>NC_046162.1:23657100-24023015 GCF_011064425.1 Rattus rattus
AAAAGAAAACAAAACTGAAAATAAACTACCATAAGAGCAAAAATTCCATTTGTGGGTACATAGGCAAAGAAAACAAATAACGGTTACAGTCTATTAACCTCAGCACTATCCACAGGAGCCATGTAGGAGAAGCCATGGACATCTATTCAAGAGGCGAATAGATAAGGAGATGTACACTGGTACAGGATAGAAAAGTAAGCAGATATAAACAGTGCGATTTGTGACAGCATGGATGGAACTGGAATTCCTTATGTCAAATGAAATAAGGGAGGCACAGAAAGACAAATACCATCACACAAAATTGTAAAATTAAAAAACTGATTATCCTAGACCACTGGTTAGTTCTTAAGACATAGAGATGCAGCTCCCAGGCAGGGTCAAGTAAGGACTGGTGGCAGGTGCAAGTAGGGGCTGGAATGCCGCCCTTGAGAAGAAAATGTTTTTCTCACTTGGCCTTAAACTATGTTCTGCTGTGTCCTGTTTCTGTGGAAGCTGTTGTCATGCTCTCTTGGTAATGGCGAGTATACTTTGATAAGAAGAGGGGTGATTTTTTTTATGTGAATATTTTGAGAAGAAACCTTTGTTTAGTCGTATTTCTTTGTTTAGACTTGCCTCAGTGCTCCTGATATCGTGGGAATAACAATCTTATGGTATCTTGCCAAAATGGAAATTGTAGTAATGCATTTCATATCTATATAAGGATTAATAAAGCTTGCAACTGCGTGCAGTTGCTTCTGCCTTTGCTCTGCATCCCCTGTATCCTGGTGGTGTGCGATTGTACCCAGGGCCCCCAATGCACTAAATGTTTACAGTTAGTAAAGCTGGGAAAGCAGGGGAAGCGCAGCATATGAATGGTTGGTCGCGGGGCATGTTTGGTCAATGAGTTCTAATATAGACAGGGGCAGGAAGTTGGTGTGCTACAGTAAGGTGAGGACAGACTTTATAACTCAAAAAGCTAGGCTGTTTTCACTATAGAGAAATGAGGAGATTCAGATGTTTAATTTCATTCTCCCATTAAAAATATGTATGTACATTGAACCATTAGAAAGAACCCTGTTAATCTCTACGGTTTGAGACCGCAGTTAAATACTGGAAGATCAAGACATTGTCACAGTCAACAATCTTTTTCGTTGTACCACTTACAGTTTTCCCTCCAGCTGTACTATTTTCCCCTTAGACTCAATGAGGTCCTTCTGAGTGGCCTGCAGCTTCAGCTCCATGCCTTCCTGTTTAGCCATCATGCTCTGCACAACAGAGATAACTATTTTAGGAAATGAGACATTCTTAGGTCCCCAGAGTCAACGGGCAGATACACACCAGAGGAAGCACTCACCCTCATCTTTGTCTCTCTCTTATTTCTCAGTTTCATCAATTCCAGGCTTAGAGTTCTCAGATTCTTTTGGTGAGCATCTTCAGAAAACTACAATAAACATATAAGAACCGGATATCTATTCTGTCACATCATGTATACATATAATTACGTAAGGCAGGTGTGGTATCACACGCCTGTGGTCTCAGTGCTTAAGAGGCAGAGGCAAGGGTGATCAAGCACTCAAGACAAGTTTGGACTTCATGAGACCTGGTCTCCAAAACAAAACATCCAAGAAAAAGAATCACTTAAATACCAACTGAGGGAGTTGGGCGATGTTTGCCCTCGCCTTTAATCCCAGCTCTCAGAAGGCAGAGTCAGGAGGATCTCTGAGTTTGAGCTGCTAGCTGTGTGGCAGAGAGAAGAGTTCTGAGCACAGCAAGCACTGACCATGCGCCAGCACCGTCGTCTCCTGTCTTCTTCCGTTTTTGGTTTATCTCTGAAACAGTCTAAGTGGTCGCTCACTGGTACTTCTAGAAAGGCCTTTGTAAGGTCTAAGGCGAGCCTCACAAAGACTTGTGAACTATGTTTGCCAGACTAGTCTCAGCTACCTGGGACATCTGAAGTGTGTAGGATATGATGCCTACGCAGGGCCTTCGAGGTCAGACTGCCCCTTGGGCTCTAATACGCTTTTTACTGTGTCCATAGTGAGCATGTACTCCCACAGCAAAGCTTGTCGCAGGCCCTGAATTTAATCAGACAGCGACTTGTCTCTTCCGTCTGTTTCTACCACTGGTTAATGGAAGTATATTATATATTTAGGACCTATCAGGACATCGCTTATATACACAATTTATGTTTTGAGCACACACACTCCATTATTGCCAACTGCAATATTTCTCTGAAAACCCTTAAAAGAGTAAGTTTTTTTGTTGTTTTGAGACATGTTGCCATGTAGTGTAGGCTGGCCTCAAACCCTCCTGCTTCAGCTTCTGAGTGCAGTATTACTCCTATGTGACACATCTTTTTCAGGTGAAGATTTTTTTAAAAAAAGAGACTTTAAAATGTAAATTCTGTCATACTCTTTGATGGTTATATTTACTGGGGTGTAGCAGGGGTGAGAAAATATCGGACATCAAAACAAAAAGCTGTGTTTTATTTAACCTATGCCGATCTCCCTTTAAGTAAAAAGAGAAGGTAAGACTCTCCTACAGAAGTGGGCTAACATTTAAGTAGTTAACAGTCACAGCCAGACTAATGGTTTGCCCTTGTCTACTACATTGCAGACTATCTCTCTGCTTTGTGTGATCAGGACCAGTGAGGGCAAGAACTCCTCTACTGACAGTGTCAGTGAATAACCAGCCCCAACTGCACTCACCAGCATCACAGCTTAACCTGCCCAGCAACCTGAGCGCTAGTTAAATGCTTATCAACCATTCAGTTCTGCTGTTATCACACAGTTCAGTACCTTAGACTTTAGGAGCTCGTTGGCTCTGGTCAGCTCAGTAAGCCGCTTTTCCAGTGAAGCATTACTGGCAGACAGAGATGTTTTCTCTCTGACCGCTGCATTTAGCTTTGCTTCTGTCTTCTCCAACTCAGACTCCATGTCCTGGATCCGTTTGTCCTGAGTCCCTCGCTCTTGCAAAAGAACACGAATCTGGAAGAAAATGAGAAGATAAACACATGATTGATCCTAGTGGTACCAGAAGCCTCAAAACGAGCAAACCTACATTTTGATATGGTGTTCAGATATCCTTATTGTTTTTTTTTTTTTTTTTCTTCTTTTTTTCGGAGCTGGGGACTGAACCCAGGGCCTTGCACTTGCTAGGCAAGCACTCTACCACTGAGCTAAATCCCCAACCTCCAGATATCCTTATTGTATTTGCTACTTGGATAATCATATTTCACTTTGGCACATCTTAAAGATATGCTCTATAAATTCAGGATTAGCATTGGGAGGCAGAAGCAGGAGGATATTTCTGTGTTTGCTCAGCCTGGCTGGTCTACCAGGCCACTTGGAGCCACACACTGAAATGAAAACCTGTCTCAAACACACACACAGAGACACACACTGTCACACACACAGAGATACACACTGTCACACACACAGAGATACACACAGTCACACACAAACACCACCAACAAAATACAGGGATTTTTAATTGCCATAACTTATAAGATAGCTCTATTTAGTCACTTAAAACTTCTAACAATTCTTGTTTTTGCTGGTCCTAATTACACAAATCATAGCTTGAAGTGTTAAGTATTATGAGAAAGTGGAGTCCTCAGAATTTAACAGGCAGCTGTGAGGCATTGATTGCTTTGCTCCTAGTAGTTAAAGAAACAGCAGCAAAACGAAGAAGCTAACATTTGCCAATAGAGCAGCAAAACGAAGAAGCTAACATTTGCCAATAGCAAGCAAGGGCCGCTGCAGAAACATGAGGTTGGGAGTTTAGAGCTCCAGGAGCCATGTAAATGCCACTAAAGTGTTGTGGCCCATTTCTAATCCCAGTGCATTGGATGGAAACAGATCTCTGGAGCAAGCTAGCTGGACAGAGCAGGTGAAATGATGAGCTCAGGTTCTGAGAAACCCTGCCTCAATATTTGAAGGTGGAGAGAAGGTGGAACACACTGGCTTCCACATCCACACACATGTGAACACATATACATACAAGTATGTATACCAAACACACATGAAAAACTCTGTGCAATAGCTTACCAACCTAAAATCTGATGCAAATACTAAGTCCTGATCTCGGCAGTGCCACTCATTGATAACAATGAGCCAATCTCCGCATGTGCGAGCATCAGGCACAAAGGCCTCACTGCCACGGAGCCTCAATAAAGACATCAACGTTACAGTAAACGAGACCAGAGCTTAGGCCAAGGAGCCATTTCCTAAAGGTTCTGATGAGAACGACATGTTTACCTCACCGCACAACTGCTCAGATTGCTAGAATCTAAGCCTACGAGTCTATACAATTCTCTTTGAAAGTATGGCTTACCTCTTTTTCTAATCTCTTCACATCTTTATCATTCTTCTGAGACTCCTTCTGTTTAAAAGTCAAAGAACAATTATAAATTTACATGCCACAAACATCATACCCCAATCTGCTATTTAATTATTTCTGGGCATTTTCCAAACTAAAAAAGAATTCACATGTATGTGTGTTTTGCCTGCCTATATGACTGTGGAGCATGTATGTGCCTGGTGCCTGCAGAGGCCAGAAGTTTTTAGTCTTTTTGAGACAGACACCTCAATACGCAGTACTCGCTGACCACGAAGTCACAATCTAACTTTTAAGGGCTGGGATTGAAATTGCATACCAGCATACCCATCTTTGTATCTATTTTAAGCACTGTAGAAGGTCATGAAATATTTCATAAGCAATTTTTGTGAGACAGAAATTAGTTTTTGTTTTGTTTTGTTGTTTTTTGAGACAGGGTTTGTGTGTAGCCCTGGCTGTCCTGGTACTCTGTAGACTAGGCTGGCCTTGAATTCACAGAGATCTGCCTGCCTTTGATTCCAAGTGCTGGGATCAAAGGTTTGTGTCACCACTTCCCTCTAAAAAAATTTTTTTTAAAGAATTTATTTATTTATTTTAAGTATATGAGTGCACTGTCGCTGTTTTCAGACATGCCAGAAGAGGGCATCAGATCCCATTACAGATGTTTGTGAGCTACCATGTGGTTGCTGGCAATTGAACTCAGGACCTCTGAAAGAGCAGCCAGTGCTCTTAACCACTGAGCCATCTCTCCAGCCCCTAAAATATTCTTAAAACCTGGAAATATTTCAGTTTTCAAAATTTCAGGCCATTAGAAAAATAGTTTTTCCATTACAATATATGTGGAGTTCTGTGACTAAAACTTCAGTTTCCATTTTAACACTAGGCAGCAGCATATTTGGAATAATTATGCCACCTAACAAAAAAAATCTTTTAAAGAAAAATCATTTTAAAGTTTACTCCCCAACCCAATTAGATTCAAAGAAAGTAAAGAAATTGTAACCTCATAACTTATGATCTTTTTTTCCCATGGGATTTATTTACATAAGACAATCTTTACATAATCTTGTGTATAAAACCTTTCTGACACAATGAAAGAAAATGTAGTTTATACAGCATTAAAAATATGTCAGCTTGGGCTGGAGAGATGACTCAGTGGTTAAGAACACGGATTGCTCTTCCAGAGGTCCTGAGTTCAATTCCCAGCAACCACATGGTGGCTCACAACCATCTATAATGAGATCTGGGATCATCTGCTGGCCTGCAGGCACACATGCAGACAGAAAGCTGTATGATGTATACATAATAAATAAATATCTAAAAAAAAATGTCAACTTTATTCACTTCAGAACTGATGGCATTTTCTACTAGAAAAGGTCTATCATTTGGTAAATCTGTGCATACCCATTTATATAGTATCTATGAGAGTTTGTGAGTTCTACAATTCAGTTAAAAATTTAAAATTTGTTTCACCAAAAAATTCAAGTCATGTCATTTATATCCATTCCTATAAAACAACACATGACTGCTATAAAAAAAATAACATGGGGTTGGGGATTTGGCTCAGTGGTAGAGCACTTGCCTAGGAAGCGCAAGGCCCTGGGTTCAGTCCCCAGCTCCAGAAAAAAAGAAAAAAGAAAAAAAAAAAAATAACATAAGCCAAATATGTACTTCAATTTTCTAATACTAGTATAAATTTACGAGTACAAAAATTCAATTGAGTTGTCTTATTTGTACTCATGTTTCAGACCTACTAACACATATCAAATCAAATTAAATGCATTTTGAGGGAAGGCGTTCAAGCCAGGGTTTGTCTGTGTAGCCCCTGGCTGTTCTGAACTCACTCTGTAGAGCAGGCTGGCCTTGGTCTCAGAGATCTGCCTGCCTCTGCCTCCCTAGGGCTAAAATTAAAGTCCTGTGCCACCACTTCTCGGTTTAAATTAAAAAATTTTGGGCTGGAGAGATGGCTCAGCGGTTAAGAGCACCCGACTACTCTTCCAGAGGTCCTGAGTTCAATTCCCAGCAACCACATGGTGGCTCACAGCCATCTGTAATGGGATCTGATGCCTTCTTCTGGTGTGTCTGAAGACAGCTACAGTGTACTTATATATAATAAATGAATAAATCTTTAAAAAAATTTTTGTCAAACATATTTATGTACATTTTATAAAAAATAGCTTGTTTTCTTTAAAAAAAATAGACATTTTCTAAATACAGGATTGATTTAGTGGTGAATCAGTTGCCTACCATGTATAAATTCTGGTCTGGTTTCCCAGTTCCACACACAGAAAAGATGGAGAACTAAAAACTTAGGTTCCTAGGACAGGAGAGATGGCTCGGCAGTTAAAAACACTCAGTGCTCTTTCAGAAGACCCCTGTTTGGTTCTTAGCATCTATGCTGGCGGCCCACGACTACAGATTATCTGTTACCCAGCTCCATGTACTGGACACTGTCTCCCGGCCTTCATGGGCATCGCATGCATATACATATGCTCACACAGCAGGGCTACTAGTGTCACTATTACTGTTAGGCTTACCATTGCTGTGAAGAAACACCATGACCTGAAGCAATTTGGGGAGGAAGGGGTTTATTTTGCTTACTATCAATTCATCATTGAAGAAAATCAGGGTAGCTACTCAAACAAGGTAGGAACCTGGAGGCAGAGGCTGAGGCAGAGGTCATGGAGGGGTGCTGCTGCCTGGCTTCCTCCTCCTCATGGCTTACTTAGCCTGCTTTCTTACAGCACTCAGGCCCAGTAGTCCTGGGATGGCTCGCAATGGACTAAGTCCTCTCACATAAATCACTAATTAAGAGAATACCCTATCCCAGAGGCCAATTTTATGGAGGTGACCTCCTCTCAGATGACCCTAGATTATATTATGTCAGCTGACTAATACTAAGTCGGCACTAGTCACATTTCAAGTACTCAGTAGCCATTCATATTAGTTCCACAATAGATGGCATAGTTCTATATTACAGAATAAGAGTCCTTAGTAACTGCCAAATAAATCACACTATACCGGTTGCAAGAAAATATTTGTTAATCTCTACAACTTCTACAAAGTGACACTCAGGAACTAATGACAAACGGTAGGGTCTTAGATAAACAACACTGTACAGCCCTTAGGAGTCGTGCTGTTCTTTTTCTTTTTAAATTTTCTGAGAAAGGGCCTCACACAACCCAGGCTAGCCTTGAGTTCTACGTAGCCAAGACTGGGCTTCAGGTCTGCAATGCCAAGTCCTCCTGACTCAGCTACTCAAGTGTTAGCATCAAAGGCTCATGCCACATCGACAGCTCTGTTGAGAAGAATTTAATCTACTGTACAATGGTTTGAGTAACAGCCTTTTAGTCACTGATATTTTAATTTTTCTCTTTTGTTCACTCATACTTATGCTTCCCCACCCAAAAAAAAAAAAAAATCAGGCAAGCTAACAATGAACAGACGAACAAACGAACGCAATTCTGATAGTGAAGACAAACCAAAGCACGGCATGTTTGCAAAGGCTTACAGGTGACTATCAGACTTGTGTCTATGAAGAAACGTCTTTGTAATTGTAAACCAGGAGCACATTCAAAGAGATTCCCTAATAACCTAGGCAGAATGGGAAACTTGCAAGAGTTCTAATGATACTTATTTCATTAACTATTTTTCATTCGTTTTATTAATTAAAGATAGGTTTTTAAACTAGAGTTCCAAGTGCTGGGACCTGAAGCCAGGTCTACTGAGGAGCAATGAGTGCTCCGATCGAGCCAACTCTCAAGTCCCAACTTACTCCTGAATATGATTCACACACGGCCATTTTAATCCAACACAGTATCGTAGAGGTATGCAGTCAGTGACAGAAAGAATATACCAATAGAGATGTTTCTCACCTTTGACACCAACGTCTTTGCTTTTTTAGCTGAAGCAAGCAAGGTTGTATCTTTGTCAATGTTAAGATTTTGTTGAGACTCTGGGGAAAAAAAAAAAAATCAACACGGCCACTATTGATGTTTACATGTTTTAACCAAATATAATAAAATTTCCAAACTTCTTACTGCAGACAATAAGGTATGTTTTCCTTTGCATTGTACAATTCAAATAATTACTTGCACAATTATTTGTTATAGACCTAAGACCTTCCTGATATTCTCTATTTTCAAAAGAAAAAATTATTTTTTAAAACAAATATATTTGTGTGTGTGTGTGTGTGTGTGTGTGTGTGTGTGTGTGTGTGTATGTGTGTGTTGGGGGGTATGTGTACTTGATGCTAGCAATGTGAGAGC
The DNA here is from genome assembly GCF_011064425.1 of Rattus rattus. NCBI lineage: Eukaryota > Metazoa > Chordata > Mammalia > Rodentia > Muridae > Rattus > Rattus rattus. Next base: position 23,665,683 of record NC_046162.1, read on the forward strand.
AGTATGGGTTCTTAACTACTGAGCTAGCTCCCTAACCGCTTCCTGACAGAGCCAACATTCTGACAGAAAGGATAAACAAGTCATCACAAGGAAAACTACCTGTAAATGCCTGGCTTACGTTCTCTCTTACATACAGTGTAACTGGAGCTAGCACTCTGTACACGGTTGTTTCATAAACATACCTAATAAGGATATGAAGATAGACTTCTGACCACGAAACTCTGGACGTCTAAAGCATTTTAAAATATCAATAGTACCGCTTGTATCAGCTTATAAGGCCAGCTAATCGTTGTTTGTTTAAGGACCCATTACCTCTTTGGTTTTTAAATCTTTGTGATTTCTGAAAAGACACTGGTCCTTTAGTTGCTTCTGAAGTTTTAACATCGTAAGCACCTGGAGATGGAGCACAACCTACAGAAAAAACAAAATAGCAGTGTTTCACTGAATGTTATTTATCACTATTATTAGTATCTTAGCAATACTAATAAGAAGAATCTACGATCTTAAGTTAACTAGTGGTTCTCAACCTTCCCTCAGCAATAGTTCCTTACATCGGGGTAACCCCCGACCATAAACTATTTTTATTGCAACTTCATATTGTAATTTTGTTACTGTCATGAATTGTAATATAAATATCTAAATAATAATGGGTGACCTCGTGAAAGGGTCTCACGTGTATTTGAATCTCTTAGACATAAAAATGTTCTCATTCAAAACAATCAAATCAGCTAATAAAGTTAATGGGCTATATGAGGCTTATATTACATCAAATAAAACCATCAAGCATCCAGACTTCTGTATTTTCTAGCCAGCCATATAGAATTCATAGTCTGCTTTCCATTTTGTTCAGTCAATTCTCATTTACTTTTTAGATCTCAATCAGGACATTACTTCTAGCTTTTGCAGTGTCCCCTCAAAAAAATCAGGCTAGAAAATTCTCATAGCACCGTCTAGCTTTCCTAACAATAACTTCTTACGCTTTCATAAAGATTCATTTACTCTGTTTCTACATTAGACAACTGCTTGCAATCTGGGAGTGGCTTCTACTGTTCTAGTATGTAGCTCATAGTTGTGTTTAGCAGTATAGAAAAAAAATTTGTTTGGGATGTGGGAACGGACTAGGCCTTTGTAATTAGCCACACGAGGACTCAAAATAAGCTGCATACGACAAACTACAAGAAATACTGTGCCGGACACTGTAGACATATAGAGAACACATCGAATAAAAACACTAAACTCCCTCCTCTTCTCCGGATGCTTTAAGTTTCCTTGAGGTAGGGAGGGGAAAAAAACGCTTATGAAGATTACTGGATTAGATGAGGCTGCCATGGACTCAAAACTATTAAATATCTGACAGATTATCTTTCATCCTGTAAGCCTTAACTACTGCTCCTTAAAACCAAACAGCAGCCGAGCCATGTGTGTTACCCAGGTCTCTTAAGTTTCAGTACTTGGGAGGTGACAGCTATATGAAACCTTGTCTCAAAACAAAAAGAGTCTACCCTGTTCTGCAGAACCTAAGTTGTTTGAATACCCTGGAAATGGTGTGGCCCCTGAGCTGGATGAATCTGATCACTGACCTTGTGAATGGAGTAGTGTTGCTAGAAACCACTGATGTAGACTATTAACCAACCACACATGCCTCAGAGGATATAAAAATGGCCTTTCATGTTCAGCTCCATCACTTAACTTGCTGGCTTTAAAATACAGCCAGAAACTTCCTCAATGTTCTTATTTATAAAGAGTACAGCTTTGATACTTTTCTCATCTGCCTGTTCAAAGGATGCTATCACCTCATACCCAAGGCTCTCCTTATTGTGCTTATCCACCACAGTTCTTGAGAGCACAGGAGCCTGGGTTCCCACTCCATTTCTGTCAATTTAGTTTCATAACACTGAGCAGATTTCATTCTCATTTTTCTTTTACTTACAATTGCTATTAATTTTTGTAGGCGGGGTCACTGAGAGGCTTTCTATGTAGGTCTGGAACATGTATTTCTTACAGGTGAAAACATTAAAAATTACTTTATTCGAACTTTTTAAATGCTACCACCACCTACACTCAATTTACTCTGCCATGTACACACTAACTTCCAGCACCTTACCGTTAAAAGGCTGAACAATGTTAAGAATTGTTTCATGAGTAGAAAAGAATCCTTGGGCAGCTGAACTGATTTCTCAGTCTTCGTGCTTTTACATCTGAATGTAATGTCAAAGTAGAAAATTCTAACGAGGGTAACTTTTTAAAAGGTACGCAGTGCCTGCTTGCTAACTCCTAATCCCCTTCAACCAGCTTTTCCATGATGTTGATAGCTTATTTTAGAATCTCGCGCTTGAAGGCTCGCTGAGCGCAGGGAAGATTCCATTTCACTTACAGCCGCATCTCCACCACCCTATACAGCGCTTGCCCAGTGTTTACTGCGTGAATTTGGAGAAAATACAAACACCAACCCAGCCTTAATCTGGCTTCCGGATGACAGGGGAACGAGGGCGCAAACCCCTTCCCACCCTGTTCCCGCACCCATACGCACCCGAAGGGTCATTGAATCTTTTCAGGGGCGCCTTAGGAAAGGACATTCTAGCGCCTGGGCCCAGATGCGACAGCGACGAAACGCCCTAGCAAACTGTCAACTCGCCTGAATTCAAATTTACCCCAACGTCCCCCGCGTCAGCCAATCAGAAAGTCTAAATTTAGCTGGCTAATCCTGCACGGACCAAAGAGCATGCGCACGAGATTTCTACTGCTGCCCAATCGGGAGGTCTGTAAGTTTAAGCTGGTAGCCAATAAGAGACTGTCCCTGTTCGCCGCTGCCAACAGGTCCATCCAATCACGTCTGGTGTTACTCAAATTCACTGGGTAGCACAGTTCGCGCAAGCGCACTTCGCAGGTCTTTAGACGCGTCCGAATTTTGGCGTCACACAGATTAAAAGATCGCCGGCACTTGTCTCCTTTGTTCCAGCGTCAGCGTTCTTGGGAATGTCAACAACTCTAGGCTGCCGGTTTTTCCCACCAGGTCTCGCGAGTGTCTTAAATGGGCTCTGAAAGGGGAAAATTTGAACACTCGGACACGCCGGGTTTGGACTCTTGCGCATGTGCAGTGACCCCAAGGCGCGGAGGGCAAACCCTGAGTCGAGTCCCGCCGGTGTAGTGCTCTCCCGGAGCAGTGTCCCTGCGTGGCATCTTCAGAATGTCTGCCCCGTTTGAGGAGCGCAGCGGGGTGGTTCCTTGCGCGACTCCGTGGGGACAGTGGTACCAGACCCTGGAGGAGGTGTTTATTGAAGTCCAGGTGCCTCCGGGCACTCGCGCGCAGGACATCCAGTGTGGCCTGCAGAGTCGGCACGTGGCTCTGGCCGTGGGTGGCCGCGAGATCCTCAAGGTAGCAAGCCAGGGCTTGTCCCGAGTTCCTTCTTCTGGCTTCCCCGCACCCTGAGTCCTAAAATTCACGGTGTCAGAGGGATGACTGCTGGGTGTGGCAAGGTTAGTTCCTGGCTGGCAGAAAGAAAGCGGTAATTTGTTCTGACGAGGGGTCTCAACGGAGCACCCCACCCACAGGACAGATCTTGCGCGGGAAGAAAAGCAAAGATTTTGTTTTCCACTTTATTTGTAAAATAGATTTGGGGTGCTTTTAATTCCCCTGGAGTTCCCGACAGAAGGCTAAGTAAGTCAAAAGAACAAATGTGCATCCTCTAGGCACTGATGTGAGTCCCAGAGACTTAGACAAAAGGTTTCTGAACTCTATTCCTGATGCGTAGACTAATACAGACAGTTACAGGCAAGGATAGGGTAATTGGATGAAGATTCAAAGATGTCAGATTGGTATACTAAATAACTTTCTTACATGTTAACCTTCAAGATAATGAAGATAATTTGACATCAATTCTCTAATATGTGATTAGATTCTTTTTAAGAAACTGGCTTTTTCCTAGTGCCAGCTTCTCAAAAGAGATTGAATTAACTTTAATAACGTTAACTTTAAAAGATTTTTAAGGCAGGTATTGTGGCTCGAACTTTTAATCCTAGCATTTGGGAACCACAGGCAGGTGAATGTCTTTGAATTAGGCCAGACAGACAGATCTACTAAGCCAGCTCCATGACTACATAGGGCAGTGGTTCTCAACCTTTCTAATGCTGTGAGACTTTAATAATGTTCCTCATGTTGTGGTCAGCCCCCAGCCATAAAATTAGTTTCCTTGATACTTCCTAAGTGTAATTTTGCAGTTATGAATCTGCAATCAAATATCTGGTATGCAGGATATCTTATATGTGACCTCCAAAGAGGTTGAGATGCATTGGTTGAAAACTGGTAGACACACCCTGCTTCAAGAAAAAAGAATAGTCACCAGGTGGTGTGTACACACCTTTAATCTCAGCACTCAGAAGTCAGGGACAGGATTTCTGTGAGTTTGAGGAGAGAGTTTGAGTCTCTTGGTCTACAGAGCAAATTCCAGGACAGCCAGAGCTACACAGAGAAACTCCCCTGCCCAACAAACAAAAAACACCCAAACAGAAGAAAGGAGAACAAAAAAATAGAGCACATTTTTCTAGTTTCATCAGGAGTCCCTGTCTTGTTCATATTCATTTTATAGGTTAATTTGACATTCTATCATAAGGAGTAGTATGTCTTCTGTTTGGTTTACTGGTCCCTGTGGGTTTGTTTTTTTTTTTTTCCCCCCATGATAAAGTTGTCAAATTTGTAACCTAGACCCCCTTTCATTCATTAGGAGGAAGTTCAAGGTTGAGCACTTACAAGTAGGGGAAATTGGCCTAAGATGTGCCTTAGCTTGAGATGAGCCAAATCTTAGTGATGAGAATTTATTAAACTTAATGAAATACTGTAATTTTATTACCTTACATTTATTTTCCAGGGGAAATTGTTTGACTCTACAATTGCTGATGAAGGAACATGGACTTTGGGTAAGAGTAATCTGTGATGATTCATAACATTTTTAAAAATTGAGTCATGGTATCATTTCTCCTTTATATTAAGTCTTGTCTTTGTTGCTATGAAAGATGGGGAAAAGCGTTGGGAACAGTTGTCTATCAAAATTACCTACCAGCCTTCGGGAAATTCAGTGTTCAACGATGCACTGTGATTTCTCTAACTTCTTTCTTATTTTTATCCTAGAGGATAGAAAGATGGTCCGCATCGTCCTGACAAAAACCAAGAGAGATGCTGCAAACTGTTGGACTTCCCTTCTAGAATCTGAATATGCAGCCGACCCCTGGGTGCAAGACCAAATGCAGAGGAAACTTACGTTAGAGCGATTCCAGAAAGAGGTAAGTCAGACGCACAAGTATTCATAAGGCATATGAAGTTGTATGGAGCCTTTTGGTGAATTTGAAAGTGAATGGCCAGAAAATTGCCTATTACACAGGTTTCAAATTTCACAAATGTATGCATTTGTTGTGAGACTGATTGCTGGATGCACATACGTAATTCATGAATGATAAACCAAAAGGATTGGACCACTATAGGTACCCAGTATAAAAAGGAGATTTCCCTTCAGTGGATTCCCCAACTCTTGCCTCATTCTCTTGATCGGCCTCTTTAAGGGCAGTTTCCATCCTCATCATGCTCACTTCCAAGAATATGTCTGACCTAGACTTCTCCAGTTACTTCTGCACAAAAACCTTTTTCTGTCTGTCAGATGTTACATGTCCAAGGTGAGCAAACTAATTTTGCTCCCACATTTACTCTTCCTTTTCATTTTAGTTAATGGAACCTAGTTGTTCATGATTAGGGGTTGGGAGGAGGGGGTCAGAGAAGGCCCAGTGGCAATGGCACTTGCCATTCGAGCATGAGGACCAGAGGCTGCTGAGGATCCTCAGAAACCATGCAAAGCGGGACAGGCATCGTCGCCATACTAGATCCGGGCATTCCTGAGGCAGAGAAAGGATTTCCCGGGCAAACTGTCTAGACTGCCAAGGGTTTCGAAGCTAGGGTTTTATTGAGAGACCCTCCCTCAATAAATGAAGCAGGGAGAGCAAATGAAGAAGACACCCGATGTCTACATTAGTCCTGTATGCCAGCCTGCACACCATCCAGGTGACTCTTAGGAAATCTCATTAGCATTGTCTTCCACTCCCATTCACAATGTTACCACTTCACACTGCGTCTGCCAGCACTCTGGTCTGGATTACGTGAATAAAATGTTTACTGCCTCCTGGACTCGGACAGTAGCAAGTAAAGAAGTCTTGACTGGGCAAGTCAGACCAATGCGTTGTTCTCAGCAATTGTGATGATTGATAGCTACTTTCTTGCCTTACCCTTCCTTTGTGTTTCTGAGCCTGTCTCACTGTGTGTGTAGCAGGCTGGCCTTCGTTAAAGAGATACGTCTCCCAAGTACTGGGATTAAAGATGTGTACCGGCATGCCTGGCTCTCCACAGATTCTGACTGGAATGTTCTGTACCTTTCAGCTCAGTGCACAGTAAAACACATTCGACTATTCCCTTAAAGTCTAAGTCAGGTTGGCAAAATGTGGCCTGGGGATACTGGGCCCACTGCATGTCTCTGCAGGTTTTACTGAGATACCTGTGTTTATTCATCAGGATGCTACTTTACACACACAGCAGTTGAGGATTTATGACAGGTCACGTAGTCTGCAAAGTCTAAAGTGATTACTACCTGACTCTTGTTCAAGTCAGACTTCCCTAAGCTCTGTCCTTGGTATTTACATTTCATATTCGTGTGTCCCTGCTGCCATGTTAGCTCCCCTAGAACATTTTGTTTGAAATCCACATTTGTTTAAATGGTACTTTCCAAATAGTTCAGAAATCCCATTAAACAGATGAAATTTCCCCCTGAGAAGTCTAAAGCTTGAATGAGTACTTCATATATATAATATGTGTCAGTATGCTAGTATACACACAGTTCTTAGAACTCTGTATGGTATATAGTAAGCTTCAAGACGTTGCTGTTAGCTGAGCTTGGTGATATTCACCTTTAATTCCAGTAGAACTTCAAGTTCAAGGCCAGCCTGGGTGACATAGCTACACCAGGTCTCAGAAAAATTAACAATTAAAATTAAAAAGCTCAGCATAGAGTACTTGCTTAGTTTGCAGGAGGCCCTGTGTTCAAACTATAGTAAGCCCTCCAGAAAAGAAAAAGCTTTTAAAATCTGTTTATACAAATAAACATTTTATTTGTTTCATTGTACTGTTAACTATCGTCACAGGTATCACTCTTCTAAGTCTTTACACATCTGGAAGTTGAAGGGGCCTCTTAGTTTTAGTTTTACCTTGGGTGATTTTAGTCAAGGTTGATATTATTCCTTAATTTTTGATTTATATTTTTGTCAATTATGAATTTAACTTATCCTTGTAAGTTTTAATATATTATGTCTTTCAGAATCCTGGGTTTGACTTTAGTGGAGCAGAAATCTCAGGGAACTACACAAAAGGTGGACCAGATTTCTCAAACCTTGAGAAATGACTGCTGTTGAGTAGTTTCTGTCTGTCTGTCTGTCCGTGGATCCCGGCAGGTGCTGGCAACTTAATGCAGCGGATGATGTGACGGACGAGACACCCAATGTCTACAGTAAAAAGATTGCAACGTGTATTTCAGTATGCTTGTGAAAGTTACATTCAGTACGGTTTGCGTAGGCCATAGAGCAGCTCTGCTGTGGATAGATGGTAACTTTTATTGCTCTGCATTAATTTTATATGCTACATTTTCCTAATTTCATATTTAATTGTATTTTTACTACAAAAACATTGGAGTACAAATCATATGAAATGAAAAGGTGCCTTCATGGAAAAATATTTTTTTTTGTGTGTGTGATGCAAAAATAATGTTCAGTAAATTTCTGAGTAAGAATTGTGTACCCCTTTGTCTAAATATGCTTGTCTGTACACAGAAAGTACAGAGCTGAAAATTTTTTTAAGAAAGGAAAAAAGTACACTGAAATCCTTTGGATAACTTGAGTTAGTAAAAAATTCTAACTGGTTTGGTGCTGCCTAAGTGATTATGTCAAGAAATTGAAAACTGATAAAACCCTAACAACATAAGAGAAGTTAATTGCCTCTTATTGTCAAAAAACAATTTAGGCCCCTTTAGGCCCCTGAGTGTAGGCCACAGGCTTCATTTAATTTCAGTGATTCAGATAAAGTGGTCTAGAAAAAAAAATTCTTTCATTTTCTTTGTGTTTTTTAAATCTTGAAAAAAATTGAAATGTGTAAAAAGCTTACAAGTCAAATGTTAACAGATTGAAATCTTACACTTTTTCTAATAAATTGACATGTTGTCACCTCAATATTTTTCTTTTTCTTTTCTTCAAAAGAGTATATTCTCAACAATGCAGCCATTAAAGTTAGAAAATCAAAATGGACATGGTACTACTGTTTCGTCCTCAGCGCTGTGCCATTTATGCTGAGCTAATATCTACAGTGCCCTTTAAATAAGAGAGTTCTGTCTTCAGGATATGCTGTTCCAGCACAGGACTGGAGTTCACTTCAGCCTGGCACAAGTTCCCACTTTTTCCTTGGCTTTTACCACTTTGATCTTTTCCCATGACAGCATCCTGCTGGGCAGGGTTGCCTCCTGCTCCTGGTGATATTCTGGCCGTAGCTCCGGGGGCCAATGAGTGGAGGTATGCCCCTGTGCCTGGCTTAGCTTTTGCACTTGAAAAGGATGGAAATTTTGTCTGTTGACTGTTCAGGATTAGGTCTGTTGTCTAGCTACAATATTCCTGCCTCCCGTACCCTATCACGAATTAAGAATTTTGCCCTGTTGCTGATGGCTGACGGTGTTGCCTTGGTCAGGGAGTAAGGTAGTATCTGCTGGGTTTCTTCACTGTAATACCAAGTTTTGGGTATTTTGTGGGAAACTAGTTTTAAAGCACCTCTTGTTTCTAATCAAACTTTAAACTAATTTACTGTTGTATTCGGGGTAAAAATTGCTATCCTCATTACTTTCATGCTCAAAAATTATATAATTTGGCTAGTGTCAAACCAGTCTAGGTGGCTTCTGTGTCCTTTGACATGTTTACATCATTGTTTGAGCAATTTCTTACACCCCAGACTTAGGCATCCCTGCCATAGTCCATAAACAAGCATTTTGCTAAATCAAGTTCTCTTTAGTGGATATATGTTTTTAAAAGCAAGATGTGCATGCTGGTGTATGAACACTGTCGATGTGTGTTTATCATGCACACATTAAACCTCTACATGCACACTGGAAATCATGACTTCCCATTAGATACCCAGTTCTAATCTTCCGGGGTTTGTTTTAGTTTTTCTCTCTTCAGTAGCCTGGTTCCCACCACTCTCAGTGTTTGACATCCTGTTGTAGGTCATCTCCATCCAAGTGCCTTTCAAGTGTGAGGCCGTGTTGAGCAGGGTGTCTTCACTCCTGAGCCCAGCACTGACACGCGCAGCTGGCCTACTTTATGGTGCCTTCCTCTTTTGTTTGCTTTCCTTAACAACTTCAGGGATGAATTCTGGGGAGGAAAAGGCCTTTCCTTGGTTGATTTTGACATTATTTCCAATAATATTTTGAACAGACTTACAGGTAAAGTTAATGTTTTCTAATCTATAATTTGGTGAATTTTAGCACACGTACAGATTTTTATAAGTGCCCTCTCATTTACCCTGAAACATGCTGAAATTTTTTCTTTGAAGTCACACCATTAGCTTTCAACTCTGGAAGCCAGTGTCTCTGACAAGGTCTTTTACCCACTAAGTCATCTCTACATCCCTTTGTGTTTTTGATTTACATTTCTGTGAAGGCAAGCTGTAGCTAGTATTCTTGTGTTTATTGAACATTTGTGTATCTTAAAGAGTGCTTATTCAAATCTTTTGCCCAGTTTTAGATTGAGTTGTCTTATTGTTAAGTAGTAAATAGTCTGGGTACAAGTTATCAGCTAAGTGGTTTTTTAGTAATTTCCTGTGGGCTTTGTTTGGGTTTTTGTTGTTTTGGTTTGTTTTTTGAGATAGTCTTGCTGTGTAATCCAGACTGGCTGTGAACTGGAATGCCTCCTGTATTAGCTGCTGCCATTGAGGGTTTGCAGGCACTCCACCCTCCAGCCATTATTTTGACCATCTTGATAGCGTTTTTTTTGCAAGATTTTTCATTTTGGCAAAGTCTAGTTTATCATATTGTCAACTGGACTATGTTTTTTGGCATCTTGTCTTCCCATAAAACTCTTATGGGAACTTCTGGTTATAAAAATTTTTCCTTTGTCTTTATCTTAAAATTTTAATTAATTAATTTATTTTTTAGAACAAAGTTGAGGTTTCATTAAATAAAGGTGTTTTAATAAAGACAATGTACAAAAGTTAGGAGAAGTGCTCAAAAAGAAAGATATTCCAAAGCATAGATATGTGTAGGCTTCTCAGAGATGGGTAATGGATTATTTGGAAAACCTAATTAAGAGAGATACGCACAGAGAAGCAGTAAGACCGCCCAGTGTGGGTGTGGCGCAGCTACTCATTGAATGTTTTACATTTACCTTTAACCTGTTTTTAACGTATTTCATTTTAGATGGAAAGCGTGGGTGGAAAGTCAGTGTTTCTTTCTTTTTTTTTTTTTTTTGGTTCTTTTTTTCGGAGCTGGGGATCGAACCCAGGGCCTTGCGCTTCCTAGGCAAGCGCTCTACCACTGAGCTAAATCCCCAACCCCGAAAGTCAGTGTTTCTTTTGAATGGATACCTACCCACTGGTTTCAGAATCATTTTATTGGAAAAACTAAGTAGACTTGCCTGGGCTACAGATTCACACCGAGTGTCAAAACAAACACCAATCAGCTCTATATTTATGTGAGTCTGGTTTTGGACCCTTTTCTACCGAACTATGTGTCAATCCATCTGTTTGCCAGCTACTGTGATTATCGTAGACTTAGAGTCCAAAACTCAAAATTGAATAGCATGAATCCAACTTTATTGTTTTTCAAAACTGCATTGACCTTTTAGTTCCTGTGTCTTTCTGAGCTCAGATCCATCCATTCGGTATCTATGAGAGATCTCACTGAGATAATAATGTGTTTTCTAGAGTAACATAACTTAGAGAGTGAATCTCTTTCTATACAGAAGGCATTTATTTGAATGGTGTACAGTCTGTGGTCCATTTAGTCTAGGATTGGGTGCCTGTGAATGGAAGGCTCAAGAATCCAGTGGTTGTTCAGTCTACAAGGCTGGATGTCTCAACTGGTCTTCAGGATACCCTGGAATCCCAAAGAAGTAGGCTGCAATGCCAGTAAAGGAATGGACTTACTCAAGAACCAGAGCAGGCAGGCGCAGGCAGGCGAGAGGAGAGCAAGCCGCCTTCTGTGTCTATATAGGCTGCCAGCAGGTGTGGTCCAGATTAAAGGTGGATCTTCCCACATCAGAGATCCAGATTATCAGGGTGTCTTGTCACTTCAGATGATATAATTAAAAAATCTCTCAGAGATGTGCCATCATTTGGGTTTCAGTTAATTCTCTCATAAATACAGATTGGATGGATCTGAACTTAGACAATCACAGGATGGGATTTCATAAGTATTCGCAGTCTATGTGTCTCTACATTTAGTCTCTCTTTGACTTCAGTTACTGGCATTTAATGTAGTTTGCAGATTACAGTTACAGATCCTTTCTAAGTCTTTATTCCCCCAATATTCATTTTTAGGTGGAGCAATTTACAGTGCCATTGATAATTTAGTATTATCATTATATGGATAGGTTTGACTTTAGTTTGTTGACTTTGTGGTCTGCGGCCTTGTTAAATTCAGTTTGTGGGTTTTTGGTTTGTTTTTGTGGGTTCTTCACTTCTTTTTGATACCTTGAGTTTCCTGTGTAAATCTGTCTCATTTTACCCTTTCTAGTTCACAGGCTTTCTCTCTTTTCCCTTTTTTGGTCTGTTTGCTTTGGAGATGGAAGCTCATGAAGTCTATTCTGATCTTGAAATTACTTTGTGAACGAGATGTCCTGAGTACCTGATCTCCTGCTTCCCAAGTGCTGAGACTGGGGCTATTAACTCTGCATCTTTCCTAATTTTACTGGCTAGACAGTCGAGCAATCAACCAGCCTTATATTAGCTGTGCTTTGGGATGGTGAACACACTGTTCTCCATCATTATGTGGGATGCTACCTGCAAGGTAGCCATAGTTCCTTTTTATCAGGTTGAAGTTTCCAAAATTTTCTAGCTAGCTGAACTTCAAGAAAGGGTGTAAAAGCCTGTTGTGATGGTGCACTAGCTTTAATCTCAGCATTGCAGAAGCAGAGGCAGGGGGATCTCTGAATTCAAGACTAGCATGATCCACAGAACCAGGCAGCTACACAGAGGGAAAACCTGTTTCGAAAAACAAATAACAAAAGCAGAATAAGAGAAAAAAAGAGGTGTTGAGTACTTCCGGATTGTTTCTGGATCAGTTGGTTTGATCATTTTCTTGTCTGGACTTTTTTTTTTTTTTTTAATGTATATATCATACAGCTTTCTGCCTGCATATTATGCCTGTGGGCTAGAAGAGTGCATGGGATCTCAATACAGATGGTCTGGAGCCACCATGTGGTTGCTGGGAATTGAACTCAGGACCTCTGGAAGAGCAGACAGTGCTCTTAACTTCTGAGCCATCTCTCCAGGCTGTCTGAACTGTTAATGTGGTAAATTGTACTAATTTTCAAATTCTGACATAGCTTGTCACAATCCCTCACCCAAACTTGGCTATGAGTATCACTCAGTTTACACATTTACCTTCATCTCACATTTGTGTTCATTTGGAATACTGATAATTTTGTCCATGTCTTCCTTTTGTCTTCATACATTAATTCTTTGTTTTCAATAATTTTATTGGTTATTTATTTACATTTCACATGTTATCCCCCTTCCCTGTTTCGCCTCCATAAACCCCCTATCTCCTTCCCACACCCCATACATTGTTTCTGACCTTATACAATGAACTGTGAAATAGTTCTGTGTAGAAGACCTGTTAAAGCTTTGTGAACCTTTTAAGTTAAAAAAAACCATTTATTATTTTATGCGTGTTGGCGTTCTGCCTGCACATGAGTCTGTGTGAGTGTGTTGGCTTCCCTAGAGGTGGAGAAAGTTCAATTTTGGCAATTTTTTTTTAAAGATTTTTTTCTCCCATTGTATGCGTATGAGTATTTTATCCGCACGAGTGTACTCCACGTGTGTAGTGCTCACAGAGGCCATAACAGGGCATTGGATCCCCTGGGGTTAAGGTTGTGGGCAGGTGTGAGCTGCCGAGGTCTTCTGCAAGAGCAGCAAACGGTCTTCAGCACTGAGCCACGCCTCCAGCCTCATGTATGTTGGCAGTTCTCCTCTTTCAAGAACCGACTTCACTATTTTACCTCTAGGTAGAATTATTTCTATCTTCTTTATGCCTCTTTTCTGTTTAAAGTCATCCATTTTGTACATGCGTGCAGACATGTTTGAAGGCACTTGTAGATGTTGGAGAACAACTTGTGAAAGTCTGTTCCCTCTTCCTGTCTGTGTGGTTTGTGTGGATGGAACTGAGCACACGATGCTTGTCAGCAAGCACGCTTCTCTCTGAGCCGTCTCTCCAGCCCCCCTTAATGTCTTCTGCTGTCTGTACTAGTGTATCTTTTTTCTAGTACTGGACTTGATCTGTCAGTTTTTCTATTATCTATCACCTTTTCCAAGAAACCAGTTTTTGGTTTGGATTCTTCTCTTGTTAATTTATTTTGAATTTTATCACCCCATCCTTTCCTCTGTGTTTCACTTAGCCCTACACACACAGACACACACACACACACACACACACACCGTTTCTTGAATAGAATCTTTATTGGCTCTTAAGACCATCGTAGTCAGTAAATACAGTGACCGTAATTTGTTTCTTTCAAGTACTGATACAGTATGTTCTACATATGGTGCCCCTTCATTTCCACTCAGTCTAAAGTTTGTTGGATTTCGATGCTTGTCCTTAGCACCACAAATTGTCTGGAAGTCTCTGGTTTCATTTTCATGTTCTTAGAATTTGGCCTGTTACTCACTTCTACTTCATGAAGTGAACATACTTTGTGTAATTCCAGCTTTTTGCTTTTTAGGGCCCAAGACCTGTCTTGCCTTGATGACTGTCCCATACTCCCCAGAGGATGGTAACATGCAGGTCAAGGATGCACTGCTCAGTCAGTCAGTCATTCCTCTGTTCAGCTTTGTGTTGTCACTGATGTTCTCGTAACTCTGTACATTTCCTAGAGTGATGCCGTAGTTCTCCGACTACGGATGATTTCCCCTTTCCTTGCCTGTGCATTTGCTTCCCGTCTTGTAAGTGCGGTATATTCAGTGATCTTTCGGTTCCGTCCTGTCCTCGAGCAGGTTAGACTGCTGCAGTGTCTGTTTACTGAGCTAATGTAAAAACCATCTGGGTTTGGATCAGAATGATCAGCTTTCCAGTTACCACTGTAGAATGTGGCACATTCTGTAAGGTTGGCTTGCGATGACATGTTGGATAAAAACTACTTTGTTATTATAAAAGAGGGAAAGTCCTTATATAATTCTTTCATGATAGCACACAGAATATGGTTAGGATTATGGGGATCATGCAACTTCACATGAATTAAATCTCCATTTTGGGATCATAAAAGCAAAGGCCCGGGAGTCAGAAGCACCTGAATTTTAATGTTACCATGCATATACCAGGCACTAATGACTTCTTCTGTCTGATGTTTTTGGTAACTGATTATCTTCATTCAGTTTAGGACTTATGTGAGGTGGGTTATAGTTATATTAACAAATCATTGCCAGCCACAGTCGTTAGATCAGAAATAGCAATTATTTATATGTGTGTATCTTATATTTGGAAGTACATAAAGTTCCAGTACTTGGAAAGGGGAGCCTGTCTGATATGAGTCAAGTACAATGTGTCACTGTCATTTCCTCCCAGTGCCTGCGGTAGACTCAGTGCTCTAAGAACTGTGTCCATTAACATTTCATTTTGGAAAGGGTTCCTGAGGCCCGATGTATCCCCACGGGACTGTTGACAAAGGTGACTAGGGAAAGAGATGTCTAATTTAGGATTTATAGTGCTCTGAGAAAATATCAGGACTAAAAGCAAGTCACAGAGAAAGGGTTTATTGTGCTTCCACTTCCATATCAGGGGCCATCATACAAGGGAGTCAGGAAAGCACTTAAGCAGGATCAGAGACCGATCCACGTCAAGGAATGCTGCTTCATGGCCTGTTCCTCACAGCTTGCCCACAGACCAATCTGATGGAGCCATTTCCTCAATTGAGGTTCCCTCTTCTCAAATGAGTGTGGCTTGTGTGAAGCTGACACAAAACTAGAGCACACAGGTGATTTCTGCAGGGTCGTATCTGCTGAGAAGCTAACCATGTTCCAGGAAATAACTTCTTACCCATGCTCAAGTGAATGACCCTAAGTAAACTCAGGAAGAAGTGCACACGAACATTTTAATAACATCCATGGCACTGGGAGGTCTAAATGAAAAACCTGATTAATGCATACAAAAGACAGTGTTTTAGTGTCCATTCAGTCAACATACTTAACCTGTGTGTGTTTTTAATTACCGTAGCTGGGCGATGGTAGCACTATTGTTTCTGAGATGGGCTCTCACCATGTAGGCTTGGCCGGCCTGGAGCTTGCTGTGGAGACCAGGCTGGTTCCTAGTGCTGGAATTAAAAGGGTTTATCACCATACCCAACTTGATAACTGCATTACTAAGAGATTTTGTTTCTGCCTCTGTGCATCTTTAGTAAAATTAATATACAATATAAAAAAGCTTATTTTGTAATATTGCTAAAATACTTAAATCACAAAAGAAACAAAAGCAGGGAAGGCTGCATTTCAGTAATTTTATTGAAAGGTGTACCCAAAGCATGATGGTAGTTGGTTATCCACTCAGTATTGTTTTCAAATCGAAGCGTAACAGCCGTTAGGAAGAACTGAAGTGTTCTCAGTGATGGTTTACAAAGGTTAAGAATAAAATACACCCGTTCTTTGGTTTTGTTTTGTTTTGTTTTTTTAGCTTCTCAATGGATAACTTTCTTATCCATTACTTGTCAAAATGGTTACAGCTATTCTAGGTAGACTCAGGCTCTACAGGGCACTGAGGAGCTACCCACACTTCAGCAGTGAAGATCATACATTCAAGGCCAGCATGGAGAATCCCCACAACCATGGTGGTCCTATAATTCTGAAGGTACCTCCTGACATCCCTTAAGACTTAGGTTTTTCAGATGTACTCGGTTCCTTTTAAAACAAAATTGTACATGAGAAGCAGCAGCAGTTTTAATAGAAACAGTCTGTGGTAAAAACCTCCTGGAGTGTTTTATCAAGCCTAAACTAGCTTTAGTGCAATAGGTAAGTTTTCAGAGTGATATTTCATCCAGTTATTGAGACAGTAGAAACAAATTTTCTCAAATGGGACTAGATTGAGGCAGCAATCCTGACGAATTTTTCTTTTATAAATACCTATCCTCTAGAAGAAATATTAAAGGTAACAAATTTCAGTAAAGGTCACAATTTTCAAAACTTGTGAAATCTGCTTTTTATAAAACACCCAAAAGTTTAAATGTAATTCCCATAGCAATAAAAAAGTCCCACCTCTAACTTAACTATTACTTGGTTATGGGTGCCAAGAAACCATTTACTGCTTAAATACCTCTTTTAATACCTTAAAAGTGCATTTGTGAAATGTTGGCTTTGATGTAAACCTCATAATTTAAATTTTGAGATTTAAATTAGGCAGTTTACCATTTTTAATACCACCTAAGTATATAACGATTAAATCTGGGACGTGAGATCAATGTTAAAATGAAGCTTCACAGTTTTATTTCACATTTATGTCTTTAGCCTTAATTTGAATGCTTCATGGGCCAATTCAAATCTAAGCATTGCTTTCCCAAGCCTAGAATTGGGAGTTTCCCCAACTGTGAGGCCATTTGCCAACAGCTAACGTGGTGAGGGGCTGAGGTTTCTTAGAGTAAATCGCGTACCATAGGAAACTCAGGTCACAGTGGCAGAGAAAGACTTCAGGGACAGTTTTTGTTGCTGCTGCTGTAATCCCACTGTGTAGGCAAACAGTACAAACCCAACCTAACAGAAGTCTGCTTACAAACTGGTATGGTTTGTTTGTTTGTTTGTTTTGAGTGTTTTTGAGACAGGGTCTCTCCATTCTGTAGCTCTCCAGCTGTCCTGGAACTCACTGTAAAGACTAGCCTGGCTTCGAACTCAAAGAGATCCACCTGCCTCTGCCTCCCTAGTGCTGGGATAAAGGCATGTGCTGCCATACATTAAAAAAAAGTATTTCTAATCATAAAAAGATAAGTCTTACCTTATGATTAAGAAATTTTGATGGTAAAAATGTATATATATCAGAGACTGATTTTATATTCTCATGCATATAGTTACTTTGTATTAGCCCAACTGCCATAGAGGGAGAATACTAGAGAATTAAGATACCCCGGCAGTTTCCAGAAACCTAACATGGGCATCATCCAAGTTCATATTCACTTTCCTAATCAATGAACAGATTAAAATGTGTTCATATATGGGTCACATCTCTTGTCATTCTGCTTGGGCTTCTGTAACTTTAAATAAGCCCCAGTGGGGGGGATATGTAATTTAAAGAAGTGCTATTTTAGTAACTACTTAAAAATTCTGGTTTAGAGGATTCCCTTTTCTACGCTAATCCTTTGACAACAGTGTGAGCATATGTCTAGAGGTTTGATACTCATTTCTCTGCAGACTGTGGTACACAGTGAATGCCTCCCAGTGTTCTCTGTCTAGACCAACAAAGTCACGTTTCCTTTACTGTTTTCATCCTGTATTCTTTATATTGAAGGTAGTATTTCAATCCTTAAGTTGTAGCACAAAAGCGATCTCACTGGGAGATGTTCTGTACACAGAGGATAACAACCAGATTTACCAACTAACCAATGGTTTCGGGAATTGTTGGGAGGTGGGTTATTCTGTAATAACTGTGCTTCAGTTGCCGTGCAGTGCGCCCAGACACGATCCATTTTAACTTCTGACCGTTCGGCTTGGAACACTTGTTTGATGAATATTCAGTTAAACACTTGGAAACAAGCTCTTGCCAGAAGGTCAGATCTCGGCCACTTATCTGTACATAAAATCAAAAATTGTATTAAAGGCCCCATTGTATTTGTAGTAATAAATATATTCTCATTCATATGTTTCCTCATCATCCAAAGGGAACTAAGGGAGAGCCATTTAAGCTTCAAATCAATACACAGCATTTTATTTTATTTCAGGAGTACAGTGGATACATTTCTCTTGTAGCTTGCTAATAGGATCAATGCTATAACCTTGGCATACCTTGGAATGTTTCTGAATACATTCTACTCCTTCTGTTAACTCCACATACTTCAGTGCTTGGATCTCCAAAGCGATGATTGCCAGCGCCAGCACAGAAGGCTGAAAAAGATAAGTATAAAGTAAATGTCAAGGGTAAAAGTCGGTCTCTGCGATTAGATAGGACTGATCAAATAAAGTATGTACCTTTGCCTTAGAAAATATGATCCTGCAGTGGCATGCCTTCAGTTGGGCTTCTAGTCTTTCAAAATTCAGATCGTTTCTCCTTTAACAAGAAAGTGGGATTGATTTTATATCGACAGTATTATATCTAGTTGGCAGTTTTAGACATGTTGTATTGAAGGAAGTTTTTAAAATAAAACTCATAAGAAATCATTTTAAAAAAAAATTGTCTTATCAGTGACAGCAACTTCTTAAATAGGAGTTTTAAATGACTGGTCAAAAAGCATTCAGTGAACACTAGTATACCACCAATACCAGGATTTTATTTCAATAAAAAGTGTGCATCTTTTGAATGTATTTCTATTATTTATGCTAAACGCTTATTCCCTGGGTTCTGTAGAGTAGAAATGCACTATCATCTTAAGAAGGAGACTTCAATACGTGACTGACAACCATCTTTTCACTTCTCTTAGGCAGCGAGGTACAGGGGACCATGGTCGCCATCCACCTGTTTTGATCAGAATTCTCTGATGAAAACCCCGACTTTACGCAAGAGCCAGACAGTACCCCTTTGATTTCCAAACCTCTTTTGTTCCAAGCAAAGCTCACATACCTTTCAAATGGCAAGGTCTCCCGAATGAGGGAGTAATAGAGCTGCAGAAATTGGAAGGCAGTAGTAGCTTTGACTTTCCAGCACACTTTCTCCAACACAATCTTTTCCATTCTCATCAGGTCTGAAACTGTGAACCTATACTGACTTATCCGGATCAAATCAGTTGCCAGCGGGACATTCCTTTCCTCTTCAATCGATTTCACAGCCAAATAAAAGCAGCTCAGTCCCACACAGCCGAGATGCTTCGCCTGTACCTACAAACACAACAGTGTCCTTACCATGCTTCAATAGGACACAAGGGGAACCTAGGACTCAGAGCTGTCATCATGAAAAATATATCTCAGCTACAACAGACTTAACATATTCTACTTCGAGAGGAGCCTGACAGTCTTAGGTGCCCTGCTTGAAACCAGTGATTTTGGATGGATAGGGAAGATAGCTTCCGTTTTAAGAGTTAAGCTTCAAAAGCCACATGAGTATTTTGTCAGTTACTGGGAAATGACTACAATGATCCTCCTCCTGACAGTGCTTCCTTTTCGGTTGCATGAAAACCAGAGCTGGAAATGCCAGATGGCTAAAGGAATTAGAATTTTAGTATATGGGTAGTGATTAAGAAATATATCCTAATTCTTAATCCACAACCTAACATTCAGACTTTAATGGAGATTTAACTTTAAATCTATGGGCGTGAGTAGATGAGAGTAGATGAATGGAAATATCCAGTCTATGAATAAAGGTTTTGATTGGGGCTAGTGAGGCTTAGTGGGAAAAGCTGGTCACCAACCCTGATGACCTGAGTCCATCCCCGGGACCTGCATAGTGATCAGTGAGAACCAATTCCTGCAGTGGTCCTCACTTGCACATATGATGCAGCATGAGTGTGCTCACACACACACACACACAAACATGCAAATATATATAAAACAGTTTTTAACAGGTTTCTAATTACTTTTATCAATTTTTGTATTTTGAAATGGTCTCACTGTGTAGCCTTTGCTGTCCTGGAAGTCACTATGTAGACCTGGCTGGCCTCGAACTCACAGAGAACTGCCTGTCTCTGCCATCCGATTGCTAAGATTAAAGGCATTTCGATGGGCCCTTAATTTTATTTTTATTACTACTCTGTGTTAGGGAGAGATAGGTATGAGGGCATGTGTTTGCCATGGTGCATCTGTAAAGGCCAGAGGACAACTTTTGGTTATCCATTCTCTTCAGAGGTGTTGTAGGGACAGGACTCAGTTGACTACCTGAGGTGTGTGCAAAGTACTCTTAGGTGTTCAATTATTTTGCTGGCTCAAGAAAGGGTTTTAAATACAGCCAGCTCTCCCGTTACTAGAGTACTACAATTAATTGCTTGATGTTTAATTACCTTCCACTCCAGTATACAACTAGTAAGTCATGTATTACTAGTCTTGATTTTAAAAAGGAACCATTGCCACATTTGAAAGTGGTTTTTTTTTAATACCAGCCCTAATCCAGCAATTTGTTGGCTCCTTTTCCTTTTTATTAATTTTAATATGTAATGTATGAATGTTTGGTACATTTGTGCATGTGCCAGGGGAGGCTAGAAGAAGGCATCAGATTTCAACTGCCCACCTAGGTGTTGGAACTGAATTTAGATTTTCTGGAAGACCAGCAAGCGCTCCTTAACCATTCCTCCAGCCCTCTGCAACTTGATCTCCTAAACACGCTAAGCTAGGAAATGAGACATCGTAGCATAAACATACCTTCATTTTAGACAAGAATCTGTCCAGTAAATTCACAGCAAGGGAAAATGTCTCTGTGTCGAAGCCAAAGAACTGAGTTAGACTCAGTAGATCTTTGACTTCAAAGTCCCGGAGTCTTGCAGTCATCCTGAGGCCATTATCATGTGCAGACTCAATCAGTTTCAGGCCGCAGACCTTTGGCTGACATCTGGACTCCTGTTCCAACAGGGTGTTCAGCTGGTGTAGCAGTTTCTGAGAGTCAGTTGTCAGTACTTCTATCATCTATAAATAGAACAAACCCAGAAGAGAGCATAAGAGCCCTTCCTGCCTGGCTCTCTGCTTGGTGCCAAAACGTGTTTTATAGTGCATGCCCCCCCTCCCCCCATTAACACTGACACTGCGAAGGTCTGTAAGTATTTTTACCTTCTCAGTCACATTGCTAGATTTTGAGTTTGTACAGGATGTGAATTATGGCTTAAGGAAAGACTTCTTCACGGTCACTACATGTCACAAACAGACTGCCCAACAAGATACACCCGAACCAAAAGTCAAATGATAGTAATACTCGGCCATGTATGTTAACAATGTGAACGTTCTCAGTTCCTTACCTGTGAAGATGAAATAAGGCTATTACCTAAGCTCATAGATTGGGTGACTTAAATGGAGTCACGCAAACCGCTTAGCACAAAGACAGGTGCTTAGTTATTGCCAGATAATGAGCTCATTTTTACATCTGGAAATGGGGGTGACAACATCTGCTTCTTGGAGTGGTGACCGTGAATAACACATGGTATGACTCAGTGTGCCACCGTGCTTAGCACACAGTGCTGCTAATAGTCTAACGCCATTTAAAAACCAAGAGAAAAAGTTAGGTGGAGCTGGGAATCGCATTGGTCTAAGTATGCATTACACTTCCTCTGAGTCCTGGGCGCAACCTAAACCCTGGATACAGAGGACGGTCCTTCCCTGGTCAGTTTAAAGATATGACAGACATGAGAGTCCTCTTGGTGTGGAACCACTAACTCAGTTCAGGGGTGCAGGTTGGGACTGGGAGGCATGACACAGGAATGCCGCTCCCACCGCGCCTCTCTAGGAGCAGACTAGCCCGGGCTTGCGTTCGGGAGTGTAGGGCTCTGAGGTCCACCCCACAGTCCCCTCTCACCTTGACAGCCACGTCTTCTCCACAGTGACCACCCACCCCGGGCCTGCTCTCAGCTCGCCCCACGTCCCCGATCCGAGAGGCCGACTAGGGGGACGGGCTCGCAGGGGGGCAAGTGAGCAGAGGCCCGGGGAGGGGCCGGCGTCCCGGTGGAGGGTCCCTCAGCGCCCCGACTAGGCGCAGCCTTCCTCCGGGTCAGCGTGCGGTGAAGGACTGCGCCCGGCCGCGGGGAGACAGGCTGGGCACCGGGATTGCTGGCTGGGACTCATCTTCGCCTCTGATTGGTGTGATTCTTTTGATGGATGGCCTCTGAGGAAGCTCGGCCAATCAGCGCATACTTCCCGTTGTCGGACTTCAATTCTCCGCCCCCTTCGAACCACGCCCGATTCTTTCAGCCTCTCTCATTGGAGCATTTCTGAACTGTCCTTAAGCTGCGGAACTGAATGTTCAATGCCAAGGCTTGCCCGGGCAGGTCTAGCTGCTAATAGCCAGATTGGCCTGGGTAACGGACCAGAATGTACTGCGAGGATTTTTGTTTTGTTTTGCATTGTTTTGGTTTTTCTTTTTTCTCTTTTGTTGTTCACTGCAGCTCAGCCCCCTCTTTCTAAAAAACACAATGGAAAGTTAAAAAAAACCTGCTTTCGTTCTTTACAGATAATGAGGCGGTAGGTTTCTCTAGAGTGTGCTTTATTACATTCTAGAAGGTTCTCTCTGAGTTTTGGCAATCTTTATCTTATTTTGCTCTTTTGCGAAACTTCTCAGACGTTACAATGAAGTTGGACCATGTAGTTTCTTGTTCCTCTACTAATTTTCTCAATTTGTTCTTGATAGATCAAGCTTGTAGCACCCTCATGCTATCATCAGTGGCTTAAAATGGCATGTGTTTGGCAGGAAAAAAAAGCAAAGTGCAGGGCTTGGAAAACCCATCTGCAGTGAACAGAATTTCGGGCTTCAGAATGGGGTTTGAAGGAACATGATTCATAAAAATTAGTCTCTATAAGCCTCTTCTCTACCAGGTTAACAGAAAAATAATTATTCCGAACTCTTACTGGACTCTTTTTTCTGGGGTTGGGGTGGGGGAGGGCGTGTCGTCAGGAGCAATGCACAGAGTCAGTTCTCAGCTCTCGTGTCTGCTCTGTGGGTGTGGGTGTGTGAGTGTTGGGGGGAGTGGGGGAGGGGAGTTGGGGTGATGAGGGGGTGGGGACTGGGTGTTCAGGACTTTGTCTAGTCCAGTGCATCTTTTGAAAACAAACAAACAAACAAACAAACAAACAAACAAAAAGAGCCAAGTCAGCTGGCCACCCACAAAGGTCATTAACTATACAAGTGTTGTTTTATGTGAGACAGGGTCTTTATGTAGTCCAAGCTGTCCCAGAACTCCTTATGTATGTAGACTAGTCTGGCCTTGAACTCAGAGATTCACCTGCCTCTGACCCACCCCGTTCTGGGAATGAAAACATGCACCATCATGCTTGGCCTTTTCTCTTTAATTAAAAAAAAAATTTTTTTTTGTTGTTGTTTTTAAAATTATGTCTGGAGTGTGTGGGTGAGGTGGGGTAGGTGCACTGGAGTGTGGCTGCCCACAGAGGCCAGAGATGATGGATCTGGGGTTCCAGGCACTTGTGAGTTGACCAGGGAACTGTGTTCATTTGAATCCCTGGTGCTGTCAAATCTACAAAAGCAGTAAGCGTTCTGGTGGTGTGAATAAAAACAGCCCCCATGAGTTCATAGAGAGTGGCGCTATTAGAAGGTGTCGCCATGATGGAGTAGATGTGGCTCTGTGGGAGAAAGTGCTTCAGTAGCAGGTGGCTTTGAGGCCTCTGAAGTTCAAAACCAGGCCTGCTGGCTCACTTGCTCTTCCTGCTGCCCGTGAAGCCAGACACAGAGCTCTCGGCTCCTTCCCAGGACCACGGCTGCCTGCACGCTGCTGTGCCTCCTGCCAAGACAGTGATGGACTAAACCTCTAAAACTGTAGCCAACCCCAGTGAAGTGTTTCCCTTTGTAACAGTTGCTGTGAGGGTGGTGTCTGTTCACGGCAATGAAATCCCAACTAAGACGTGCTCTAACCAGTGAGCCATCCCTCGACTCCCTTTCCTTCGTTTGGGTTTCTATCTTGGTTTCTCAAAAGTAGGCAGTAAAAAAATATCTGAATCATATATAAGTGGGAGGATTCAATGCTGGAAAGCATGTGTTAAACGGTAGCCTTTTCTTATTAACTTCGTTTGTTCTTAAGTGCTTTATGTAAATAGCTGGTTCTGCTTATTCTTTGATTGGTCTTCTCAACCTAGAAAGAAGATCAGGGTGTTAGAACTGCTTAATACTAATAAGAATTTTCAAATTACTTTAGTTACTTCCTACATCTTTTTAAAAAAGATTTATTTATTTATTATATATAAGTACACGTTAGCTGTCTTCAGACACACCAGAAGAGGGCATCAGATCCCATTACAGATGGTTGCGAGCCACCATGTGGTTGCTGGGATTTGAACTCAGTACCTCCTGTGGTTCTTAACCACTGAGCCATCTCTTTGGCCCCTTACTTTCTCCATCTTATGTTTAAAATTCCTGTTGAGAACTGTTGGCAGAACGTTATGTGTTAAAAAATATTTTCTCTCAGGATCCCATGTTTTCTTTTTTTATCCACTCTCAGTTCTTTACGTGAAAATTATTTCACTGATGCTAAAGAAATGAACATAATAGACATTCTTTGCTTATTTCTCCTCTGCTATTTCAATAAAAAACGTTATTTTCATTTTTAATTATGTATATGTGTGTGTGTATGTGTGGCGGTTTGCACAATGCCGTAGGAGGTGGGAAGGGCGATGTGGGAGCTCTGCAGCTACAACATGGGTGCTCTTAATTTTGGAGCTGTTGCTCCAACCTCTGTTGTTAAGTATGAATATCTTGTTTTTGACCATTTCATATACATTTAGTGTGCGATCAAATCTACTTTCTATTGCTGCTCTCCTTGACACATAGGTTTTCAACTAGTCCCTTTGTGTGTGTGTGTGTGTGTGTGTGTGTGTGTGTGTGTGTTGGTCTTGTGAACACAGCCACAAATGCTGTGACTTCCTGATTGCAATGGACATGTCACGAGCGGAGGATAGCATTTCGTGACACCACCCTCCTTCAGTTCTGAAAGTCTTTCCTCCCTCTCTCTCTCTCTCTCTCTCTCTCTCTCTCTCTCTCTCTCTCTCTCTCTCTCTCTCAGTCTGTCTCAGTGTTCCGGGCCTTGGAGAGGTTGTTACAGAATTCCTGCTCAGAGCTGAGCACTTTATACTCTCTTATTCTCAATACCTTAATCAGTTATGAATCTCTGCTTTAACTATGGCCTACCCCGAAAGAGACTTTTTTCTTTTCTTTCTTTTTTTTTTTTGCAGTGTTGAATGAGATATTTTATTTCAAAATATAAAAAGCAACTTATATCTATACGCTTAAATAAATTTCAAATCACAAAGCATAAATTATATCTGTTGAAATATATATTCCTTGAAACCCCTTGTTCCAGGAAACAATTTATTAATTTAATTTTTATCAACCCCAAATGTACTAATTCTTTGTTATCTAATATTGGGCAAATGAATGGCAACAGCATGTAGCATTGTTAGGAAAATCATGATACAATTCCACATTGGAAGTAACCATACTTAAATGATTGAGTCTGCCTCTCCTCCATGTTAGTTGACATAGTCATTGGAAGGTACTGGTAGAACAGGAAATATGGACACCCTTACTGGACCAGATGGTGCGACAATTCCTTGAAGACAAATTAAAGTAATTAAGATGGAAAAAAGTCTATGTCTGTACCATTTAGTTTTATTTTTGGCTTGCCATACACTGGAGTCATCAGGGAAGAGAGAACCACAATGAAGGAATGCCCCTGCCGGGGTGGCTTTATTGTGTATCTAACCATTTTATTGTTTGCTACTTGAAGTAGAAGAGCCTAACCCATGCTGCCACACCTGGGCAAGTGCTCCTGGGTTCTACGAGAAACAGGGCTGAGCATGAGCCACAAGGAGCACAGCGCTAAGCAGTAAGCATCATGCTTGCATGGTCTCTGCTTCAGTTCCTGCCCTGATTTCCCTCAGTGATGAACTGCTACCTGACTGTATAAGATGAGGTAATGCCTTTTCAAGATGTTTTTGATGATGGTATTAGTCCCAGTAAGAAAACAAAAATTAGAGCAATACTGGGGGGAGATGTCCAAACAAATTGAAGAGGGACAAAAGTTCTGTGTTAACAAAATCGAAAGGTCCCAAAAAACAGAAAGGCATGGTCGAACTCCTCAGGGCTGTTTTTGAGAAGCCATGTGTGGCTGTCTTGGCTTAGCTCCTTTGTCAGTGCTTTTCGTGAGTCACAAGGATCAGCTGTGTCCAACAATGAGAGTGCAGACAACCTAGACAATTAGAAAGGACCAGCACTCACAGCAAAAAACATTAAATAAAATAAAACAACTAGATTTAGGAATGAATCAGATTCAAAGGTTGCTTTAATGTATTATCAAATGTATATGATTCTCTACGAAAATGCCTACCTAATTTTTTTTTTTTTTAGCTTTTTTTTTTATTAACTTGAGTATTTCTTATATACATTTAAGTGTTATTCCTTTCCGGTTTCGGGCAAACATCCCCTAATCCCTCCCCCTCCCCTTCTTTATGGGTGTTCCCCTCCCCATCCTCCCCCCATTGTCGCTCTCCCCCCAACAATCACATTCACTGGGGGTTCAGTCTTAGGAAAGAGACTTTTCTGACCAAGGCTGAGAGAAGTTTTAGTCTGTGACACACCACTGCAATTTTGATTCAGTAATATTGAAATAGAGACCATCTTTTGAGTACTTTAAAAGAGTTGCAGAATTTAAAATGAGCAATTATTTATTCTTGTAAACGTATGAAGACAAGTATTTCATTATAACCCATGCCCAGAAAGACAAGTATGGTCTGTATTCACTTAGAAGTCGATATTAGCCGTTACATAGATGATAATCAAACTATAATCCACAGACCCAGAGAGTCTGGTAAAGTGGAGGGACCTAGTGGGGATGCCTGGGCCTCCCTGAGAAGGGGAAATAGATTCTGCAGATGGACTGGGGGATGGGTGGGCATGGGAGAGGGAACAATCAGGTAGGGGGGGATGGAAAGAGAGAGTGTGGTGAAACAGCTGGAATGGGGGGCCATTGGGAAGGAATGGTGAGAAAACCTAGTGTAGTGGAAACTTCTTGGAATCTATGAGGATGACCTCTTGAGGACTCCTAGAAATGGAGGATATCGAGTCTGAAATGGCCATCTGGTAACCAGGTAAAACTTCCACTGGTGAGACTAAGTTGCGTTTGGTTGAGTTGTTGGTGCAGGGGGGTCCCATAGAGATCCCTAAACAACATGGGCTGATGCTGGGACGGAAGGTCGGCCATTCTCTGAAAACGACATCAGGGCTCCATTGCTGGGGGCAATATCCTCCATCAGGTCCCCACCCTAAGATACTGGGAGTCCTGTGGAAGAGGGGGAGGAAAGATTGCAGGAGTTAGAGGGATGGGGGACCAGGAGAACACGGCCCACTGAATCATCTTAGCAGATCTCATATGGGCTCACAGAGACTGAAGTGGCAGACTTGGGCCTGCCTGGGTCTGTACCAGGTTCTCTGTGTATGCTATGGTTGTTAGCTTGGTATTTTTGTGGGGCTCTCAACAGTTGTATCTCTGGCTCTTTTTTCCTGCTCTTAGGCTCTTTCCCTCATATTGAGTTGCCTTGTCCAGCCTTGATATAAGGGTTTTGCATTGTCTTGTTTTGTCATGTTTGCTTGTTGTCTCTTGGAGGCCTCAAGGGAAACAGACAAGGAACGGATCTGGGGGAGAGGGGAGGTGGAGGCAGCTGGGAGAAGTGGGGGGAGGGGAAACCGTGGTTGGGGTGTAAGGCATAAGAGACAAATCTATTTTTAATAATGATTAAAAATATCTTTTAAAAGCTCTCTGCTTCTTGACTGTAGATGCCAGGTGACCAGGTGCTTCAAGCTTCTGTTGCCTTGTCCTCCCTGTTATGGTGGTGACCTTGACCTGTGAGCCCAAACTAACCCTTTCCCCATTAAGTTGCCTTTGTCAGAGTACTTCAGTAACAGCCACAAGAATAGCAACAACAAAAGGAAAAGGATAAGAGAAAGGAGAGAAAAGCAAATAAGCCAAGACAATGCCCAATGCCTCCGTGACTCAGGGAGATCTCTAATTGGTTCTGTAGGCGTCCATCCTGGAAGGATGTCTTCCTTCCTACTGCACATACACATGTGAGTACCTTAGTCTTTATTCATCCCCCTTCATAAACACCCAAAACTTCCAGGCCTTAGCCTGTCCATGTCTGATGAAGGCCAAGGAAGTTGGGGCCTAGAATAGCTCAGCGAGTCCCTTCTAACACATTGTGCTTTCTAACACATTGTGGTTTCCTCTACAGCCCTAGTTTTCCTCTAGGGAATCTGCTTTGTTTTATTCATTAGCAGATAGCTGGCCTTAATTCTCTTTCTTAATCTCTTTCCTATCCTGTGTGTTGTACTCAAAAAAGGGACCTGGTGTCAGAACCTTCATTCTCTAGGTTGATAGTAAACCAGTGAGGACCTTTTGGAGTCAAACCACCACTCAGCTTATTATCTTTTTTTTTTAAAGTCTTTATTTATTTTATGTGTGCAAGTACACTGTCGCTGTCTTCAGACACACCAGAAGAGGGCATCAGATCTCATTACAGATGGTTGTGAGCCACCATGTGGTTGCTGGGATTTGAGCTCAGGACCTCTGGAATTGCAGTCAGTGCTCTTAACCACTGAGCCATCTCTCCAGCCCTCAGCTTATTATCTTACTGTTGTCGTTTCCTCTTCTTTCTTGTCTCTGGTTTTGTTTGTTTCTTTTGTTTGGCTTTGTTTTTGTTTGCCTCTTGCCTTTCTCTCCCCGCACTCCAAATTTCTCAATATTCCTCGAATCCCAAGATTGTTTCCTTTCCTTGGACTTACAGACAGATGGGAACTAACATGTAAGTACTGGGAATTAAATAGGGGTCTTTTGGCAGAGCAGCCTGTGTTCTTAACCAGGGAGCCATCTCTCTAACCCTCCAAGTTTTACATAGGGTGAAGTGTTCGCTTGAGCCCCTCCCTTCCCACTGTAGTTTGAAGGTTTTGGCTAGAAGCTTCTGTCATCATAGTACCGCTTGCATCAAGATCAATAGGCTTGTGGCCATTAATTAATCGCCTTGCGTTAGATGAAGCTTGAGACTGATTCGACAGTTACATGCTTCACCCCACTCCCCACCCCCATGGCCTTCTTGACCATTATTTAAACAATTCTTGCTTGTCTTTGAAAAGGAAATGATCTCTCCTTACGTGTCCACTTTCTGGCTCTTGCCTGATCCCTGAACCCTGCAGAGTGATTCCCGTTTTCATTGGTCTGTTTTACTGTCTTGCTCATGTTGGCCAGGGTCCTCTTTTCCCCTAGGGATATCCACGCATCCTTGCACACCAGGCTGGACTGGAAGGAATGAAGCTTTGCTGGACAGGTGGGTTAGACAGCAACTCAGTCGATGTGAGTGCAGGAAAAACGGCATTGTCCAGACAGGGTTTTCAGTGATACAGTTCTGTTTATTGGGAGTAACATGGGCAATATAAACCTTGAGGGGTGGGTAGGGGCTTGGGGGGGTGGTGAGTGTACATTATTGGCTGGGACTAAGGTCCTGGGAATGCTTCATTTGCGTGAAGAGGAATTCCAGGAGCTCGATGGACATGCCCATATAAGGAGAGAAAAAGTTTTATCCTGAAACCATCAGGTTATCTGATTTCCTCGAGGGTGGCAGAGGTAAGGATACAGAAGGCTATGTGAGCTGGGACACGCGGGCTCACAGCAAGGAGGAAGCAGGCCTATTCCTGATAGTCTCAGGACAAGATTTCCGGGGTTTGGACATGCCTTGACCTTGCTCTTGCTCAGGATTGTCTCCCTGGGTCACACAGCTTTCCAGACCCCACATGTTCGTACGTTTTATTTTCATGGCAAAATCAGATATTGTTAATTTTCTCCCTGAAATATATTTCCTTGATCCCAAAAGCTGATTCCTTTCTGAGATTCCCCCCTCTTGATTTAAGTCTTTTTATATTTTTCTTTAGCATAAAGAGTATAACTTTGCATAGCATTCACCACTGGTCTCTTTCCTTGATGTTTAAAATATATATATTTGTTTATTCTTTGAGAATTTCAGACATGTGTGTATTTTTATCATTGCATGTTTCAGCTTTCATTTCTCTCTTTTAAAAATGGAACTCTCTGTGTAACTCAGGCTGTCCTCACAGTAATCCTCCTGCCTTAGTTTCCCGAGTGCTAGGATTGGGGACATGATCACTGTGCAGCCGTCTGGTTTTATTTTAAAGGCACACAGCAATGTGGGATGTTACCCTACTTCAGACTTTTCTCCTCTGCTCTTAATACCTACCATTGGGATTCTGAGGGAGAGCGTTCTCCATTGGCCCCAGCTAGCAGCAGAGACGGACAGCTGCAGGAAGGCTGGGCCTCACAACCACAGCTTGAAGCAGTGAAAGGCAATGAACTTAGGACTTGCTGAGTACCAGGTATGCACGAGGTATTCCAACATACCTGCAGGCAAAGCTTCCAACACATAAAATAACAAACTAATTTTACTTGGATAGATACTAGAAAGTAAAATGCCACTAATTGTTTTATAAATGTTGTTTCATGTGACTATTTTATATTTATAGTTTACATTTTCAAATTATTCAAAGTACTCTTATTTATTTATTTATTTTACATCCCAAACGTTACCCCTCCCCCACCTCCCTGGTTCTGGATTTTTAAAATATTTTTCCTCGGGCTGAAGAGATGTATCACCAGTTAAGAATATGTATTCTTGGGCTGGAGAGATGGCTCAGCAGTTAAGAGCACTGACTGCTCTTCCAGAGGAAGAGTTCGATTCCCAGCAACTACATGGTGGCTCACAACCATCTGTAATGAGATCCGATGCCCTCTTCTGGTCTGAAGACAGCTACAGTGTACTTGTATACATAACATAAATAAGTCTTAAAAAAAAAAAAAGAATATGTACTCTTCTTGCAGAGGATACAAGTTTGAAATCTAGCATCGATGGGTGTCAGGTAGCTCACAAGTGCTCTCTTCTGGACACTATTAGCACCTGCACTCACTTGTGCTCAAATCAACTCCCCTCCCACCGCCTCCCTATCCTTGCACCCGCCCCTCCCACGAATGCATGCATGTACACACAATTAAATGTAAAATGATATAAATCCTAGAACCTCATTTGAAGAATCAACCCTTAAATATTTCTAGTAGGAGATGCGAACTAGCATATTACTTATGGAAAGCAGAATGGAGAGGCTTCAAAAAATTTAAACTATGGCATGATATTACAGCCAAAATAAAGGAAAGGAGTATGGTGAGGACACATTTGCATGTTCATGTTCATTGCAGTGTTATAACGTGATCTATCTCTGATCAAGTGTCCACAAGTGATGAGTAGATAAAGAAACAGGACACACACTCGTGCACTCACGCATACACACATGTAGCTAACATGTCTTTATGTGGTGCACCCTCCTCCTTTTTTTAAAGATGTATTGATTGATTGATTGATTGTATATTGGTGCTTTGCCTTGCATGTACATCTGTGTAACGTGTCCCTGCAGTGGCTGCAAAGGTCAGAAGAGAGTGTCAGATCCCCTGAACTATAGTTACAGTGTATATTAACCCCCTTTTCAGTGCTGGGAATTAAACCCAGGTCTTTTGTAAGAGCAGATGGTACTCTTAACTGCTGACTCATCTCTCCCTTACACGATTAACAACCCCTTGAGAATTGCTTCCTCCCTGACTTGTGTTCATAAGATAATTTCAACATCATGGACAAAGGAATGTCACTTCCACACAGGAAATCTAGGTTCAAAAGCATGACTTGGTAGTTTTTTTTTTCTTCATTAAACTAAACCCATTCTCTGAGTTGTCAGCATTTTCAGAGATCCATTTCATGGTAAGATTTTAAGGACTAGTTGATGCAAATACTTCTCGGCATACAGCTTCTTAACATGAAGGATTGAGAGACGGAATAGCCCCTGTTATGTAGTTCCTGGTGGCGAGTGTGATAACCTCTTTGGGGTCAGATGATTGCTCCTGTTTTAAACTTCATTTTCAGACAGGGAAACTCAGAAGGACATCTTGTGTGGATCAAAGCAAATACAGCATTCGCTTCGGGGCACGGAGACTCGGGTCTTCCTTTTACGAGCTTGCAGTTCATTAGCAGCAGGCTGCTTTGATTGCTCCTCACCCAACGCACAAAAATGTCACATTTTTCATTTGATCACTGAAAGTTTGGATCCTGTGATCAACATCTCCCAATTTCCCTCACACTCCAGTCTGTGGTAACCACCTTCTACTATTCTGGGAATCTAACATGCGGAATTGTGACTACAGTAAGTTATGTAAAGAAAATGAAGTTTATATAAGCCTGCATGAGCACGCAAGAACTTTTCTGCCCCCAATTCACATTTTTTTCTCGCATCAAGTGAGAAAACTTGCTAATATTTGAACTCACATCTCTCTAATCAGATATTGATTATACTCTGTTTTGAAATGTTTCTCTGATCTGTTATTGATTACACTCTATTTTTCTTCCACTCTTAATCTTGATTCATTGAATAAATGAAAAGATGTTTCCTATAAGCTCTCTGACTCACAGTAAATTTTTAGTTTTTGGAAAATATTTTCCTTTTATATATCTGTATATCTGTGTGTGTGTGTGTGTGTGTGCATGTGTAGATATGCACATGTATGTGCATGTGCACATGGAAACTGGAAGACAGTGTTAGATTCCCTGGAACTGGAGGTACAGGCAGTTGTGAGCCAACTTTTGTGGACAATGGGGACTGAACTCAGGTATTCTGTAAGAATAGCAAGTGTTCTTAGCCTTCTCGGAAGCCTGATTCACTGCACATCTTTGAAAAGGACGACATTTACATAGCCAGTATTACTTGAGTCATCTTTCCCCCAACAAGGGGTGATCTAAAGAAAGGCACGTCCATATGTGCCAAGAATCTCAGTGGGGAAGCTGAGGCAGGAGGATTGCACGAATGAGTGTAACCTGGATTACATAGCCAGTCTGGGCACTATTTTATTTTTAAACCCCACCTCAATACCAAATCAAATATCAAAATCAATAATAAAAGAAAAAAAGAGAAAGAAAAAGAAAAAAAGTTGGAGGAAACACCTGTGCCCAGTGCAACTTGTCTTCTTCTCTCTTGAGATGAAGGTCAAAACGGAAAAGAATTTAATGAGTCAATGGACACGTGAGTCTTTCTGGCTGGGCTTTCCCTCACCTGAATGTGCTTTCCATACACGACTATATATATATATATACACATACATATATACATATATGTATATATAGTCTTATATATACATATATATTTATACAAACACACACACACACATATATATATATATCCACTCTCAATGATCATACTGACCTTTAGATTTTCAAATTATCTTTTAAAAAGAGTTCAATTGACATAGTATAAGCTTCACTTACCTATCTGTTCAATTCAGTGGATTTTACTATATTCTCAGAACTGTGGAATTCTTACATAGGCTCAGTTGGGGACATCTCTCACCATTCAGAAAAACCCAACTCCTATTACTTATCCCTCCAGACCCATAGATGGAGGCTACCAACAATCTACCTTGTGACTCTGTATGTTTGTCTGTTCTGCACGTTAGTATAAATGGGATCATATAATATGAAGTCCTTTGTTATTGGATTGCTTCACTTAGAATAATGCTTGCCCGGCTCCTTCATGCCATAGTGTATCAGCATTTCATTCTTTTTTTTTTTTTCTTTTTTTTTTTTGAGGGTGCAGTGAACTTTATTGATGGTATTCAAGAGAGAAGGGCGGGCTCCTTAGGTCCCTCCTGTTATTATGGGGTCTGGGATGGAATTGTGAGGGAGATGCTCAGTGTTGGGGGCTGAGTTGGGATGGAGACTCTTCAGCAACTGAGGGCCTCGCTCTTGCTCTCAGTGTCCTTGCTGGGCGGGGGTAGGTGGTCCACAGTTTCTTACTCCTTGGAGGCCATGTAAACCATGAGGTCTACCACCCTGTTGCTGTAACCGTATTCATTGTTATACCAGGAAATGAGCTTTACAAAGTTGTCATTGAGAGCAATGCCAGTCCCAGCATCAAAGGTGGAAGAATAGGAGTTGCTGTTGAAGTCGCAGGAGACAACCTGGGCCTCAGTGTAGCCCAGGATGCCCTTTAGTGGGCCCTCAGACGCCTGCTTCACCACCTTCTTGATGTCATTATACTTGTCAGGTTTCTCCAGGCAGCACGTCAGATCCACAACGGATACATTGGGGGTAGGAACACGGAAGGCCGTGCCAGTGAGTTTCCCGTTCAGCTCTGGGATGACCTTGCCCACAGCCTTGGGAGCACCAGTGGATGCAGGGATGATGTTCTGGGCTGCCCCACGGCCATCACGCCACAGCTTTCCAGAGGGGCCATCCACAGTCTTCTGAGTGGCAGTGATGACATGGACTGTGGTCATGAGCCCTTCCACGATGCCAAAGTTGTCAATGGTGACCTTGGCCAGGGGGGCTAAGCAGTTGGTGGTGCAGGATGCATTGCTGACAATCTTGAGGGAGTTGTCATATTTCTCGTGGTTCACACCCATCACAAACATGGGGGCTTCGGCTGAAGGGGCAGAGATGATGACCCTTCTGGCCCCACCCTTCAGGTGAAACCCAGCCTTCTCCATGGTGATGAAGACGCCAGTAGACTCCAGGACATACTCAGCACCAGCATCACCCCATTTGATGTTAGCGGGATCTTGCTCCCGGAAGATGGTGATGGGCTTCCCGTTGATGACAAGCTTCCCATTCTCAGCCTTGACTGGAACATGTAGACCATGTAGTTGAGGTCAATGAAGGGGTCGTTGATGGCAACAATCTCCACTTTGCCAGAAGAGAAGGCAGCCCTGGTAACCAAATCCGTTCACACCGACCTTCACCATCTTGTCTATGAGATGAGGCACGAGAAGATGCGGCTGTCTCTGGAACAGGGAGGAGCAGAGAGCCCATTTCATTCTTTTAAAATCCTGTTGCACACAGCACCACATCCTGCATTCACATTCTATTTTTCCTTATTAGTTACACCACATTTACACACAAAGTTTGTATGCATATACATTTTTAAAATATTTGTGTATTTCTTTTATTTGTGTGATGTATGTGCTTCCACATTACATGAGTGCAGTGCCCAGGGATGCCAAAACTGGGCATCCAATCCCACGGAGCTAGAGTCATAGGCCACCATAGTGAACCATTTGGCATGGATGCTGCAACAAAACTCCCTTCTTCTGCAAGGGCAGCATGAGCTCTTAACCACTGCGCTATCTCTCCAGCCCCTGTTTTATTCACTCAGATACTATTATAAATAGAATTCCTTTCTTCATTTCCTTTTGGATTTGTTGCATCTTGATAGGCAACTGATCTTTTTTTGTTTTTCTGACATCTTGCAACACCTGAGTCTATTATACTGATTTTTCTTGTGTGAAATCATCAGGATCTTTTTTTCCCATACAGGGTGATCTGCAAATGCACATTTTTTTCCTTTATAATTGCAACTCTGTGTTTGTCAGAACTTTCCAGGGAAATAGCGGTCACACGGTCTACAAAGTCCTGCAGTTTGCTGTCTGCAGGCCGGAGAAGTGAGAAAGCAGGCAGTGCCTCAGCCTATATCTTAAGGTCTGAGAACCGGAGAAACAAGGAGTATCTGCTGTAAGAATGGAGTCCAGAACCAATAACCAGGAGCTTCTATGTTCAAGAGCAAGAGGCAATCAATGCCTAAGAATACAGAGCTTGCCCATCCTCCTTCCTCTCTCTTCTTCCACTTCTCTCCCTCCCTCTCCTCTTAGCTTTTAAAGACTTTTGAAATTATGTGCACGTGTGCATGTCTGTACTTAGGTGAATACAGGTGGCAGAAAAGACCTTCAGATGGATCTCCTGGAACTGGGGTTACAAGCAGTTGTTTATTGCCTCATGGGGGATCGGTGCTGGGAAACCTCAGATCCTTTCAAAGAGAAGCAAGAGCTCTTAACTGCTGAGCTCTCTTCAGTCCTCACAGTGTCTCAGTCCCTTTGCCCTGTCCCTCCTCAATCCCTTTCTTCTTTCCTTCTTTCCTTTATTCTTTCTTTTCTCCCTCTTCCTCTGCTTCTATTTGTTTCATCCGTGTATCCCTCAGCAGAAGGAATGATGCCCACGGGACTTGTAGGTGAAGATCTTCTCTTTTTCTTTTTATAGAATAAAATATAATGAAATTTGAACCAAGGAACTAAACAGACATGGCTGAAAATTAAATTATTTGTTAGTTCAAGTGCCTGCAAAGGAGCTACCCAGATGGTAGCAGGACGCAGGTGAGCAGGAAGAGTTTAGGAAAGCCAGGAGGACTGGGACAGAGAGCTTGAGAACTGGTAACACATAAGCTGTCACTGAAGTTATATGGGAATAATTCAAAAGGTTTGGACAGGAAGCAAGGGGAATGCCCTGGGAGAAGGAGGGTCGAAAAGATCAAGAAACATGGGCAGAGATGCAGAAGAGAATGTTTTCCTTAAAGGTGAAGACAAGGACCTACCAACGTTGACTAACTGATGTATACCACTATTCTGTCAGTGTCTCCCACAGTGTAAAGACTTCAATAAGCTCTTTAGGACCCCATATAAAATAGAGCGTGTAGCTCCTAATGCTTTATCATTATAAATGCAATGTAGAAACAAAATTTTACTGTTCCAGTGACATCACTTTGGTATTTGTTTTACGGTTTGTATATTTCTTTTACATTTTATTTAAGTTTTGTAATGTCATTTCCTTAAACAGAATCACCTTCAGTAATATGATTCTTTTTTAAAATTTTATTTATTCACTTTATATTGTAATATCAGCCCTCCCTCTCTTCCCAGTACCCTCGCATGCAGATCATTTCTCAATTTCTCATTCCCTTCTCCCTTTCTCCTCTGAGAAGGGAGAGGCCCCCTCTGGGTCTCTCTCTCTCTCTCTCTCTCTCTCTCTCTCTCTCTCTCTCTCTCTCTCTCTCTCACACACACACACACACACCATTTCACCTGCACATCAAGTCACTGCAAGACTAAGCACATCTTTTCTCACTGAGGCCAGACAAGGCATTCCAGTTAGGGAAATGGGATTCAAAGGCAAGCAACAGACTCAGGGACAGCCCCTGCTCCAGTTGTTGGGGGTCTCACATGAAGACCAAGCTGCATATCTGCTACATATGTGCAGGAAGCCTAGGTCCAACCTATGTTCACTCTTTGGTTGGTGGTGCAGTCTCTGGGAGTCCCCAAGGGTCCAGGTTAGTTGATCCTGTTGGTCTTCCTGTAGAATGCCTGTCCTTTTTGAGACCTTCAATCCTTTCCCCAACTCTTCCAAAAGACTCCTGGATATCCGTCTAATATTTGGCTGTGGATCTCTGCATCTCTTTCCATTGGCTGCTGGGTGGAGCCTCACAAGGGACAGTTATGCTAAGCTCCTGCCTTTAGAGTATTATTAATAGTGTCAGGGATTGGTTCTTGTCCATGGGATGGGTCCTAATTTGGACCAGCCATTGGTTGGCTATGCCCTCTGTCACTGCTCTTTCTTTGTTCCGGCACATCTTGTAGGCAGGGAACATTTTGGATTGAAGGTTTTGTGTAGGTTGCTGTCCCTAACCCTCCACTGGAGGCCCTGCCTGGCTATAGGAAGTAGTCTCTTCAAGATCCATTCCCCCACTGCTAGAGTCTCAACTATTGTTGCTCCATAGACTCCCTGCGGTATCTGCCCCATCCTAGGTCTCTGGAACCTAGAGATTGCCACCCCCACTGCCAATTTCCATTCTCTCTCCCCTGCTATCCCTACACCCAATCTTCCAACTCTGTCCTGCTCCCTAAGTGAAGATCCCTGTGTCAGCCCCTTACTGACACAAATGCTGATCTCTCCTTGTTTTGATTTTAGTCTTCCCTTCTATTTAAAAATTTTTAAATTAACTATTTTTTGAATTTTATACATGAGTAAGGTATTACATAATTTCCAACTCTCCTTCCCCTTTCCAACTCCTTCCACATCTGCCCCCCGCTCCCTCTCAAATTCATGACCTCCTCTTTAATTAGCACTGTTACAGTTCTCAGAAGGCTCACCCACTCACTTATGTTACATGTCCTTGATTCTGGCTTTCTGTGGAACCTCCACATTGAACAGAGTGCTTGCCGTGATCTTTCAACATGGCTGTTTGGCTACCATACTGGCCTGTCATTCAGACTGATGTGACCAGGGCTGATGCTCCAATGTGCTTTGTGAACTAGCCTTGAATGTAGCATAAGGTCTTCTGTT
Source organism: Rattus rattus (assembly GCF_011064425.1). Classification (NCBI taxonomy): domain Eukaryota; kingdom Metazoa; phylum Chordata; class Mammalia; order Rodentia; family Muridae; genus Rattus; species Rattus rattus. Next base: position 23,703,979 of record NC_046162.1, read on the forward strand.
CTCTACTGATGAGGCAGTTAGTCACAGCCTAGTTCAAAGGGAGGCGATAGTGGCTACTCTTGTTTATGTGAGTGGCAAGGTTCCTGAACAGAATGTGAGACCCATGAATACGTCAGTGCTTATTTTTAGACAACACACAATCTGTTACACACCTCGGTGGTAATATATGAATTTTTAGAAAAGTAACTGTGAATTCCAAAGAAATGAATGTCAAAGTGGTGGGTATTTCAGGCACCTGTGGGAGAATTATTTACACAGCTCATTCAATAATGGTCAGATGGTAGGTTGGCAAACACACGTATCCCAACAAACAACTTAGGAGCTAGTTCTGTTTGAAAATAATATACTTTCATTATCGTTAACCGAGGCAAGTTTTCTATGCAGAACTTTGCAAAGTATACATACATACATACATATGTGACCAAGTACATATAGTTCCAAATTCACAAATATCAAAATATGAAAAGAATGTTCTAATATTTTTTTGTCATTGATGCTTAAATTTGTATAGAAACATTTCTAAGTGACTGTGGTATTATCAGTATGAACTCTTCTTAAAGGCTCTGAAACAGCATAATATATATATTATGTTATAATATATATATTTTTGTGGGGAGGAGCAAGCATTTAGGGAGAAGTTGGACGAGGGAAGGTGATGGAGATAAATATGAGCAAATTATAATGCTATCTATGCATGAGTATGACAAAGAAACTCATTATTCTAAGCACATTCTAAAATTATTATTAAAATAAGCAACAGATGAATGATGAAAATATTAATGTGTGAAGGAAAACAGAGGAAATGGACTTCACCATCATGCAGGAGCCTACAGAGAGTGATCATGCTGCAGCTGTGTGACAATACTATCGGCAGTGACAGTCATGCTGGGCTTGTACTAAGAGCTGAGTGAATGGCATTTGAATTTTCCTCATTAAACTCACACCTATTGAGAAAGCATTTCATGGCTGGGACTGGTGTGGGAGGAAGACAAAGAGACACTTTAAATGTCATTCCCAGAGTTCTAGAAATGGACACATTTTATGTTTTTTCCATAGCAGTCTGGTTGCTTGCACTAAAAATGGAAGTTTACTGGACAAGAGCATAAGATGAATATTGGGTTGTGTGAGGTAGTTACCATTCTGGTTTGAGAACTAAAGCTTGGTGCTCTGTGTGGTTCTTCATCATATTAATCTCTGTTTTTATCTCCTGTTTATTCTCTCAAAAAGTATATTAGAGGTAAGCAAATCCTAACATTGTCAGTTAAACAGACTATTTCACCAACTCTTTTATTATTCTCCTGGATCTGTCTGTCTCTCTGTCTGTCTGTCTATTTGTCTGTCTATGTATCTATCTATGTATCTGTACCTATATATCTATCTTTGTATCTATGTATGTATGTATGTATGTATCTATCTATCTATCTATCTGTCTATGTATCTATGTATCTGTACCTATATATCTATCTTTGTATCTATCTATGTATCTTTGTATGTATGTATGTATGTATTTATCTATCTATCTATCTGTCTATGTATCTATCTATGTATCTGTACCTATATATCTATCTTTTATCTATCTATGTATCTTTGTATGTATGTATGTATGTATGTATCTATCTATCTATATCTATCTATCTATCTATCTGTCTATGTATCTATCTATGTATCTGTACCTATATATCTATCTTTGTATCTATGTATCTTTCTATGTATGTATGTATGTATGTATCTGTCTATGTATCTGTACCTATGTATCTATCTTTGTATCTATCTATGTATCTTTCTATGATGTATGTATGTATGTATTTGTCTATGTATCTATCTATGTATCTGTATCTATATATTTGTCTATGTATCTTTCTATGTATGTATGTATGTATGTATCTATCTATGTATCTGTATCTATCTGTGTATCTGTCTATCTATCTATCTATCTGTCTGTCTGTCTGTCTATGTATCTATGTATCTGTAGCTATCTATCTATGTATGTAATTATCTATGTATCTATGTATCTATGTATCTATCTATCTATCTGTTTTTTCCATTTCTTTATGTATGCTGTAGGTGTATGTGCACACATGTGTGCAGGTATGCTCACCTGTGTCTTCACCTGTGAGGAGCAGAGGTTATATTTCTATCATTCTATTTAAAAAAATCCTTTCAGTTTTTAGGTTACAATGTAGTGACATAATTTCTCCCTTCCTAACAGGTTTTGTTGGGGTCCAGGAATTGAACCCCATCATCACAAACCACACGGACACCAGTCTCAGTCAGACAGGGATATGTTATTGAACATATGCCCTAGGACTGGTCCACCAGAGTCATGGTCCAGATTTAGGAACTGAACCATGACTCAGAGTTAAGATTGGGTTTTTAAGCTCCAAATCTACAAACATCTGTGCCAAGTTATTTCACCAATCAGGATTTAAGGATAGGGGACGTCCTTAGGCATATGTCTTTGTGGTACATTTATCCTGCTCCCATTGGTTGGGGGTATTCAACAGTGGCAGGGGACTTAACTTGTCTAATATGCATGTCCTAATTTGTTTACCAGGGTAGGAACTTGTCTAATATTCATGTCTCAACTTGCCAACCCGGATGTCAGTTACCCCATGTACACATCTCTTTCTGCCAAATAGGATGTCAGTTCCCAGTGAGGTCTTGGAACTTAAACTTTACTAGACCACTACTCAAAATGGAAGTCTTATCCCAAATAGTTTCTTATATTGGTGCAGGTGTCCCTCTTATGTTGGTGGTTATGTCCCTCTTATGGGCAGCTTATACCATAAAAGCTTATACACAGGTGTAGGAAGTGCTGTCGGAGGATTGGTTGAGGGTGCTTATTGTGGGTAACTATAAAACCAGTTCTATTGACTTTTATTGTGATTGGTTTCCAAGGGCTCAAAACATAACAGAATATGTAATCAATCTTGGCGTTAGAAACTTTCCTAGTAACAGCTAGCCAAGTAACTAATACCCGGGCTTTAACATTTTACGTAGGCCTTAACAGGTTTCTCCACTGACAAAGTAAACAAATTAAAGCCAAATCAAAAGTATAAAGGCAGGTTTATTAAGAGGCAGCTACCAGGCAAGTTCACTGACCTCACAGGTAGAGGTCAGGGAAGTCACACTCTGGGGCTAAAAGCAAGGGGATTTTATTGGTTTTCTTGGTCGCAGAGTGATGAAGTGTGTGTTCTGAGCTGGGATTATGTACATATAAGGTAAAAAAGTTGCACGTCTGGGCAATCACTCATGGGTAGGTAATGGGAAATATGGAGACAGGGAGAGATGACACTTTAGCAAGAAAGTTTTTCTTGCTGACAGTGGTTGGGGGAAGAATCAGGTTGTTAAGCTTATGCTGGGGGCCAACAGAGATTCCAACCAAACACTTTTATCCCTCCCAAGCCACCCACAACCCTCCCTGATCTTTTTTCAAATTCACGTCATTGTTTTTCATTAATTGCTATTATATATGTGTTTACACTCATACTCTTAAATATAACTTGCTCAGTCTGTATGTTACTCATATTTATGGTTTTGGGTCTGACCACCAGTTTGTGTGCTCTTCTCTGAAGAAAACGATTTCTCCCATTCTCAGCATTCCTTGTTGCCTACAGTTGTTTCCGTAGGGTTGAGACCTCATTGGCATTTCTGGTTCCCTTTCGCATATCTTTTGGTGTTGTTCTTGTCCAGGTCATGTTTGGGCAGTGATGTTGGTAAGACTTTATGGATGTAGTTTCTGGCATTACTAGGACACAATTTGCCAGCAAACTCCCTCATCTTCTGGCTCTTAAAATCTTCCCACCCGCTTGCAGGGTGTGGTGGCACACACCGTTAAATTTAGCTTTCTGGAGGCAGAGGTAGGAGGATCTCTGTGAGTTCAAGGCCAGTCTGGCCTACATAGCAAATTCTAGAACAGAAAGAACTACATAAAGAGACAAAAAAACAAACAACAAAACAAAACAAAAAACCCCCAGCCAACCAACCAAACAGTCCCCCCACCCCCCCCAAATAAAACAAAACCTCCCTCTTTTTAGTGTTTCTTTAGTCTTAGCTATGGGAATTGTATAGATTTGTCCATTTGGACTGGGCTCCACAATCTTGCAAGACAAGACTTCTGAAATCACATGCTAGCAAGAACACAATGAATGAAGAACAGGTTTGCCCACTTGTAGTGGACGAGTGGACATGAGGAGGGAATAAATTATAAAGACTCTTACAAGGCACGTTTGAACTAGGTCCTGAGGGCAGTGAAGTGATAACATTGGTACTCAGATTTGCACCATGAACCACCATCATCCATCACCCAAGACTCATTAGAACGTCGCATTTCATAAAGCACAACCACGCAGTCCAGTGTTCTGATCCTTAGAAAGCTTTCCAGAATACTTGGATGTACATAAAAGTTTGAGAGATTGCTTTAAGGACCTGTCTCCTTCATGAAGTATAGAATAAAACAGGATGCAAATGGAAATAGGCTCTAAATGAAATCAAATCAAAATGCTAATCCCCATGGAATGACTTTGAGGTACAGATGTTCAACAAACCCCTTTGTGACTTAACTAGACTACTTTTTCGCAGTATAACTGGCTGACAGAAGGATTTGACCGTTAGGGGCCAAGAATCGCTGGAGGAAGACCCCAGACTCAGATATTCTGCAGAAACAAGCAGCACACAGTTGATTCATCAACTATTCATCAAAATGACGACCAGAGAGGAGGCCACCTTTCAATACAGGGATACGGGAATTTTCTAGAAGGGTTAGGTAACCTCTAACATGATTGGTTAGAAGTGCAGCAGTGACATTATTATAATTTTGGTTGCTTGCTATGTTAGTTCTATTATTTTCCACGAGGCCCTGAAGAGTTTTAAGAACTGATTCAGCTCTATTTTTTTTCTTTTATCCTCCTTCGGCTAGCTATTCCAGGAACTGACTCAGTTCTGGGCTCTCCTCCCTTTTGGTCCTATGTCAGGTCCATCATTGATTCATGGGCCATTCTTCCTGCCTTCCCCGAGGAAAGTGGTTCTTTTTTCCTGGGAAACTGAACAATTTGTATTCCCGAGGTTTTTAGACGTCTAAGACAGAATAATGACTGGGACTATATTCCTCGGTAGACTCTGGATTGCAGGTGGTCACATGACTGAAGAGAACTTGGAGTAGCTTTGTTGCTGTGCTGGAGGAAGTTGGTACTTTGTTGCCAATTGAGACTTGTATTGAGTGGGTTTTTTGTTTTTTTGTTTTTTTTTTTTTTTTTTAAGTAGAAAAACTTTTGGGAGGTTCTAAAGGACCACTAGATGGCAGCATAGTGCCGCGTCCTGAGACATCAGCATCATCTGAATTTAAGGGGAAAATGAGCCCAAGAGTTTAAAAAGAATGCTCGTTCGTACCTTTCCTCCAAGCACATTGTTATGACATTCCGTTTTTTAAAATATTTTGTTTTAAAAAAGTTCTTGGTTCCTTTTGACAATCCAGGTTCAAAGTTTTTGTTCACTGAGAAGAAAGCCAGAGCGTTAATTAAACCCATAGGGGTGTAGATTCAAGCCAGGGAAGGTAATTGACCACGGGGAGAGAGCTTTACATAAATTGTTTCGTCTAGTCCTTGCAACCACACTCTGAGACCGGCTTTATCACTTCTCATTCCACACTGAGAGATGCCGAGAGCTCGGCTTAGAAATGAGTTCACAACGACTCACCTGGGCCGCAAACCTGAGTCTAGCGCTCCTGTTTTTGCAAGCTGCCAACAGACGGTATACACTAAATCTACACTGAAAATCGTTTGTTTGTTTGCTTGTTTGTTTTACAGCATGTATCACTTTCTATTTTGTGCAAAAATTATTTGCATTAAAAAATTTTTTTTTTTTTGCATATAAATTTGGAATGATAGGATTTGTCCTTCAGGTAACTCCTCCAAGAATAGGAGTCAAATTCTGAGTCAAATGCCATCTTGGCATCATACTGACACAACTTCCTGTTGGGAAAGAAATTCAGTTTGAAGGACAGATATTATACAGGTCGTTTGAGCTTCTTAGGTTATAGAAACAATGGAATGAAAGGATGAACCAAGTAAAGAAAACGCTTAGTAGACAGTTCTTCCCCAGGGGACAGAAGCTGCATATATTGAGTACTAGTTAATTCTAGCTGCTGAACCAGGGACTGCACATTTCTTATCTGAGTCACTCCGTATAGCAATTAGGTATATTAAATATTTTTATACCCATTTTATCTAAGAAGAACAGAGTATCAGGACAGTTTCCTTTTTTATTAATCAGTTTATTCGTTTACATTTTAAATGATATCCCCCTTCCCAGTTACCCCTTCACAACCTCCTCTCTCCCATCCCTCCCCTTTGCCTCTGTGAGGGTGCTCCCCCACACGCTCACCCACTTCAGCCTCGCCACTCTAGCATCTCCCTAGGCGAGGGCATCGAACCTCCACAGAACCAAGGGTCTCCCCTCACACTGTTGTCAGATAGGGCCATCCTCCGCTACATAGGTATCTGGAGCCATGGATCCCTCCATGTATACTTATTGGTTGGTGGTTTAGTCTCTGGGAGTTCTAGGGGGTCTGGTTAGTTGGTATTGTTCTTCTTATGGGGTTGCAATCCCTTCAGCTCCTTCAGTCCTTCTCCTAGCTCCTCTATTGGGGTCCCTGGACTCAGTCTGTTGTTTGGCTGTGGGTATCTACATCTGTATTGGTCAGATGCTGATAGAACCTCTCAGGGAACAGCTATACCAGGCTCCTGTCAGCAAGTGCTTCTTCCCATCAGCCATAGTGTCTGAGTTTGGTATCTGCCGATGGGATGGATCCCTAGGTGGGGCAGTCTCTGGATGACCTTTCCTCAGTCTCTGTTCCAGTTTTTGTTACTGTCTTTCCTTTGGACAGGAACATTTCTGGGTTAACAATTTTGAGATGGGTGGGTGGCCCCAATCCTCAACTGGGGGCCATGCCTATCTACTAAAGGTGGTCTCTGTAGGTTCTCTCTCCTCTTTGTTGTGTATTTCTGCCAAAGTCATCCCAGCTGGGTCCTGGAAGCCTCTTGATTCCCTGGCATCTGGAACTTTCTAGTGGTTACCCCCAATTCTTCATCCCTCACTGCTACATATTTTTATTAGATTTTCTGCATGACAGTTTCTTTTAATGTCCATGTGGTAAAACAGCCAGCAGGTGGTGGAGTAGCAACAGCAAGAGCATGTAAGCTCAGACCAAGACAAAATTAATGCAAAGTCATCATGGTGAGCAAAACAACAGTTTTTGGACAAATGCAAACCCCTATCAGTACAGTGCAGAACCATAGTGGCAGAAAGAAATCTTCGTGATTCTCTCTAAATGTGTACCCAGACAGGGGCGTCAATTGCTGTCCCGTGCCAGCTTCTGAAGCACTTGTATTATACAGAATGTCTATCAATAAAAAGTTACTGGCTAGCCACAGCACACCGTCTCTAGTACAGTATTTAAGACAATAGTAAATGACTTTAATTCCTGCAATCACAGTGTTTAATGAAATACAGTGTCCAGGGTTGGAAGGCATTGCTCTGGGACACATGATTAATAGCCACTTACTTGAGCATCAGGTGGCAAACTATGCGGTTGCACTTGAATGGAGCCCTGCTTTTCAGGCAATTTTGTGACCTCAGAGTACACTTTGTAGATAGGAATACAAAGATATGAGAAGTTATGGAAGAAGTTTGATTTGTTGTCAGGACTATAGCTCTGAAATATTTTTTCCATTAGTATCCTCTGACTAGGGAGATTATCATCATGATATCCTATTGTGATATCTAGTGTTAGTTGTTACCTTTTTAATTTTTTTTTTTTATTTTAAGACACTGTATTCCTATTTAGCCTTGGCTAGCCTGGAACTTGCTATGTAGACCTGGCTAGCTCAAACTTTCATAGATCCTGCTTCTGCTTCAGAAGTGCTGGATTAAAGGTATCTTCTTGTTCTGATAGTGAGCATGATAAGAGTACATAGGAATCTGTATAAGGTGCTTCACACATTTGCCAAGTATACAGTAGGTACTTAATAGATGTGAATTTCTATCGCTAATGGTAGCAGTAGTTCTGCCATTGTGGCTGTAATCATGGGCAAATTCCTAAGTTACTTGCCTTATCTGAAGCTTACTTTATCTCAAGTGACGAATGGGGACAGATCCTGCATCAGGAGGCTCTGGAGGTAATTAATGAAGTGAAAACAGGTATCACACAGTTTGGCATAGAAAACTTCAAAAAATATTAGCTCTATTTTTTCAAATGCATTTGTTGAAAGATACTTAAAGATCATGTTTGATCTTCCATCTTTGATAATGTTCATGGTGTAATGCTAATACATAACTCCCTCAATATGTATTTGAAGAGATCATGTGGCAATGAATGAATATAAATATCAGAATCATAGATGCCTATAAGAAGTTGAGGTAATATACATCCATCCATCATTTTGGTTTTGTGTGTGTCTCTTTGTCTCTGTCTGTCTCTGTCTCTGTCTCTCCGTCTCTGTGTGTGTGTGTGTTTGTGAGAGAGAGAGAGAGAGAGACAGACAGACAGACAGATAGACAGAGACAGAATGAAAGAAAGACACATACACAGAAACAGAGCAAGGATTATATATATACACACAACACACACACACACACACATATAGACTTAGTATTTTACTGCTGTGAACAGACACTGTAGCTAAAGCAAGTCTTTATAAAGGACAACATTTACTTGGGGCTGGCTTACACATTCAGAGGTTCAGTCCATTATCATCAAGGCAGGAGCATGGCAGCATCCATCCAGGCAGGCTTGGTGCAGGAGGAGCTGAGTGTTCTATATCTTCATCTGAAGGCTGCTAGCCAAATACTCACTTGCAGGCTGCTAGGACTAGGGTATTAAAACCCACACCCACAATGACACATCTACTCCAACAAGGCCACACCTACTCCAACAGGGCCACACCTTCTAATAGTGCCACTCCCTGGCCAGAACATATACAAACCATAACACACACACACACACACACACACACACACACACACACACACACACAGAGAGAGAGAGAGAGAGAGAGAGAGAGAGAGAGGTGGTGGTTGTAATATCATACAAGGATCTTCACAGATATCTGATAAGCCTTTTTTTTTTTTTTTTTTTTTTTTTTGTGGTTCCCTTGTGCTATGGTTTGAATATGCCCCTCCGACCAACATTCAGATGTTGAAACTTAATGGTCAATGCAATGAAAACAAGAGGTGAAATAGTTAGGTTACCAGGGCTCCACGAGAGGCTTGAAGCAAGTTGGGCTCTTTTGCCTTTCGGCATTGTATTGTGTGATGAAGCAGTCACACGTTTCCACCTTGGGAGCAGGCACCAGCTTTCACTCCGTAGCCACCCTTGCCTGAGCCTTGGTCTGGAAACTCCCAGCCGATAGAACTGAAAGAAAAAGACAAATCCATTATTCCTAAAGCCCAACTGATTGTTACTGTAGTGCCAAAAGAGCAAGGTGTTGGTTCGTAAGTTTCAGGAAGGAATAGAGATTTTCACAAACGGATATCCATTTCCCTGACAAGTCACCCAGCTTAAGTCGTGGCTATTCAGTAACGAAGAGAAACATTTTAATAGAAGGATCATTAGAGACACTTTCTTTTACTTCTTGATCCTCAGCTTCTTGATCCTATTCTCAGACAAACTCTTCACTCTCTTTCCACGTCCTTTTCAAGATATGGGGAAAAATGCCATCAATCAATATTGACTTTGAAGATAAAAAGCTGCATCTTTCTGAAGGTATATCTTTTAAGATGATGTGGGATATGAGGGTGTCTGCGTGTCTTGCTGAGCAACTGGAAAACTTTTATCTACATGCACTATCAGCTGAATCATTCTGAATAATCGACAGTAAGAAATATTGTACTCAGTGGTTGGAAATTCAGGCTGTGGAGCACTTGCTACCATAATGCCCCATATAGGAAAAAGATCCATCATCGTCAAGGGTTTTTTTCCTTTACCAGAAAACAATCAGTTAAAGGAAATTATTCAAAAGTATTAAGTAGGTGAGCTCTGGGGCCGGATTGCCTGGCTTTACCTTCCAACTGTACCGTTTCTCAGAAATGAAGCTTTATTAGATTATTTTTCTGAGCTCCAGTTCTCTCGTCTACAGAATAGAGATAATATTTGTCACATAGTGTTGCTGTAGGAATTAAATGAGGTGTGTTAAGTGCTTGGCACTGCGTTGGCATATTTTAAGTGCTTAATAAATATTAATTCTCATCATTATTATTCAGCCAATTGATCATCGGATAGCTGGGGCAACGATGAAGTCACTTCTAGAAGGGAAAAGTTAGGGCATACACAACCCCCGCCTCAAGGTTGCTATTTCACAAACTTTAATATTAATGCACTCAGTTCATGAGATGAGCTTCAGGAAAAAAAAATGATAGCTGAAGAGGGAAATTACCTAATCACCAACGTGCTTTAAAATGTTTGATTCAAATCACACCAAATGCTAATACCAAATTGTTAGGGAAGGGGAATATGGATAGATCATTCCCGGGTTATTCAATCTCAACTGCAGTCAGCACACTTATAAAGAAAGGACAGTTGACTGGAAACCCAGTGTACGTGTGAGCCTGTTTCCTGTGTAAACTGTTTCTTTGAAATGAGTTATAACAATGTTTCCAAAGAGGTTTAGTATATAATAACTTTCCAAATGGCTGGAGACAGAAGCACGCAGGCACACACACACACACACACACACACACACACACACACACAGGGCAAAATGTTTCAATGTAATCACTTCTATTACAAGTGAACATATACAATCACACACACACACACACACGCACACACACAGGGCAAAATGTTTCAATGTAATCACTTCTATTACAAGTGAACATATACAATCACACACACACACACACACACACACACAGGGCAAAATGTTTCAATGTAATCACTTCTATTACCAAGTGAACATATACAATCACACACACACACACACACACACACACACAGGGCAAAATGTTTCAATGTAATCACTTCTATTACAAGTGAACATATACAATCACACACACACACACACACACACACACACACACACACACACGGCAAAATGTTTCAATGTAATCACTTCTATTACCAAGTGAACATATACAATCATTTGGTTTAGGCTGAAGAATTGCTATGTCTGACTTATTCTATATATAGAAAAAAAAAACCTACCATGGATAAAAATATTTGAGTGTTTCCCATCAGATAGCCCCAAAGTCAGGGAAGTTTAAAATACCCGATACCTCTTGTTCTCTGAAAGGAGTAAAGAGTCTATTCTCTTTATATTCCCACGAATATTACTTACTTATTTAGTGCATATTTTCAAAATTGTCTACCACTAGTCTTAAAATAGCTCAGAGGAGAATATTATTTATTTTGGTTTAGCGTGCATTTTCAGCATGGCTGGCCAGCAGCTTTATGAATTGCCATCCTTTTGAAACTAGTCAGCCTGATCACACTTTTGTGTGGACTGATTACATCAGGCTCATTTACGGTCAGGTGCTCCTGGCAAAGAGAGCTTGGCTTAAGACCTTTGAATAGACTCCTGTTAAGGATGGGGTGAGAATATGTACGGGCAGTTCTCAGAACAAGAAACACAAGTGGCCAGTACCTATTTAAAAAATGCTCAAGATCCCTAACCACCCAGGAAATGCAAATTAAAACTGCTTTGAGGAACCACCTCATCTTAATCGGAATGGCTAATCTTTAAGAAATCTGACAACAAACTTTAAGAGAAAATTCGGGGAAGAGGAGCCCTTATTCACTGCCGGTGGGAGTGCAAATTAGTACAGACATTATGGAAATCAGTATGGGGAATCATCAAAAAATTAAAAATAGAACTACCATATGGCCCAACTATTTCACTTCTGGGCATATACCCAAGGGAGTCCATACCCTACCACAGAGACACTAACACGTGCTTATTGTTGCTATATTCATGAAAGCGAGGGGAAGGAAGCAGTATAGATGCCCATCCACGGATGAAAATGTGTACATGCGCACCACAATGGCACATTATTCATCTCTGAAAAAAAAAATAAGATCATGACATTTTCAAGAAGTTTCAGTTCTCAGCTATGTTTGTTTCTTCTTGCTTGTGCTCTCCTGGAGGAAGAGAAAGCAAGAATGGATACAAATAAATGCAAATAAATGCAAATAAAGAGCGTTTGTTGGTTTACTACTTTGCTCAATCACTTTGGTGGTCTCTTCATATAACGTCAATCTTTTCGTCTTAACGGAGTATTAGTTATGATATAAATATCTCACCCCCAGTTTGCAGATGAAGTAGCTTCATGAAGCAAGCGAAGTACTTCAGCACCCCAACATTCTAAAGCTAGTAAATAACAGATCTGGTTCATGCAGCCTGGATTGTGCTCTTGTCTGTTATTTTTACAGAGGGCTTCCTGCAGGCAAACTGACGGTGGCACCTGGAGCTCCTTAAGCGGTGACAATTCTTTAAGACTTTTAATTTATTTTTAGTTATGTGGATATGTGTGTTTCTCTTGCGTGCGTATGTTTATATGAATATGGTGCCCACAGAGTCCCAAAGAAGTTGTAAGATCCCCCCCTGGAGCTGGAGTTATAAGTGGCTGTGAGCTGTCCTAGGTAGGTCCTGGGAACCAAACCCAGGTTCTCTGCAAGGACATGGGCTCTTAACTACTGAGCCATCTTTCCAGACACCTGCTCAGCTCATTTTAACATACCATTTTCCCTTTGGTCCCTTGGTTGTCCAGGAATAAACTGATGGACAAAAAGTTAACAGTCCTGGAGTTAGCATATTAAATAGACTTTTATCCCTCCTGCCAATGTTGAAGCAACTAATTATCAGCCCTGTTTGGGAGCAAGGAAAGTTGACCTCTGATAGACCAGCAGCATTCTTCAAAGAGGAAAGGGAGAATGAGATTCCCCCCGGTTCCCTCAGTTTCTAGTCATCTGATCTAATTGCCCGAGAATAGGATTCGGTACTCAAGTCTTCACCGACGCACAGCCTTAGCAATGACTGCAGCAAATCAGGACTCATGAATATGCAGCTTAATTCTGCTTTGAGAGATTTCAGTTATCTAAAGTAAAAACACAAAATTATGGATTGCAAAGAAAGCAGTAGGGACTTTTTTATTATTATTATTTTAACAATTGGAAAAATATCACTGGAAGTGAAGTCTTTCTGCCGACACGAAACACATAATCATTCTGCCAGGAGAAGGATGCTTTTCTAAATGCCGTTTTTGACCCCACCCCCACCCCAAAATACATTTAAAAATAGACCATGGGTGCTTTAATTCATGTGGGGTTTTTTTTTTTTTTTTGGTTGCGAATTTCACTTTCAAGACTATACATTTCAGGATTGAATCTAACACCAGCCTGTTCACAGGATGTTCCTTACACTCAACATCTACACTCAGAAATTCAAAAATAAGAGATTGGTTTTGGTGCCTTTTCCTTCCTGAAGCACCTTGCATTTTCTCCAGCTTCTGGAATGTTCTAAGTCTCATTATTTGAAGTCCACATATCTTATAATATTGACCCGATAGACCTATACCCATGCTTGAAAAAGCACCTTTTCCATCTGTTGCTTCATGGAAATGACTCTGTCTTTATTCATCACCTTTGGAGGCAACCTGGCAAGGAATTGTAAGTGCGTGCGTTAATGTTTCCTAATGTGTCAGGTTAGCATTGTCTTTTTCTGAGTTAAATTTGCTAACCTCATTTTAAAAGCTCTGAGCAACTTCAGGCAGCTACCATGCCGGTAAAACGGACTTAATCATGTATAACTAAATATAAGAAGATAGGACTAAAATGGCCTGTGTGTTTGTGATAATAATTAAAAGAATATAGAATTCAGGGGTGCCCAGGAAAGATGAGACGGCACAGCGGGTGGTTTTTTTTTTTTTTTTTTTTTTTGCATTTCCTAGTGAGAATGGCTTGTTCTTGTGTTGCACTTTCCCTCTTCAGTCTCACGCTCTTCCCTCTTCACACGGCAGCTGAGGCAGCCCCCGCCAACTAAAACATGGAATCTGGGACTGATGACTGATTTTTCTTAAAACAAGGGTGGGTCGAATGAAACCACAACAAGGACTTTGGCCTGTGTAGTTGGTAAATGAGTGAGGGTAGAGAGGACCCTCAGTTGCAGGGGTGGGAGTTTGAAATGCATAGAACGATTTATGGGAAGAGAGTTGCGGAATCGAAAGTGGGGAGGTCCAGCTCCAAATCCCGAGGGCTCACAGACAGGCATAAACCATCCTGAAGCAGAGTGTGCCTGCTGGTTGGATTGGGCAGGCTTGGAATGAGAAAGGATGTGCTGAAATGGAAAACATTCCTTGAGGCTTTGCAGCGTTATTTCTGCCTCAGCCATATGTATCTCAAAGTCTACTTACATAAAACAGCTTGGCATTTGTCATCGTCAATGCGCATGCTGGCACACTTGCCGTGTTCTTTGCATCCCTGAGTGGGTCTCTGCTATTGATGATGAGCCATCTTTTCTAATCAAGAAAGATAACAATACCAGAAACCAAACCGTGTGCTTCTTTCTGGAGCGATGCTCTATTCCTAACCATGTTTTGCTTCTACGTTTGCTCGCACTTCCAAATGAGCTCGCAATATCGGCGATCTGAGAGTCCCCAGGCTGTCTTGGAATCTTGACAGCCAACTTCAGTGGATTCTGCTTGCTTGCTACCTCCTGGTGAAAAGGAAAATAAGTTTCTCGTCCAAATTCAGCACCGAACAGGTAGCTAGGACTCCTACTGTTCTACCAGTAAAGTAGCCTTTAAGAGAAACTGGTGGCTGCTGAGATATTGGGAACAACAGATTTATCATCTCATTCCTTGGCTAGGTGGGATGCCGATGTACTTACGGCAGCAATGACGAGGCGCCTTAGGTAATCTCCTAGGCAGATGCAGCATCCTGATTGTCACCTGACAAGTGGACTCGCGCAGAGGCTGAGATTCCTTTGCCTTTCCCACGCTATCTTTACTCTCATACCAATCCCGAGTAGAGCAAAACACACGGACCCAGGTATCACTGAAAGAAGGATTATAGAGGAGGCTAGAAGTAGAACCAAGCTAGTCACTAAACGGAGTAGGTTAGAGGAGGGAAAGCCTGGCCTTTGTCCCCTGCTTTTTTGGATCAACGAACATAGTTAATTAGAGAAATTAAATCACCATGTCCCAAGATGACCTGAGCTAGTTTACCTGAGGTCATGCGTACTTCACAATGAACAGTCAAGGTTTACAGCTAAGGTTCTAACCTGGATAATTCCTATGTTATATCAGGAGCCAATCTAGCTTTGCTGAATAAAACAGATGAGTTTTGAATCTGTGCCACAAAGGCAATTTTCTCACTTAATGATTTTTATTTGGTCTGGAAAGAATAGGTTCGGAGAGAAAAATACCATAAAGAAAGAGCCACGTTGGTCTCCTGGGTAATACTTCCTTCTTTTCTTTCTCGCATGTTTCTTGCCTCACATAGATTTCTATGGTTGCTGTAACAAAGCACCACAAAGTACACAAGGAGTCTATATTGTATTGGTATTCTGGAAGCTGGATGTGCGGGGCCAAGGTGTTGGCAAGCATGACCCCTGCTGTGGACGGGAGGGAGAATCAGTTCATGGCTCCCACTGCCTTCTGGTAGTCTGCTAGTCATCTTCAGTGTTCCTTCTCTGTGGTGGGGGAGGGGAGGCATCACACTGCTCTAGTTCTTCATCTTCACATATTTTCTTTCTGTGCACTACACACTTTAGAGGCTGTGCTCGTGTCCTTATTATAATTTGGCTTCCTTCACAAAGGCCCTATCTCCTGATAAGGACACATTCTGAGCTCTCTCTCTCTCTCTCTCTCTCTCTCTCTCTCTCTCTCTCTCTCTCTGTGTGTGTGTGTGTGTGTGTGTGTGTCTGTACATGCTTGTATGTGTGTATTTTATGATTTCAAAGCTGGGTATGTTGGTGTATATGCCCATAATTTAATTTCAGCATCCAGGAGGCAGAATCAGAACAGTCAGCTCAAGGTCATGCTTGGCTACCTAGCAAGTGTGAGGCCAGCTTGGGCTACATAGGATCTTGCTTTAAAACCAACAGATATAAAACAATCCATTTTTAGGGTCCACAAAACTGCTGTTTCATACAAACAAACGCAAAAACAGAGGAACAAGACTTTCACGTTTGGATTTGGGGGGAAGAAACTAATCACCCTTGAATGAATTGTGTGGCCCTCTGATCTACCCATGGACTCTATAAATACAAGCCACAATCATGTAATCAAAATGCCATTGCCTGTGAAAGGACTCTGGTTGAATAAGAATTTTCCATTCTAATTTGAAATTGATCAATATCTGTCCAGCATTGTGTTGGAGCAGGGTAGTAATCCTTTTTCCTATTTGGGAAGTGGAACCGGATGGACAGCTGGCTTTGGAGTTTGCACGAAGAGTACATAATCCTACTTATATAACCCATCATGTTTGCAAAATCTGCACTGCCGTTTTGGGGAGGAAAATGAGATGTTTGGAAATAAAATCTGCTGTGCAGGAGTGGAAAATTTATCCTCTTTCCACATGGTTCTTGTCTACATCTTTTATTTGCACCCTCAAGAAGTCACACGTCCTTGCTTGAGCATTCTGCCTTTGCTGCTCGTGTTAGGTCTGCAGAAAGGGTGAGCCGTGCTGTGTCTGCTAGTGCTAATCCCCGACCAGGACTCTGACATCAGAGTCGTTTAGCCCCTCAAAGGCTGTGATGTCTTGCATCAGCTCGTGCTTTGCTGAAACAAGATAAAGAAAGAAGGCACAGGCATGCAGCCCTTGAAAGTGGGACTGTTCACTGCTCACATGATAACCCTGCAAACAAGGTCACTTATTACATCCATGTCATGGACAATCGTTCCCCCACCCCAATAAAAACAGTATATTTATTGCTCTTTTGTGTTACAGCACTGTTCCTGCTTTTCATAGGGGCTGCCGTTTTTTAAAAAGATTTATTTACTATATAAAAATATACTGTAGCTGTCTTCAGACACACCAGAAGAGGGCATCAGATATATTACAGATGGTTGTGAGCCACAATGTGGTTGCTGGGATTTGAACTCAGGACCTCTGGAAGAGTAGACAGTGCTCTCAGCCACTGAGCCATCTCTCCAGCCCAGAGCTGCCCTTTCTTAATTACAGGTTCAGCTGGGGATACTGGTTGTGGGAATGTACATCTGGGGCCATCAGTAAGTAAATCGTGGTAGCTTGTAACAGTGACTGGAATGAGGAGATGCATGTAAGCAGGTTAGCTCGTCAGAAACGTGCCTTGGATTTTACATAATAATAAGAATGGGTTTTGGGGAAGAAACGTCCACTTCCCCCTGGGTTCACTAAATGAGGATGATTAGTCTTGCAGAAACCCTGTCCCCTGCTCAATGTTCTTAAAGCAGACCTCTGAGTGAAAGTGACAGGAAGTGATTAGATAACACAGGAACAGCTCTGACACAGACAGGAGAGAGAGAGAAGAGGTGTGTGTGTGTGTGTGTGTGTGTGTGTGTGTGTGTGTGTGTGAGAGAGAGAGAGAGAGAGAGAGAGAGAGAGAGAGAGAGAGAGAAGAGAGAGAAAGGTAGATAAATAAAGATATTAAGAATATGATTTAAATTTTTGGAGATCAAATTCATGAGCTGATAAAGTCATGTCATTGCTTAAGCTGGTTTTTGCTGATATTTCGCCTGTGACAAAAGTAATATAGTCCATAAAAGAAGAAAATGAGTTAATTTGAAGAATAAAAGTTTAAGACATTGGAAGGTACTGGTGAGGCAAACTTTCCTTGGGCAACAGCAACTGGAAGGTATTTTGAAACATGGTGTTCTCATATTCTCATAATATTGAATTCAATATTAATACTGAAGTTGTTTCTAATATAGTTTCTCTTCTCTCCTATTATTCTGTTATTTGATAGGTTTCACTTCCCAGAGTATCTTTGTGACCCTGCGTCTCCTTATGTTTGGGGAATGGGGTTCAAACTGTTATCTGGCCTCTCAAAAGTCTGAGAGAAAAGATTTACATTTAATTGAATTTTAGGCCTATTTGTTTGTTTGCGTGCCTTCGCGCATGTGCGAGCTTGTGAGTGTGTGCGTGTGTTCAAGTTTGTGTGTGTGTGTGTGTGTGTGTGTGTGTGTGTGTGTGTGTGTTATATGTGAGTGCCTGTAGAGGCTAGAAGAGGGATTCAGAGTCCTTTGGAGGTGGAGTTAAGGTGGTTGTGAGCCCACCCATGTGAGCCATGGCTTCTAAAGAGCTGCACGTTGTATGAACCAATAAATCATCTCCCCAGCTCCTATGAGAGGCTTTGTTTTCTGACTGGGATGCTTTTAACTACGTCTCTCACCAAAGATAAGCTGTTTGGAGTCATCTCAAAGCCAGTTTTCAGGCAGCACTGTCATTCCCATAAGTCATAATCACAATATTGGCTGTCACCTTGTGAGCTGTCACTGTGGCACTAGGCGCATTCCTAACTAAGTGCTTTAGAGGCACCAGCAACATTAGCTCCAAGGTGGGCAATATCAGTCGTCATCCCTGCACTCTTCCTTTGTGGGTTAAAGTTTGAGTGGCTTGCCTAATAATAGTGAATCCAGGGAGGAGTAGAGTAACACGGCCCAGTTTGCTTCAGAGAGGAGAATTTTGTTGATCAAAACGAAGGGCAGTCCTTGAGATCCTCCTGTTGCACTTTATTGTAAATGCATTGGTAAGTCTTACTTTACTCTAGCCTTTGGAATTGTGTTTATTATTGGCCGTGGAATTAAGCTGTGATTTCAAGTTCCCTGTCTCTCCGGCCTTCCTGGTGCTACACCAACTCCTGTCTTCCGGGTCATTTTTTGCAGGCTTGTTGAACACTTCTAATTGTGAGATAGACGAGAGCTAGTTAACTCAGAAGGTGCCGACTTTATCTCTGTCCTTCCACAGAACGAGGGCAAGCATTTCTACCCAGCAGGAAGAAATTGGAAGCACTCCCTGTGTTCATTGTTCAAAGCAATTGATTCCGTCTCGAGAAGGCAAACTGACTGCTGACGCTGGTCTGTCCAATGACTCACCTTGGCATCAGGTAACTGGATTTTAATTATCTTCTCTCTCTTAGAAAACAGTTCAGCTCCTTACAGTCCAGCGAGAGGCTTGTGATATTTGAAAGTCCTTATAAAATTTTTAGATGATATTGAGCATTTACAAGAAAGAAATAAATTCCCAGTATGACTTCTTTGCTATTTCAACCATCTGTTACTCAAAGGAAAAAAAATCCATTTCCCTTTCTTCCTTGGTAGCTCTGAGTCTAGGCAGCTCAAAACATACCAATAGTGCCTTCTAGTCTCTAATATTTTTCTTTTTTTCTTTTTTTTTTTTTTGTTCTTTTTTTCGGAGCTGGGGACCGAACCCAGGGCCTTGCGCTTCCTAGGTAAGCGCTCTACCACTGAGCTAAATCCCCGGCCCCATATTTTTCTAACCATGTATCTTTTTTCAGTTCTTAACAACCAAGTTACAACATGAGATTAAGACTGAAAATAAGTGGAAAAAAGATCCTAGGCACTTGGTGAGTGAAGAGACATTATGTCATGCCAATTTAGTAGGAAATCGGGCCTATTTGCAATACGAAGGCTGTGTCTCTGTGTTGTTACGTAGCAGATCTCAACAAGTCTCTGCTTTGAGAGACCCGTGGCAAAGGAGGTGCCAAACGGGGCGCTGACTCAGCACGAATCAGCCGTGTGAACTGGATTTCATGTTTCTTTTTTCCATGCCCAAAGTGAAAAGCTATGATTCGTTCCATTTCCTTCCACCTCAATTATCTGTGAACAGTTCATTTTAAAGATCATATCCCCTCTACGGAGTAGTGATACCATACTATAGCAGTGTTCTGACGCAATCAATAAAGGCTGGCTCGTTACGGCTTTTGTCGTTTGTTGCGCGATTGTGCCGTTCTCTCAGCTGGAAAACCAGTCGCCCTTGTGTGAGCCACCCATGTTGGTGGCAACAAGAGCAGAAAGAGCGACTCAGCACTAACGAAGCTGGCTAACAAAAGTAATGTGGGATTTCTTTCCTTTCATGTTCTCAGCCTAAAAGCCCCGTTAAAAGTAAGATCCAGGTGGGCTGTCAGGCTTGGAACGTGAGTAAGATACGTGGTTAATTATTTGAAGATCATTGGATTTGGTGCTTGAAGCCATTCATTGTGGCATAACTACCACAAGATTCACCTTTTTAAAGATTTCATTTATTTATTATTATTTGTGTCTAGGCGTATGTTTATATGTGCTTGGATGAGTTTATGTGCACCATGTGTGTTCAGGTACCTATGGAGGCTAGAGAATTTTGGATACCCTGGAACTGGGTTTACTGATGGTTGTGAGTGGCTGGATCAGATCAGAAGGTTTACTGCTTTTGATTTGGGGAGAGTTGATTCCTCTGTTTGAAAGATAATAAATAGCTTGAGTTCCCACTAAACACAACTAACCAATCATGTAAACAAACTAAAATGAAGGTATCAAAACAACTAATGGTGAGTGTGCTTTACAATAAGAATTTCAATTAATACTATTAACTGAAACCAGAAAACAATCCCAAACACACACACACACACACACACACACACACACACACACACACAACCACCACCACCACCACCACCACTGCTACCACCAACCAAAAATCTTGCTGGATCACTGTATTTTCTGTACGTCTGCATTGTCTGTCTGTCTGTAATAAGATGCCTGCCTATCTATCTATCTATCTATCTATCTATCTATCTATCTATCTATCTATCATCTACCTACCTACCTACCTATCTATGCTTTTATGTCTTTATTTATGTCTGTATCTGTTTCTGTGTATGTGTGTATGTATGTATGTACATATGTATTTGTCTGTCTATCTCTCTCTCTCTATATATATGTATGTTTGATCTATCACTTATCTGTGTATGTATCTATTCATCTATCTATCTGTTTACGTATCTATGTATATATGTATGTTTGGATCTATTATCTATCTATCTATCTATCTATCTATCTATCTATCTATCTATCTATCTATCTATCTATCTATCTATCCATCCATCGATCGATCGATCGATCTATCTATCTATCTATCTATCTATCTATCTATCTATCTATCTATCTATCTATCTATCTATCTATCGATCTATCTATCTAATCTATCTTCTATCCTTAATCTCCTTTTCATTTTCAACTCAGGTAAGTGTATAAGAAAATCTCCAGGAGATCCCACAGTCTAGGGGTGGCACAGGGAAGAGGAAGATGGTTGTGAAGCCAGGAAAACCCAAGGCGTGGCTCTAGATCTTCCACTTCTATACGACCAGGTCAAGTCCCTTAATTTCTTTGAATCCGTTTCTTCAAGTGAAGAACAACAATAATCAGAATAGAATGACATTGTTGCTAGTAGTCCTACTTCGTACTAGTGTTGGTGAATGGAAGAATGAAAGGATGTCTGTGGTGCTATGCTGAAAGCATGTCTGTGGTGCTATGCTTGAAGAAAGCATAGCATTGTGTTGGGCGTTGAGGTGTTTATCATGCCCTCTAGAACAGAACAGAACACCCACTTATTCAAAGCACTTGCTTGCCTAATGCTTGCTAATAGAACCAAGGCCTTGATGAATTGATCTACTATGTGTTTACCAAATGCAGACTTACACTAGGAAATGTGTATCTTTAGCAGCTTGGAGACATCCTTTAAAGATCTAAGGCAGTGGTTCTCAACCCGTGGCTGGAGACCCTTTTGGGCATCAAATGACCTTTTCATAGGGCTTGCGAAGGTCATCAGAAAATACAAGTCTTTACCTCACAACTCATGGCAGTAGTGAAATTAGAGTTATGATGTAGCAACAGAATAATTTGATGGTTGAGGGTCACCATAATATGAAGAACTGCATGAAAGGGTCTTAGCATTAGGAAGGGTGAGAACCGCTGATCCAAGGCCATTCTCAGGAATGTAACCATCAAAGGAATAAGATCTTAGTCTTTAGGACCCCATGTGAGGTCAGAATCCTCACTATGATAACTACCAGCCATCAGTGCCCAAGTGGCCACATCTCATGCAGACTAAAGCCCTTTACTCACATTTTACATAATTATTCTGTTTTAGTTATCTGTGACTAATTTTGGAGGTCATGGCATTGAGTTATACTATTAATTCTCCAAGAGTTTTATTCTAGTTATTATTGATGATGTACAGATTATGGTGATACTGTTTGTCTATGTTTAATATCGGGATCACAGAGGCCATATTTGTTGAAACCACTATGGCAGCTGTGCACTGGCTGCTTTTCTGATCCAGGAGACTGTAAAGTCCACCTCCCTGGCATGCTGAGATCATCATTTTCTGAGCATTTATCCCACAAAGAGCCCCGAGGATTGATGATGTTATGGTGCTTCCTGGTAATTATTAGGCAGTATTAATTAGGCAGAAGCAGGAAAGGGAAAGGTCAAGGTTGTCCCTAGCTACATAGCAAGTTCTAGGTTGGCACAGTTACACTGTTTATTCTTGCGCTGTCCACTGATTCAACCACCTTTGCTCATGCCTTAAGTATTTTTTCTTTTCTTATTTATTTACTTTTATTAAATTTCTTTTCATGCAATATATATATATATATTTTTTTTTTTGGTTCTTTTTTTTCGGAGCTGGGGACCGAACCCAGGGCCTTGCGCTTCCTAGGCAAGCGCTCTACCACTGAGCTAAATCCCCAACCCCCATGCAATATATTTTGATCACATTCTGTCCCCTTGACCAACTACATCCAGATTTTTCCCATGTCTGTACTAACCCAACTTTGTGTTCTTCTCTCTCTCTCTCTCTCTCTCTCTCTCTCTCTCTCTCTCTCTCTCAAAAGTATCTCAAACAGACAAACAAACAAAAAACCATCAAAAGAAACAAGAGTCCTTATAAGACAAAAATTATCAAAGCAAAAACATGGAGTCTATTTTGTGTTGGTCAACTACCTGGGCATTGGATCTGCCCTGAAATGTGGTTGATACACTCAGTGACATTAGGGTTTTATTGCTGTAAAGAAATACTATAAAACAAACAAACAAACAAAAAATAAAAACAACCAACCAACCAACCAAAAAAGACACCATGACCAAGGAAACTCTTATAAAGGAAAACATTCAACTGGGGATGGCTTACAGTTTCAGAGGTTCAGTCCATTATCATTATGATGAGGAACATGGTATCAGTGCTGGAGGGGCCAGGAGTTCTACATCTTGATCTGTAGGCAGTTAGGAGGAAACTGATTCCACACTGAGCAGACCATGGGCACTTGCAGACTTTGAAGCACACTGCAAAAGTGACACTTCCTCGAACAAGGCCACACCTACCCCAATAAAGCCACAACTCCCAATAGTGTCATTCCCTATTGTCAAGCATTGAAGCATACCTAATTGAGGATTCAGAAATCAATGAGGGGCCAAACCTATTCAAACCACCACATACTATATTGGAGAAAACTGACTTTCCTTCTCTCAGTGGGTATCAGTTGTAAATAAGTTCTTTTTTTTTTTTTTTTTTTTGGTTCTTTTTTTTTTTCAGAGCTGGGGACTGAACCCAGGGCCTTGTGCTTCCTAGGCAAGCACTCTACCACTGAGCTAAATCCCCAACCCTGTAAATAAGTTCTTAGTGAGGATGGGACTCTTTTTTTTTTTTTTTGTCTGCTTCCCTTTCTCAATGCCGACATTTTTTGTCTTTTTCTTCTTTGAACCTGTGAAGGTCTTATGCATGCCTCTTCAGGCTCTGTGAGTTTATTTGTGTATCAGTCCTGTTTTATTATTTCCTTGGAGTAATTCACCCCCCCCCCGACTCAAAATCTTTTAACCTCCTCTTCTGCTGGGAAGGGTTTGATAAAGATGTTCTATTTAGGACTGAGTACTTGAAAGCCTCCTCCTCCCTGCACGTCGTCCAGTTGTTCTTTGTGTTAATTGCCACCTACTGCAAGAAGGAGCTGAGGAGGGCTGAGCCATGCTTTTCTCTGTGGGTTTAGAAATACGTCATCAGGAGTCACATTATTGCTATGTTTCTTTAGAAGAATACTCACAGTAGCTTTTTATACTTTTCTTTTTTTTTTAAAATTTATTTATGTAGTGTATAAGAGTACACTGTCGCTGTCTTCAGACACACCAGAGGAGGGCATCAGATCCCATTACAGATGGCTGTGAGCTGGGAATTGAACTCATGACCTCTGGAAGAGCAGTCGGTGCTCTTAACCACTGAGCCATCTCTCCAGCCCCTCACAGTAGCTTTTTACATAGGGCCCATGACCTGTCTAGTCTTGGGTTCTTCACCTTTTTTTTTTTAATTGGATATTTTTTATTTACATTTCAAATGTTATCCCCTTACCCAGTTTCCCTTCTGGAAACCCCCTATTCCATCTCTTCCCCTTTCTTCTATGAGGGTGCTCTCCCACCTAATCACCCACCCCTTCCTGCCTCTCTGCTCTGACATTCCCCTACACTGGGGGATTGAGCCTTGGCGAGACCAAAGGCTTCTCCTCCCTCTGGTGCCTAACAAGGCCATCCTCTGCTACATATGCAGCTGGAGCCATGGGTCTGTTCATGTGTACTCTTTGGATGGTGGTTTAGTCCCTGGGAGTTCTGGTTGGTTGGGATTGTTGTGCCTATGGGGTTGAAAACTCCTTCAGCTCCTTCAATCCTTTCTCTAACTCCTCCAATGGGGACCCCGTTCTCAGTTCAACAGTTGGCTGTGAGTATCAGCCTCTGTATTTGTCATGCTCTGGCATAGCCACTCAGAAGACAGCTATATCAGGCTCCTGTCAGCATGCACTTCTTGGCATCAGCAATATTGTTTGGGTTTGGTAGCTGTATGTGTATGGGCTGGATACCCAAGTGGGGCAGGCTCTGAATGGCCATTCCTTTAGTCTCTGCTCAAACTTTGTCTCCATATCTCTTCCTCTGAATATTTTTATTCCCCCTTTTAAAAAGGACTGAAGCACTTTGGTTGTCCTTCTTCTTGAGCTTCATGTGGTCTGTGGATTGTGTCATTGGGCAATCTGAGCTTTTGGACTAATATCCACTTATCAGTGAGTGCATACAATGTGTGTTATTTTGTGATTGGGTTACTTCACTCAGGAGAGTTATTTTCTAGTTACATCCATTTGCTTATGAATTTCATTAAGTCATTGTTTTTAATAGCCGAGTAGTACTCCATTGTTTAGATGTACCACATTTTCTGTATCCATTCCTCTGTTGAAGGGCATCTGGGTTCTTTCCACCTCTGGCTATTGTAAATAAGGCTGCTATGAACATAGTGGAGCATGTGTCCTAATTATATGTTGGAACATCTTTTGGATATATGCCCAGAGGTGGTATAGCTAGGTCCTCAGGTAGTACTATGTCCAAATTTTGGAGGAATTTCCAGACTGATTTTCAGAGTGTTTGTACCAATTTGCAATCCCACCACCAATGGAGGAGTGTTCCTCTTTCTCCACATCCTTGCCAGCATCTGTTGTCATCTGTGCTTTTTTATTTTAGCCATTCTGACTGGTGTGATGTGGAATCTCAGGGTTGTTTTGATTTGCATTTCCCTGATGACTAAGGATGTTGAACATTCCCTTATGTATTTCCTCAGCCATTCAATATTCTTCAGTTGAAAATTCTTTGTTTTCCTTTGTATCCCACTTTTTAATAGGGTTATTTGATTCTCTCGAGTCTAACTTCTTGAGTTCTTTGTATATATTAGATATTAGCTCTCTATAGGATGTAGGATTATTGATAAAGATCCTTTTCCAATCTGTTGGTTGCTGTTTTGTCCTATTGACAGTGTCCTTTGCCTTATAGAAGCTTTGCAATTTTATGAGGTCCCATTTGTCGATTCTTGATCTCAGAGCATGAGCCATTGATGTTCTGTTCAGGAAAATTTCCCCTGTGCCCGTGTTTGCCCAGTTCTTTATTTGTGTACTTTGGAACTGAACTCCAAGCCTTCTGATTTTAAGGTGAGTGGTTTTCTGTCTGAGGCATCTTTTCACCTTCAGATCCATTATTCTTAATGGATGATTTATTTTTCTGACCTTCAATTAAGGATGTGCCTAAGAGCAAAAGAGTACAGGGAAGTTGTAGAAAACATCTATAGCAAGATAACAATAAAACTCAAAACTGGGTTCTGCTGCTGGATGTAGCATGAAGTCTGGGTTGTCCAAGTTTTTTTTTTTTTTTTTTTTTTTTTTTTTAGTTAATTGCACTTGCTTTAAGTGTCTGATCCACCAAGTTAGCAACATGGTGCCAGTGCAGCTGTTCGAAGGGCCATAGAGGCCCCACTTTTAATTCTAGACCACACAATGCTAGGTTGCTGTTTGGTAGAACCTTTGCCATGTGATATTATAACTGTTTTATTCAAATCAAGCCATTAGCTGGTGACCCGAACCGTGCGGAAAGTCACGATTAGATTTTTATTAGCAGGTAGGAGCTTTCAGGGGCATGAGTTTAATCTTTCTACAAAATAATAAATTAAATAGTTTCCTCCCAAGCTATTGTTCATAGAATTGATCATTTTAGAAAATTTCTGACCTTGTGTATTGCAGTTAAAATATTAAATATAGTCATTATAAATAATGAAGCCATCTTTTAAGTTAACTTTAAAAAATATATATCTTTTAAATTAACTTTAATATATATATATTCAAAGTATTATTATGATATTAAAAAGTCATTCCCTTATCTGATCATTCTACCAATTGAGTAAAAGTACAAACCAGCTATAGACATATCCTAGAAAAGGCCATGATGATCAAGTTAGCCTTCTTTGTTAGCTGACTTATAAGAGAGTCACGGCTCCCCAAGGTCATCCAGAACAACAGTTCAAACTCAGTTCTTTTGAAATTGCCTTTAGAAACACACAGAAAAAAACATTCATGACAATATAGGAAGACTCCTTAATCATGAGCCTTGGTGCCAAACTATTTGGGTTTAATGTATATATTTTGTTTGTGTGTAATTATATGTGTGATTGTGTTTGTGAGGGTGCACGTGTTTGTGTGTGTGTGTGTGTGTGTGTGTGTGTGTGTGTGTGTGTGTGTGTGTGCAGCCTCAGGAATGCCACTTACCTCCTTTGACTTTTTTTCTTCCCCAAGACAGGGTTTCACTGTTTTACTCTGGCTGTCCTGCAACTCACTCTGAAGACTTGTCTGGCCTTAAACTCACATAGATAAACCTGTCTCTTCCTTCCAACTCCTGGGATTAAAGGCATATGCCATCACCACCTGGCTCACACACCTCCTTTGAGACAGTATCTCTTCTTGGTCTGGAGCCCATCAACTGTGCTAGATACCAGCAGACCTCAGGGATTGTCCTGTCTCAGCCTCTCTGGTCCTGAGTTATAAGGAGGCACCATCATGTTTGGTATTTTTATGTGATTTCTAGAGCTTGAACTCATGTCTTTAAACTTTTGAGGCAAGGATTAAGTTGTATTTATTATAGGAACTGTCAAGTATACACAGAAGGGCATACAGGTAATATGTTCCAATATTCCTGTTTCCCATTTTTGAGATTATAAACATCTTGTCATCCTTTGAAAGCCTGTCCCTGCTACTGCTAATATTAGTGGTAATGCTATTATTTTGGTTAGTGGGTATTTTATCTTTCACCAAAAGCTACAGAGAATATAGCACCTGATTTGATTCTCTAGTTTGTCATGCATACATGTTATACAATAACATCTAAATATACTTTCACATATAATCAAATTGACACCTCCTCCTCCTCCTCCTCCTCCTCCTCCTCCTCCTCCTCCTCCTCCTCCTCCTCCTCCTCCTTCTTCTTCTTCTTCTTCTTCTTCTTCTTCTTCTTCTTCTTCTTCTTCTTCTTCTTCTTCTTCTTCTTCTTCTTCTTCTTCTTCTTCTTCTTCTTCTTGAGAAGGATTCACTGTGTATCCATGGATGGTCTGGGACTTACTATATAGACCAGGCTGAACTTGAATTCACAGAGACCCACCTGCTTTTGCCTCCTGAGTGCTGGGATTAAAGTCATGTGTTACCATACCTGACTGACATTCATTTCTTGGCATTACTTATTTATCATTTTTAGCTTTCTTGATTATTTAAAGACTTTTTTTGCAAGAGTACAAATGACCACCCCCTCTTAAAAATTTAGATTTTGTAAGTTTGCATTTCTGAGGGAACAACATTAACAGACATTCCAATGGCCCCAGTAAAATGTTTG
This sequence comes from Rattus rattus, assembly GCF_011064425.1. NCBI lineage: Eukaryota > Metazoa > Chordata > Mammalia > Rodentia > Muridae > Rattus > Rattus rattus. The sequence goes on from NC_046162.1 coordinate 23,732,176, forward strand.
TTTTAGAATTTGGCACAAGCGATGTTACTGTTTCCATGGCTACCAGCTTTTCCCAACAATTTTTTTTTCCCAACAATTTTTTTCACCTGGTTACCTATAGTTACTGTTCTCTCTCTCTCTCTCTCTCTCTCTCTCTCTCTCTCTCTCTCTCTCTCTCTCTCTCATAAGTTTGTCTCTTGCCTAAGTAGAATTTAATTTCATCTTGGGTGCTAGTGTCTTTAGTTTTTAGAAGAGTCAGTCTTGCTCCTTTTGCTTCTGCAGAGCCAGTTTACAATTAACAAAAATGGCTTTATACCACAGCCTTTCACAAATATTTGTGTGCTAGAATGTTAGTTCCCATAGAGCTATGCAGGCTCCACAGTAGAGGAAACGGAACTTAGAGGTTTCTCTTTGTTTCATTGTCTGAGGTACCAGAGAAGGTATGCCAGGCTTTTCTTTTTCATATTCCTGTTTCAGTTTACAGTACTTTTTCCATAAAACTGTTTTAAAAAGCAGCTAGAGAATGCTATTTATTGAATAAAATTTACCTCTTGTTCTACAAAATTTGCTACATTCTAGAAATGACAAATAGGTTTCTTCTTCTGATGATTCCTTACTTTTTCTAGTTTCTGAATTTCTTGTAAATATAAATAAACATTAAAATTCTGGAGAGTGGAGAGATCGTACTGCTTAAGAGCAAGTACGCTCCTGCAGAGAACCTGAGCTCAGTTTCAAGCAGGGTGGATAATAACCATCTAGACCTCTAGTCCTGGGGACAACTGAGACCACTGGCCCCTGCTGTCATCTAGACATACGAATACCTCCTAATCCTTCCCAAAGAGTGTCACCAACAGGACACCAAGTATTCAAAGGTATGTGAGTATGTGGACTACTCTCATTCAAACCATTACAGTTAGTTAACATTTTCTTATTAAAGTGTTTTTTTCATACAATGTATTTTGATCACATTCATTTTTCTTTCCAAGTCCTCCCAGATCCTCTACACCTCTCTTCCCATGCAAGTTCATGTTCTGTCTCTCTAAAACCTCCCAAATAATAAATAAGAAAGTCTTGAAAAGGCAAAAAATGAAACATACCTTCCCACAAATAAAATAAAGAAAATTGATATTAATTAATAACAACAAACATGCCAAAACAAAATTAAAAATATTCCCCTACACCAAAAAACAAGAAACAAGACAAAACAAAACAATAAGCCAAACCAACCAGAAAGCACATTCAAAAAAGACCTTCGTACATCTGTGTTGTATTGCCTAACTGCTCCTAGTTCGAAGACCCTGTGACTCTCAATTGGGAAAAACTGATTTTCCTTTTCCTAGTAGGTATCAATAAATAGCCTCTTGATTAGGTGTGAGACTTTGCTTCAACTTCCCCTTCTCAGGGCTAGGGTGGAGGTTGGGATGTTGTCTGGTTTGAGTGTGCCATCATTGTCTCTAAGATCATACTGTATCAGTCCTGTTGTGTGTCTGGAACATACTATGCCCTTGGAGTTTCCCATCACTTCTGCCTCTTCTATATCATTCCCGGAACCTTGAGGAGAAGTGTTTGATAAAGACATCCTATCTATTTAAGGCCGAGTGCTCCAAAATCTCTGACACTTTGCTCATTGTCTAGTTGTTGCATTAATTACCATATACTCCAAGGGGAAAGCGTCTCTGATGAGGGCTAAGCCATGCTCTTGTCTATGGGTATGGCAATATGTCATTAGGAAGTCATTTTATTGCTATGTTCCTTTAGCAGAATAATAACGATAGGTTTCCTCTCTGGCCTATAATCTATCTAATCTCAGGTTCGTGGCCCATTTAGCAGTGTCAGATATGGGTTTCACTTCATGGAGTGGGCCTTAAATCCAGTCAAAAGTGGGTGATCACTCCCATGATATTTATGCTACTAGTATATTTGACAAGCAGGTCTCTGTTCTAGATGACCATCAACTGTTGAATGAATAATAAAAATGTGTTTTCTCTTATATGTGGATGTTACCTTTTAAGCTTTAGACATGTGTGCTTCAACCCAAATAACCACACAAGTTAGGTAACTATCAAGGTGCAAAGGGGAAAGGAATATTCCAAGGAAGAGAAAATCAAATATGTTGTTATGGAAAGACAATGAGGAAACTGGAATAAGAGGAGTAAATGACTAGGAGGATTAGAGGAGAGGGTAAAGAAGGAAATATGGGGAGGGATGACTAATAGCAAACACCTTTGGAAAAGCCATATGGTAACCATTACAGCAGAAACTTTCTAAAACATATACATGGATAAATGGAATTTAAATGGAATCACCATATAGTGGGGAAAGCAGTGCCCTAACTAGATATCTTAGGTCACCAAGTAAAACCTCCAGTGCCATGGACAAGTTACCTCTTGTTGAATCATTGACCACAAGAGTCCTATAGATCACCCAAACATCACAGGCTGTTGCCAAGGTTATGGTGAGTCATTACAGTCTAATGGCAAAGCCTGATTGCTAAGGACACAACTTAACTCATTTCATCAGATAGAGAGAAATGGAGCTGGTGCCCTGTTAGAAGCTTCACTTCTAATTAATGGTCATGGTACTAGAAGTTACTCTGCATGCTATCAGAGGAGAAAGGTAATTATCAATTTCATCTAGTTACAAATCTTGTGACCTCCATTTGGTTGGTTTTTGAATTTGCTACTTTAAATTATTTTAGTATAATTTATAATTTTTTCATTCATGAGGGAGAGTGAGAAGAGATGAGAGAAAAGAGAGGGAGGAGAGAAAGAAGGAAGAGAGAGAGAGAGAGAGAGAGAGAGAGAGAGAGAGAAAGAGAGAGAGAGAGAGAGGGCATACATATGAAGGTCAAATATCAACTTCCTGAAGTCACTTTTCACCTTCCAACATTTGAGGGACCCAGGGATTGACCTCAGATAATCAGTCTAGGCATTTAGTGCCTTTACCCACTGAGCTATCCCAATAGCCTCTATTCATTATTTTAAAAAACCAACCACCTCACATTATTTGAAATAATTGGAAATGTAATCTGTATTACCTACCAAAGGAAGCAGAAATTCAAGATGCTATGCAACATACCATCTCTTCCATGTGCTGAGGCTCTAAGGATGAAAAACGATACACAAAAGGCTTACCAACTCAAAAAGTTTGGCGTGAAATTTACCCATTCTTTTCTGGACTGGTCCACTATTTGCCAGTGAAGAGTTCAAACTATGTGCACAGAAGAAGGTAAATCTTGATGGTTTCAAAGCTGAAGGATCCTCTGGGACCTTCCGAAGTCACCCAAGCTTTCCAGCTTGAGCTTCTCATCTGTGAAACAGGACTCAGTGTGGAGAGTCAACTGTCAATGAGATCATTGCAAAACACAGTGGTATCTAGTGACAGTAGCATGTGGTAGTGATGTATGACGGAGGTGGCAGGATAGGAACATGTGTGAGAATGTTCCTGGGGAGTTGAAACACACACACACACACACACACACACACACACACACACACACACACACACACACACACACATTTGCTTACCCCTGAAAGGTTACCTATGACAGGAATGACTGCAACAATGTCCAACTTGGTGACCCCATAAGTGTTAATGGGGATGCTAATGGGAGTATGGATGAGGGTCTACCTTTAGGAGCAGGCATGATTCAAAAAACAAATGCATCACCAAAAAAACCTACCCCAACATGGGTGATGACTCTTGGAAGCTGTGACCTTAGATCTATCTTCCCAACTTTCATATAACTACAGTTCAAGTAAAAAATCTTCTGTCAGAGTCCCCTTTCTTCAGCAATTGTTTACTGTTTCTATAAAGCTGAGGAGGGGGCTTCCAGAATCTTGTGCCTACTATCCCAGACGTGTGGTCTTTTGCTTACCTCCCAGTTCTCATCAGAGTTCCGAATGTTTTACTTTGGAGAACACTATCACCTCACACAATAGGGATGGTGAAGGAACAACCTGCTGACCTTTCCCATTCAGAATTTGTGTGTTTGTATATTTTCATATTTTGGAATGTGTGTGTGTGTGTGTGTGTGTGTGTGAGTGTGTATGTGTATGTATGTGTGTGTTTATGGAGGTCACAGTTCAACCTCAAGTGGTATTCCTCAGTAGCTGTCCACTTGTGTTTTGAAGTAGATTCTTTTTTTGGAGCCTGAGGTGCAACAATTATGTTATCCCTAGGCCTCCTCTGTCCTGGGCTCCCTAACTCTTGGACTACAAGTATATCCATCATGCAAAGACTTTACCTACTGAGTTATCTCTCTGCCTCCTCAAATATAGTATTTTAAAATCTCAATGACACTTTTGTACTTTACACTCGTAAAATTTTATAGAAGGGTCTTTTGAAAATGTATGTCCTGTTTTTCATTTAAGATAATCACAACTTGAAACCACTGAGATGGTTCAGCAGGCAAAGGCATTTGCTGCCAAACTGGAAAACCCAAGTTTTATCCTTAGGACCCATATAATAGGAGTCAACTGACTCCATAGGTTGTCATCTGACCTTTACATGCACAGAGTGGTACATGTTCACACAGATACACAATAACACACACACACACACACACACACACACACACAGAGTAACAAAAAAGGTCCTAATAAAGGGTGAAAAAATGCCTCCAGTAGTTCTGTTCCATTCTGAAAAAATGTCCTAGGGGAGCCCTATTTGGTATTTTCCAGTATGTCACCTCAAGTTGGAATCCTGTGCATCAGTTTTCCATCACTGTGATGAAACACTTAGGTAAACGTGGTCTTACAGATTAACTCATTACAGTTGGCTCTGTTACTTACAGGCTTTTGTACATTGCTAGGAACATGTGGTGGGAGAAACTACCTCACAGCAGATGGAAAACACAAAGAGACAGGAAGGGGCAAATCTCCCTTTCCTGTCCAAATTCTGAGTGACCTACTTCCTCCTTTAAGACAGCTTTTCTTACCCGTTCTCTCGTCTCTCAGTGCTGCCTCTGATTGGATAACAATCATTTAGCAGATAAACATTGGGGAGATGCTCATTCAAACCATATCTAGGTTACTTTTAAAAACACAGGCATAAACTTTGAGTTAGAAGTTCTATTATTTTGATAGTATATCATTAGAGGTCCATCTTTTTGTACAAGTGTTTAAGCAGCATGTATTTGCCTCATCTTACCTTTACCATAGATTTCATATATTAATTTCCTTTTAGCATATTTACTGTTTAACAATGTTACTGTTTGGGCTTGGTGTTGTGGCACATACCTTTAATCCCAGTACTTGGAGGCAGAGGTCGGGGCTCCCTATGAGTTTGTGCCAGCCTTGTCTGTATGGTAAGTTCGAGGACAGTCAGGACTATGTAGAGCAGTGGTTCTGAATCTGTGGGTTGTAACCCTTTGGGTGTTTAATGGCTTTTTACAGGAGTCATATATCAGATATCCCGAATATCAGATATTTACATCACAATAGATAGCTGTAGCAAAATTATAGTTATGAAGTAGCGATGAAAATAATTTTACCATTGTGGCATCACCACAAAATGAAGAACTACATGAAAGGGTTTCAGCCTCAGGAAGGTTGAGACCATTGATGTGGGAGACTTTGTATCAAAAATCCAAAAATCAATCATCAATCAATCAGTCAATCAATCAGTCAACCCATCAAGCTATCAATTAAGGCTTTGAGATAAATGTATACTTGACTTCCGGAGTGTAATAATTTCTTTCTTTCTTTTTTTTTTAATTAACTTGAGTATTTCTTATGTACATTTAGTGTTATTCCCTTTCCCGGTTTCGGGCAACATCCCCTTCCCCCCTTCCTTATGGGTGTTCCCCCCCCACCCTCCCCCCATTGCCGCCCTCCCCCGACAGTCTAGTTCACTGGGGTTCAGTCTTAGCAGGACCCAGGGCTTCCCTTCCACTGGTGCTCTTACTAGGATATTCATTGCTACCTATGAGGTCAGAGTCCAGGGTCAGTCCATGTATAGTCTTTAGGTAGTGGCTTAGTCCCTGGAAGCTCTGGTTGCTTGGCATTGTTGTTCATATGGGGTCTCAAGCCCCTTCAAGCTCTTCCAGTTCTTTCTCTGATTCCTTCAACAGGGGTCCCGTTCTCAGTTCAGTGGTTTGCTGCTGGCATTCGCCTCTGTATTTGCTGTATTCTGGCTGTGTCTCTCAGGATCGATCTACATCCGGCTCCTGTCGGTCTGCACTTCTTTGCTTCATCCATCTTGTCTAATTGGGTGGCTGTATATGTATGGGCCACATGTGGGGCAGGCTCTGAATGGGTGTTCCTTCAGTCTCTGTTTTAATCTTTGCCTCTCTCTTCCCTGCCAAGGATATTCTTGTTCCCCTTTTAAAGAAGGAGTGAAGCCTTCACATTTTGATCATCCGTCTTGAGTTTCATTTGTTCTAGGCATCTAGGGTAATTCAAGCATTTGGGCTAATAGCCACTTATCAGTGAGTGCATACCATGTATGTCTTTCTGTGATTGGGTTAGCTCACTCAGGATGATATTTTCCAGGTCCAACCATTTGCCCTCACAATTTCATAAAGTCGTTGTTTTTTGATAGCTGAGTAATATTCCATTGTGTAGATGTACCACATTTTCTGTATCCATTCCTCTGTTGAAGGGCATCTGGGTTCTTTCCAGCTTCTGGCTATTATAAATAAGGCTCGATGAACATAGTGGAGCACGTGTCTTTTTTTTTTTATATGTTGGGGCATCTTTTGGATATATGCCCAAGAGAGGTATAGCTGGATCCTCAGGCAGTTCAATGTCCAATTTTCTGAGGAACCTCCAGACTGATTTCCAGGATGGTTGTACCAGTCTGCAACCCCACCAACAATGGAGGAGTGTTCCTCTTTCTCCGCATCCTCGCCAGCATTTGCTGTCACCTGAGTTTTTGATCTTAGCCATGGTGTGAGGTGAAATCTCAGGGTTGTTTTGATTTGCATTTCCCGGATGACTAAAGATGTTGAACATTTCTTTAGGTGTTTCTCAGCCATTCGGCATTCCTCAGCTGTGAATTCTTTGTTTAGCTCTGAACCCCATTTTTAATAGGGTTATTTGTCTCCCCTCTTGGTCTAACTTCTTGAGTTCTTTGTATATTTTGGATATAAGGCCTCTATCTGTTGTAGGATTGGTAAAGATCTTTTCCCAATCTGTTGGTTGCCGTTTTGTCCTAACCACAGTGTCCTTTGGCTTACAGAAGCTTTGTAGTTTTATGAGATCCCATTTGTTGATTCTTGATCTTAGAGCATAAGCCATTGGTGTTTTGTTCAGGAAATTTTTCCAGTGCCCATGTGTTCCAGATGCTTCCCTAGTTTTTCTTCTATTAGTTTGAGTGTGTCTGGTTTGATGTGGAGGTCCTTGATCCACTTGGACTTAAGCTTTGTACAGGGTGATAAGCATGGATCGATCTGCATTCTTCTACATGTTGACCTCCAGTTGAACCAGCACCATTTGCTGAAAATGCTATCTTTTTTTCCATTGAATGGTTTGGGCTCCTTTGTCAAAAATCAAGTGACCATAGGTGTGTGGGTTCATTTCTGGGTCTTCAATTCTATTCCATTGGTCTATCTGTCTGTCTCTGTACCAATACCATGCAGTTTTTATCACTATTGCTCTGTAATACTGCTTGAGTTCAGGGATAGCGATTCCCCCTGAAGTCCTTTTATTGTTGAGGATAGTTTTAGCTATCCTGGGTTTTTTGTTATTCCAGATGAATTTGCAAATTGTTCTGTCTAACTCTTTGAAGAATTGGATTGGTATTTTGATGGGGATTGCATTGAATCTGTAGATCGCTTTTGGTAAAATGGCCATTTTTACTATATTAATCCTGCCAATCCATGAGCATGGGAGATCTTTCCATCTTCTGAGGTCTTCTTCAATTTCTTTCTTCAGAGTCTTGAAGTTCTTGTTGTACAAATCTTTTACTTGCTTGGTTAAAGTCACACCGAGGTACTTTATATTAATTGGGTCTATTATGAAGGGTGTCGTTTCCCTAATTTCTTTCTCGGCTTGTTTCTCTTTGGTGTAGAGGAAGGCTACTGATTTATTTGAGTTAATTTTATACCCAGCCACTTTGCTGAAGTTGTTTATCAGCTTTAGTAGTTCTCTGGTGGAACTTTTGGGATCACTTAAATATACTATCATATCATCTGCAAATAGTGATATTTTGACTTCTTCTTTTCGATCTGTATCCCCTTGACCTCCTTTTGTTGTCTGATTGCTCTGGCTAGAACTTCAAGAACTATATTGAATAAGTAGGGAGAGAGTGGGCAGCCTTGTCTAGTCCCTGATTTTAGTGGGATTGCTTCAAGTTTCTCTCCATTTAGTTTAATGTTAGCCACTGGTTTGCTGTATATGGCTTTTACTATGTTTAGGTATGGGCCTTGGATTCCTATTCTTTCCAGGACTTTTATCATGAAGGGGTGTTGAATTTTGTCAAATGCTTTCTCAGCATCTAATGAAATGATCATGTGGTTTTGTTCTTTCAGTTTGTTTATATAATGGATCACGTTGATGGTTTTCCGTATATTAAACCATCCCCTGCATGCCTGGGATGAAGCCTACTTGATCATGGTGGATGATTGTTTTGATGTGCTCTTGGATTCGGTTTGCCAGAATTTTGTTGAGTATTTTTTTTCGATGTTCATAAGGGAAATTGGTCTGAAGTTCTCTTTCTTTGTTGGGTCTTTGTGTGGTTTAGGTATAAGAGTAATTGTGGCTTCATAGAAGGAGTTCGGTAGTGCTCCATCTGTTTCAATTTTGTGGAATAGTTTGGATAATATTGGTATGAGGTCTTCTATGAAGGTCTGATAGAATTCTGCACTAAACCCGTCTGGACCTGGGCTCTTTTTTGGTTGGGAGACCTTTAATGACTGCTTCTATTTCCTTAGGAGTTATGGGGTTGTTTAACTGGTTTATCTGTTCCTGATTTAACTTTGGTACCTGGTATCTGTCTGGAAATTGTCCATTTCCTGCAGATTTTCAAGTTTTATTGAATATAGGCTTTTATAGTAAGATCTGATGATTTTTTGAATTTCCTCTGAATCTGTAGTTATGTCTCCCTTTTCATTTCTGATTTTGTTAATTTGGACACACTCTCTGTGTCATCTCGTTAGTCTGGCTAAGGGTTTATCTATCTTGTTGATTTTCTGAAAGAACTAACTTTTGGTTCTGTTGATTCTTTCTATGGTTCTTTTTGTTTCTACTTGGTTGATTTCAGCTCTGAGTTTGATTATTTCCTGCCTTCTACTCCTCCTGGGTGTATTTGCTTCTTTTTGTTCTAGAGCTTTTAGGTGTGCTGTCAAGCTGCTGACATATGCTCTTTCCTGTTTCTTTCTGCAGGCACTCAGCGCTATGAGTTTTCCTCTTAGCACAGCTTTCATCGTGTCCCATAAGTTTGGGTATGTTGTACCTTCATTTTCATTAAATTCTAAAAAGTTTTTAATTTCTTTCTTTATTTCTTCCTAGACCAGGTTATCATTGAGTAGAGCATTGTTCAATTTCCACGTATATGTGGGCATTCTTCCCTTATTGTTATTGAAGACCAGCTTTAGGCCGTGGTGGTCCGATAGCATGCATGGGATTATTTCTATCTTTCTGTACCTGTTGAGGCCCGTTTTTTGACCAATTATATGGTCAATTTTGGAGAAAGTACCATGAGGAGCTGAGAAGAAGGTATATCCTTTTGCATTAGGGTAGAACGTTCTATAAATATCCGTTAAGTCCATTTGGCTCATGACTTCTCTTAGTCTGTCTACGTCTCTGTTTAATTTCTGTTTCCATGATCTGTCCATTGATGAGAGTGGGGTGTTGAAGTCTCCTACTATTATTGTGTGAGGTGCAATGTGTGTTTTGAGCTTTAGTAAGGTTTCTTTTACGTATGTAGGTGCCCTGGTATTTGGGGCATAGATATTTAGGATTGAGAGTTCATCTTGGTGGATTTTTCCTTTGATAAATATAAAGTGTCCTTCCTTATCTTTTTTGATGACTTTTAGTTGAAAATTGACTTTATTTGATATTAGAATGGCTACTCCAGCTTGCTTCTTCCGACCATTTGCTTGGAAAGTTGTTTTCCAGCCTTTCACTCTGAGGTAGTGTCTGTCTTTGTCTCTGAGGTGTTTTTCCTGTAGGCAGCAGAATGCAGGGTCCTCGTTCATATCCAGTTTGTTAATCTATGTCTTTTTTATTGGGGAGTTGAGGCCATTGATGTTGAGAGATATTAAGGAATAGTGATTATTGCTTCCTGTTATATTCATATTTGGATGTGTTATGTTTGTGTGCTTTTCTTCTCTTTGTTTTGTTGCCAAGGCGATTAGTTTCTTGCCTCTTCTTGGGTATAGCTTGCCTCCTTATGTTGGGCTTTACCATTTATTATCCTTTGTAGTGCTGGATTTGTAGAAAAGATATTGTGTAAATTTGGTTTTGTCATGGAATATCTTGGTTTCTCCATCTATATTAATTGAGAGTTTTGCAGGATACAGTAGCCTGGGCTGGCATTTGTGTTCTCTTAGGGTCTGTGTGATATCAGTCCAGGATCTTCTGGCCTTCATAGTTTCTGGCGAGAAGTCTGGTGTGATTCTGATAGGTCTGCCTTTATATGTTACTTGACCTTTTTCCCTTACTGCTTTTAATATTCTTTCTTTATTTTGTGCGTTTGGTGTTTTGACTATTATGTGATGGGAGGTGTTTCTTTTCTGGTCCAATCTATTTGGAGTTCTGTAGGCTTCTTGTATGCCTATGGGTATCTCTTTTTTTAGGTTAGGGAAGTTTTCTTCTATGATTTTGTTGAAGATATGTACTGGTCCTTTGAGCTGGGAGTCTTCACTCTCTTCTATACCTATTATCCTTAGGTTTGATCTTCTCATTGAGTCCTGGATTTCCTGTATGTTTTGGACCAGTAGCTTTTTCCGCTTTACATTATCTTTGACAGTTGAGTCAATGATTTCTATGGAATCTTCTGCTTCTGAGATTCTCTCTTCCATCTCTTGTATTCTGTTGGTGAAGCTTGTATCTACAGCTCCTTGTCTCTTCTTTTGGTTTTCTATATCCAGGGTTGTTTCCATGTGTTCTTTCTTGATTGCTTCTATTTCCATTTTTAATTCCTTCCACTGTTTGATTGTGTTTTCCTGGAATTCTTTCAGGTATTTTTGTGTCTCCTCTCTATGGGCTTCTACTTGTTTATTTATGTTTTCCTGGAATTCTTTCAGGCATTTTTGCGATTCCTCTCTGTAGGCTTCTACTTGTTCTCTAAGGGAGTTCATCATGTCTTTCTTGAAGTTCTCCAGCATCATGGTCAAATATGATTTTGAATCTAGATCTTGCTTTTCTGGTGTGTTTGGATATTCCATGTTTGTTTTGATGGGAGAATTGGACTCCGGTGGTGCCATGTAGTCTTGGTTTCTGTTGCTTGGGTTCCTCGCTTGCCTCTCGCCATCAAATTATCTATAGTGTTACTTTGTTCTGCTATTTCTGACAGTGGCTAGACTGTCCTATAGGCCTGTGTGTCAGGAGTGCTGTAGACCTGTTTTCCTCTCTTTCAGTCAGTTATGGGGACAGAGTGTTCTGCTTTCGGGCGTGTAGTTTTTCCTTTCTACAGGTCTTCAGCTGTTCCTGTGGACTTGTGCCTTGAGTTCACCAGGCAGGTCACTTGCAGCAGAAAAGTTGGTCTTACCTGTGGTCCCGAGGCTCAAGTTCGCTCGTGGGGTGCCTTACGGGCTCTCCAGCAGCGGCAGCGACCAGGAAAATCTCGCCGCCCTTCCGGAGCCTCCGTGCACCAGGGTTCAGATGGATTCTGGTGCTTTCCTCTGGAATCAGTAATGTGTGCAGAGAGCAGTCTCTTCTGGTTTCGCAGGCGTGTCTGCCTCTCTGAAGGTTTAGCTCTGCCTCCCACGGGATTTGGGTGCAGAGAACTGTTTATCTGGTCTGTTTCCTTCAGGTTCCGGCGGTGTGTCGTAATAATTTCTGTAGATTTACTTTAAAAAGAACAATAATTATTTTCTGCTTTCTTCCACTCCACTTCTCCAAAGGTAAATACTTTGGGTGGATCTAGTTTACTTTCTAATTTTTCAGTATTGGTTTTCAACTTCATTACATCGGGTATATGCTCCTGCAATGTATCTCTATGAGAGCACATGTATGGCACAGTGCATTTGTCTAGATCTGAAGAGAACTATGTGGAGTGAGTTCTCTCCTTCCACCGTGTACATTCCTGGGATCGAACCCAGGTTGTCAGGCTTGAGTAGCCATCACTTTTGCCCATTGATCTCTCTGGGCCTATTTTCAAAATTCTAACCAACTATCAGTAGTATTATATCTTGCTTTTCAGTTTTAGGCAGTTTCTGATGACCTTCTGTAACAGATAAAAGTATATTTGTTTTATTTAATTGATTTTTCATGAATTTTACCTTATGCACCCCACTTCCACTCATCTCCCCATCTCTCCATATCTGCCCTCTGACCTTGTAATCTTCCTTGGAAAAATAAATAAATAAGAATTCAGAAAATAAATTTAAGAGATCTCACTGTGGAAGCTGTGGTGTGTCATGGTGTGTTACATAGTATAGTCTTTTGTCCAAACAGCCTTACTTGACAATGTTCATTGCAGTGAGACTTTGTTCTGGTATGATTCATCTGGCTTCTGCTACAATATCAGTACTGGATCATCATCAAGACTCTGATATCCTGTTGTTACTGGGTCATGGAAATCCTGCAGCTTTGGTTCTGCAGGACTGGTACTTTCACATGCTCCAGTAGGTCACAGATGAGGTGGATGTTGGGGTGGGTCAACTCAAAGCCCTGGAAGTGGGCCTGGGTTCAAGTTGACTTAGTCATTCCACCAGCTCTCCAGCACTATTAAGGTGAAGGGCAGGGACAGCTCATCCAAACGTCACATCATTTTTTTATCTTTACCTTCTCCTTATGTTTCTCCCTCATCCTCCACCACTGTCATACATACACTGAATAAAATTGTATCATATTTTTGGTCAGAAGATTCAATGTTCAGCAACAAATATATTTGATATCTATAAATACATACCTTATTCATAGTATATAATAACTTTTCCCCCCAACTACTTTTATTCCCCTTGAAACAGTTTCTATCTAGCCCAGGATAAACTTTAACTCATGATTGCCCATTTCTGCCACCTAAGTGCTGAGATTATAGGTATCTGCCACCACATTCAACTTTTTTTTTTAACTTTTTCCTGTTAAGAATTAATATTTTTGCTTTGCTGTTTTATTTATTCTTTTATGTGTGTATCCAAATCCATGCTTACCTGAGTAGTGCAGTTTGAACTTTTGGCTTCAGGGTGAAGATATAAAACCAATATGAACGGCAACGGGAGAGGAAAGAGCATCTCAAAAGAAGGAAGTAAAAGAGCAATGGCCCCGTGGTTGAGGGATGATGGTCAGTGAGTAGTGATGAGGTGGTTAACGCAGTGTAGCTTGGAGATCAAGGGAAGGAGAAGTGGACTAGACTGTTGGAGGATGGGCTACAAAGGGCCTAGGGCTTCATGGTTTTCAGCCAGTATTAGTTGTTTTGTTTTAGTCAGTGTTCTATTGCTGACCAAGGCAACTCTTATATGAGAAAGGATTTAGTTGTGGGCTTGCTTATGGCTTCAGACAGAGGTTTAGTCCATTTTTGTGATGGCAGGGAACACGACAGCGTGAGTCAGGTACTGGAATAGTGGAATAGTAACTGAGAGCTATATGCTGATCCATAGGGAGAGAAAAGAGGGAAGAATGGAGGGAAGGAGAGAGAGAGAGAGAGAGAGAGAGAGAGAGAGAGAGAGAGAGAGAGAGACTGACTCTGAGTTTGGCATGACTTTTGAAACCTCAAAGCCCATCCTTGCTGACAGAATTCCTCCATTAAGGCATACCCCTAATCCTTCTAATCCTTTTAAATAATGAGTTCCCTGATGACTAAGCATTCAAATATATGAATTTATGGGGACATTACTATTGAAATCACAATAGTCTTGAACTTACGATTAGAAGAAACTAATTTCAGGGTTTCTGGTAGGAGGGAAAAAAGCCCAGTTTTAAATCCCTTTATCCATTCCGTCATTCTTTGTAAACATGATCTGTTTCTGTTAAGGTAGATGGAAGTGTTCTGTTATTTGCAATAAGCTTTAATAGATTCAGGAGTTTCTGTGCATGAGCATTTTGATGTCAGCCTTGACTTGGATCTGGTTCCTTTATGCTGGGCTGGTTGTTCTGTTGTCTGAAGGTTGCCTTGAGCTACAGACAATGCTCAGAGGATACTGTTTTTTAAATCTTTAGAACATAGTTGTTTTCCTTTGCTTTCAAAAAATTCACAGTTGTCTCTAGTTCAATCTCTTTTTAGTCAATCATTTTATTATATAATAGAGAATTTTGTTTCAGCCCTAATGTTTAGCACTACAGGACTCTGCTGCAACTCACTGATTTATTTTAAATAAATGCTTATTTTCATTTATATAAAAATCCTAAATTTTGAAAAGAGAAGCAAAATCTATGATGTGCAAGTATTTAAAGTTTCAATTTCTTTTTCCTACTATGAAAATTATCATTGTATTCCTACTCAAATTACCTCTACCTGCCTTAGCCTTTGTGGTTACACAGGGAAAGGGAAACAAGGAATCCCTTGCTTCAAACACACAAAATGAAAAATGAAAAAAAAATAAAAAAGCATTGGATAAAGTATATTCCACTTATTACAGAAGACAACTTTGGAGCAGACTGAGAAATTAAGAATGACTGTTGAGATAGAAATATTTCTTCCTTGAAAGTAAAGAGTAGAAAAAGAGGAACCCGGGCTGCGGAGATGGCTCAGTGGTTAAGAACACTGACTGTTCTTCTAGAGGTCCTGAGTTCAATTCCCAGCTACTACATGGTGGCTCACAACCATCTGTAGTGAGATCTGATGCCTTCTTCTGGTGCATCTAAACATAGCAACAGTGTACTGACATAAAAAAAATCTTAAAATCTTGAAAAAGAGGAACACTTTTTAGCAAAAACACAAAATTGGAGGAAGAAGAGAAATGGCATGTTTTGCAGAGAAGCGTCTTGACTTATGTTCATAGTCACTCTTAGAATGGTTTTTCTCATGAACAAAATTCTATAGAGAAAACAGGCAGTTTAAAAATGGACCCCTATTTCAGTTGAAGTCACATAGGTGGGCCAAGATTGGGTAGAAACCAGTGTATAGCTACAAGCAACATTCTCTGTGTTAGCACACCAGTTTCTTCAAGAATAAGCAATTGAATCAGCATTACTGGAAGAAGAGGGTAAAAGCAACAACCATTATTTTAAAATAAGGACGTTAACTTTTAAACAGTCATCCCAAGAAATCAAAGATCCAAAGTTTTTAAGGGCAAGGGTATGTGTACTAGATTAGGTGTGCATTAGGTTTCTCTGTGGTCTGTCTGTGGAGATAAAAATCCCTTTCAAGTTCATTAGCACTACTTTTTAGGGAACCATCGTTTGGGAGATACTTGGGTTTACATGGGGCAGAGAGAAAAGAACAGGACACCTTAATGAGTGAGAAGACTTTGATAGGATTTCTGAGTCAGAGTACATAGCAGTCAGGAGAATACAATACAAGACCCTAATGATCTACTGTAAGCTTACAGAAACCTCACAGTCCAGGATCTAGAGTACTGGAGGCACAGTGCTATAAAGGTGAGAAGAAGCATATAAGCTGTGAGAATAGGGCAGTTTTCCTTCTCTAGTTAGATCATTACAGGTGTCTTTAGGCGATTTTCACATTTTGATTGATGTGAAAAATCTTCCCCAATCAAGGACTCAAGAAAGAATCTACAAAGGCATTCCCCCCCTCTTATCTGGAGAGAAGTGATAATTGAGTTTAGGCAAACAAAACAGCTCTCCTTTGCTTCTCATAACAAAGCTGGCAAAATCTCAAGACATCTAATAGGACAGACCTAGATAAGCTTCCAGGGAAACCCCGGGACCAAATGCCTTGAACAGTTTGTTAAGGGTTCTGTACTCTCAGTAGCTTCTAGATCTGTGCAGCTGCAGGCAATTTACAGGAGAGGCCGTGTGGCGTGTGGGTCCCTGGCAAGGGACGTTCATCTGAGAGTAGCCCCTCCAGCAGCTTTTGCCATTCATCATTTCCACATCCAGATGGCTCCCATTGTCTATAGATTCCTCTCTCTGTCTCTGTCTCTGTCTCTCTCTTTTTTAGTCCAAAGTGGCCGCTCTTAAATCTGTGATATATTAGTGTTGGAAGCAATTTTATTATTCATCTAGTAGCCCAATTACCACTCTTTACAGAAGAGGAAGTGGAAATCCAAAGACGGGAAATATCGTGGTCAAAACTACCCAGTTCCTTTGTGTCACAGCTGAAGGAAGAGCATTCTTAGCTCTTGGATTGCTGCCTGGCGATTATTTCAGTTCACCAGAACCTGGTTCTTTTGGGGGGAAACTTGTAGCACAGGATTTGTAGTCAGCGGATGATGAATTCAAATCTCATCTCCGTGATTTGGTCGTTATGTGACCTTGGGTAGTTAATCCTTACTTCTCCCTTTTGTGAAATGGAGATGGCAATAGAAACTCTGACACAAGTTGTCACAAGGGCAAGTGGATATTGATGCTTAAAGTGTTGATCACAGTATCTGGTACACAGCAGTACTCAGCGAATCAATTTTTATTACTACCAATGCAAATCCTTTTACATTAGAGCATGAAGAACTGGTTCTTTGGGGAGCGGGGAATGCAGTTAGTATTTTGTGGATGAATATCTGCACAGACATATATATTAGAGTATGTATGTATGCTAACTGTCAGTTGAATCCAGCCATCAAGATTTGCAACTCTGATAGCGATACAAGAATTTCTGTAGGAATCGTTTTATTAGATAGGAAGGAGGAGAAAGGTTTTAAATTCTCAAATAATGGTTTCTCTCTCGTTGTCCACTGCACAGCACTCAATGTTGAAGATCAGTGGGCCTGCGCTACCAATGTGAAGCCACCCATAATTTTTAAAATAATGCACTTAATTAATTAAGGGCCAGTTTGATATTTGAAGAATGTGATATTTTGTTCACAACATAAAAAAAAAAAACACTGACATGATCTGAATTCTCTATAGTGGTGGGTATAAGGTCGTGAATGTTTAGAGGCATAGTTAATTCACTGAAAAATCTGAGAAGGAACGCAAATAGGGGACAGACAGAACAACTTCGTAGTTAAGAGTTGTACTGTGTTTACAGAGGACCCAAATTCCACTCTCTGCCTCCTCGTCAGGTAGCTCACAATTCCTATAATTCTAGCTACAGGGGGATGTGATGCCTTTGTCCTCTCTGGGCATCTGCATTTATGGACACACATCCACACACACATATACCCCCACATACTAAAATGTCATGAAGAAGGCAAATGATACTAAATAACTTAGAGTTTTTCTTTTTGTGTAACTAGCAATAGAAGGCAAAGATCTTTTGAAGTCTGATATACCTGAGACATACACATATCAAAACAGCAAAAAAAAAAAATAGTAATCTTTGAGACACATACATTTATTCTTCACTTGCAAGTGTCTTTGTTGTCATAATATATTTTCTACTAATACTAGTTTAGTTTTCGTGTTGATGGATCAGATGCTCCACTGATTAGTTTCAGAGAGATTATATAAATCAGAGGTGTGTGAGATGTGGTTCTGGGGTCATGCCCCAGAGTTTAGAAGTGTGGAATGGATTCCAGTTGCTGCATGTTTAAAATCTGCCTAGCACGATTCTTGGGCACTTTAGGTACATTAGAACCTAGCTCTTCCAGAGTTAGTCCCTATCTACCCCGTCAGGCTCTCTCTTGGAGTGGGATGCTCTCCCTTCCCTGGGCTGCTTATATCCCTGGGGATTGGAAGCTGCCTAAGTATAATCACATAGCATAACTTATATATTAATTAAGCATACTTCCGCCTGGTGAAGGCTCTCCCCTTCCCCATGCAGAAACCTTTAAGAGTAGACACTTGGCTTTGTGCAGTGAAACGGAAGCTTCTTGCTTATGATCCCTGAATCCTGCCTACTGAGGTATTAATAAATCTCTCCTCCAGAGGACATGTCAGTCAAGGACCTCTCTTTCTCAGTCCCTCTTCTCTTCTCCATGCTCAGAAACCCCTCGGAGCAGTTAATTATTTGCACATCACTGGTCTGAAGGGAGCCTTACTTTAGAATTTTGTTGCTTTTGTAAACCTAGAGGTTGTGGTCAAAGTTAACATGAGTACAAAAATTTATTTGGGCATAGAATAAATGCAAATATGGAAGCTTTATTTAGATCAGTGTTTCTCAGCTTTCCTAATGCTGTGACTCTTTAATATCGTTCCTCACGTTGTGGAGACCCCAACCAAAAAAAATTGTCACTACTTCATAACTGTAATTTAACTACTGGTTTTGAATCACACCATAAATATAATACGTTTTATAATAAGTAGAAATATGAATAGTTTGGAGATGGAGATTGGCAACCCACCTTGCATCAGTTGAGAACCACTGATTTACATGGACTCAGCATTCGCTGAGAGAGAGTAAGGCTTGGTCTCCTCTTCTTCCTCTTCCTGTTCATCATCATTTAGAATATTAGATAGCAGCATAATATTGGACTAGGCTTGATGAGAAACCTTGACGTTCTCAAGTCATTGTTCTATGTTAATCTGTCTGAATTGCTGCAACAAAATATCCTAGTCTGGTGGTATATAAACAACAAAACATTATTTCACACATGTTGGGAGGCTAGAACGCTTAAAATTAGAGAACTAACAGATTGCTTGTCAAATGAGAACCTAATTCCTTACAGACAATTGTTACTTCCACGCTCACTTCCCATGATGGAAGACTTGAGGGATCTCCTTCAAGTCGGCTTTGTGGAAAGACACGGACCCCACCCTTGAAGACCTAATCACATCCTAAGCACGCTTCCTAACACTCTCATCTCAGGGCTGGGTTTCAACAAATGAATTGGACAGGACATAAACACTGACACCGAGACAGACCAGATGGTCCACTCCTCCCTGGTTGCATGAGGTAAGCGCTTTCAAGCATAGCTAAGCAGAGTTAAGGAGAACCCAACGCTATTAGAATTGTTAGTTCTGGGCAGAGCTTTTGTTATGCTTCCACTCTAAGCGCTCTCTTAATGCTTTCTGTGAGTGATTACAACTGCCAGAGTGAAGTCTTTTGCCAGGCTCTTTCTTTATAGCTGGCAGCGTCGAGTGGGAAACTGTCAGTTAAGTATTCCCTTTCCTGGCAATGACTGGACTGCCCTTATGACAGTCTGGCTGTTCCCTCTGAGAACAGTCCAGCAGCTGCAGAGAACTACGAGCCCCAGCCGTGGCTAACGGTATTCTCCCATCCTCATCCCTTCAAATAGCTTGCATCAGCCTTGAAAAACAGAACTTGGAGTTATCAAGTCCCAGAGATTTCTTCACCCAAACTAAAAGGGAGGCACTTCTACATTCCCCAGCAGAAGGCTCATGATTGGTGCAGATCAAAATCCATCATTTGCATCAAAGGCTGTTTGGTGCAAACATTCTTATTATGATTCCCTTCTGGTTGCCTGTGAAGACTGTTTGGTTGACCTTTTCAGTCAGCAAGGAGAACCCTCCTGTTCCGTCCTGGGGTGTTGCAACATTTCCCATGAAAATGATTCTCTGCGGTGATCTCTTTTCAATCAACATGCTTTTCATCTTAGCCGCCAGTAGAGTGAACTGAACTGGAAACAGAGACGGCAAAATGGTAACCCAATGGTAGCAGCCATGAAGGAAAGCAGAGGCAGCGAGGAGAAGGTAGCTGAAGAACATCAATGGGTGACCGGGGTAGAAATAGCCAGGGGTAGAGGCATCAGAAACAAGAGATAATGGAAGTGTAGAGAAAGTGAGGGAGACGAGAGAACCAAGGATGAAGGAAGAGAGAAATCTGTGGAGGGATAAGCCAAGAAACTGTGGGCCCTGGTTGTTGGAAGAGCTCCAGAGAGCTGCTGAGCATAAAGGGCCAAGGAACCTCATACTCTACACTCGAGAGCTTCCATACCGACGACTGGAGTTGCTGCAGATCTCAATACCTGAGGCCTGCCCAGGGAGCTGACACACTAGCAACTGCTGCCTGCTACTACGTGTCAGGGATACAATAGCTGCCAAGGGCTGGGGCTGCTGGTACGTAAAGCCTCCAGTCTAAGTACCTGAGATACAGGCATTTAGTTTTTAAGGCCTGGAGTAACAAACCTCTGGTTTTCAGGATTTGGAGCTGAACAACTAGGCTTTGGGCACTGATGGGTCTGACACTGTGAACGTTAGAAAAGCTTCTCAGCTACCCACAATTTCTATCAGGGTAGAGAGAAAACGAACCCAAGTAGCGGACTGGTAACAATGCCATTATTCTCTGTTAGTATTCTGTTTTGTGAGAGCAAAGGGTATAGTGTATATAGAGTTGGCAAACTATGTAAAAACATTTTTTTTTTTGTTTTGAGATAATGTAGATAGCCTTGGGTGGCCAGGAATTCAGAAGGATCGGCCTGCTTCTGCCTCCTAGTGATTGGATTTAAGGCATACGCAGCCACACCTGACTCGGTAAACTATGTTTTTATGGACCAAATTTAATAAGTTGACTGGTATGAATAAAATATTGGAACGCTCACTCATTTGCTTAGTATATGTCAGCTTTTAAATGATGACCGAGTACACTGGACAGTGAGGAGATGCTGGGATCTGATAAGCTTACTGTTTCTTATTATTTACTTTACTTACTATTTACTTATTATTCGATCCTCAGATACAAAGTTTGGTGGCTTCTGAGTTGTATCATTAGTGACGATTCGCTTGGTTCCCAGCACTCCATCTTTGAGCGCCGTAAAGGTAAAGTGAGGCTTATGTTGGAGAGCCCAGAAATGGAACTTAACTCAGATGAATGTGCAGAGATATTAAAAAGTGGCATCTAATGAGACATCTGCAGGGTTTACAAGTTAAGATAAGCCAGAACACGGAAGGACACTTGGAGCAAGAGGGGAGTTTTGGGAGATTTGATATTTAAAAGAAAACTTGATGGTTCCATAGGAGGAAGAGCTGAACATGTGAGTATTATCAATATCACTGTTATATGTTAAATAAGGTTAAACTATTCATGTATGAACTAGTAATCTTAAGACTTCCCTATAGCTAACTAAGCATATAGAATTAGATGCTGTTTACTCTTTTAGGGTGGAAGTCACAGGATTTATATTTTTGTTTGTTGTTTGTTTGTTTTGAGACAGTTTCATGTAGCTCAGACTGGTTCCGAACTTGCTTCGTGGAGGCGACCTTGAACCTCTGATTCTTCTCCCTCCGTGGTCTGAGATCACAGGCACACATCATGAAATCTGGTTTTAGGTGATGCTGGGAACTGAACCAAGACTTACTTCCTGTGTGCTAGGTAAGCACGACACTGACTGAACCACATGTCCATACCAGGACGTTTTTTCTTAGAAGGAAATTAGCAAACAATTTGGGTTTTGCTAATTCTGCCATAGGCTTTTGTATCTATCATTATAGTGTGAAGGTTGCTATAGTCAATGTATGTCAATGATCGCTGGTTATGTTTTAATAAAACATTATTTATAAATACTGAAACTTGAACTTCAAGTTATTTTCTAAAATATTGGTACTTTAGATCTTTTTTAATGAGTTATTTATTTATGTACTGGATCTGCTATTAGCTGAGGCTAGCCTTGAACTCATGATCCTCTACCTTCCAAATGCCATGATTATAGGCATGCAGCAGTAGACCTTGCTTATTATTTTTTTAAGCAAATTAAACACGTTAAAATGATTTTCTGGGGTGTGAAAAACAGGTTCAAGGGTGCCACAATTTGCAGAGCACTGTGTCAGTCTTACATTCCTGGTGTGCAAAATGGCAATTTATTTTCTCTACCAACCACCTGGGGTATTTATAATGGAGGGAAACACTTTTGTCCTTGAGAGTTCTTCTCATAGAGCAGCACACCCAGATGAAAGGTATCTCCCCTCTAGAGTCGTGAGAATTATTTAATTATCTGCAGTTGCAAGAGATACAGATCTTTTGGAGGTTGATGAGAAATTTATCTTTTCCGTGAATAATTTTTGCTAAAAGAAGGAATACATTTTGCACATGCAATAGACTTAAGGATGACTGTATCATCCTAATATTTCTAGACCATAGGTTGATAGGTAGTTTCTTGCGCAGACAACATTATGTATTGGTTGTATTAAATTGGAAATCCCGTGTTGGACTTTACACTACCCTTCTCAGCAAGTTTATTTCTACTTCATGGAGTTTGTAGGGTAGATTGGACTTGAGATATAATCAAAGGTTACCTTCATTAGTTCATTTTAGTTCTTGCAGTGCTGGTACTCACTGTCTTGGCCATCATTCCACCACCAAGCCCTTTGCTCACCCCAAGTGTCACTCTTTTCTGATTATCATGCTCATCTACACCCTTTGGATTGTACTCTCCCAGCCCAGAAGACTTCTTAGCCAAATCTCATATACGTTTAGGTAAACAAACAGTTATAAAATTTAGTACAGTTTTGCCACGGTGTGAACGAGATGCCATCCCTTGTCCCCATGTATGTCAATGATCATTGGTTATGTTTTAATAAAACATTATTTATAAATACTGGAATTTGGACTTCGTTTTATTTTCTAACATATTGGTACTTTAGATCTTAGGCTTACATACTAGAACACCTGGTATTCAGCTTGGTGGCATTGTTTTGGACTGCTGTAGGTCCTGAGCAGTGGGTCATTGGGATCTGGCCTTTGAGGGTTATGGTATGGTTCTGCTTCCAGTTTTGTTTTATGTGCCCCATCTGCCACCATGTTTAGAAGCTAAAGCCTCAAGCTCCCACTGCCATGGACATGAGTTGCTCTTCCCCACGTTTTCCACTGTGATAGACTAAACTTTCCTAAAACGGTGAGCCAAAAGAAACATTCTGTTCTTTAGGTTGTCTCTACAAAGCATTCTTTCAGGACTGTGGGGAAATTGACTTAAAACTTAATCAAAATACTAATATCTTTTGGAAGAGTGGAGTCAGTGTTCATTAAGAATGCTGAGAATACCCATGCTACAGTAGATGGCCCTACACTCATATACATACTGTCAGCCCTTAGCGCATGGATTAACAAAACAAAGGAACACTCTTCTACTGCTGGTGGGATTGCAAACTGATACAACCACTCTGGAAATCAATTTGATGGTTCCTCAGAAAACTAGGAATAGTTCTATCTGAAGACCCAGCTATACTACTCTTGGGCACATACTCAAAAGTTGCCCCACCATACCATAAGGACATGTGCTCCACCATGTTCAGAGCAGCCTTATTTGAAGTAACCAGAAGCTGGAAACGAACCAGATGTCCCTCAACAGAAGAATAGACACAGAAAATGTGGTTCATTTACACAATGAAATACGATTTAGCTATTATCAATGAGGACATCATGAGTTTTGCAGGCAAATAGATGGAACTAGAAAATATCATTCTAAGTGAGGTACCTCAGACCCAAAAGGACACGCATGGCACGTACACACTGATTAGTGAATATTAGCCAAAAAGCACAGAGTACCTAGGATATAATCCACAGATCCTACGATGTGTAACAAGCAGAAAGGCCCAAGTGAGGATGCTTCAATTCCATTTAGAAGGGGTAAGGAAATAATCCTTGGAGGCAGAGGGAGGAAGGGACCATGGTAGGAGAGGGGAGGTGGAGGGGAAAAGAGGAACAGGATCAGGTATGCAGGGGACAGGAGAGAAGCCCAGAGGGCCAGGAAAATGAATGGAAATAAGCAGCATTAGGGGGTGGGAAGTGGGGGGACCCTTTAGAAAGTACCAGAGATCCAGGAGTTGAGAGAATTTAAGGACTCAGTGGGGGTGACTAAGCCAAAAACTCCCAACATTGGGGAACTTGAAGAGTCCACCTCCAGTAGATAGATAGGGCCTCAAGTGGAGGGGCAGGGTTAACCCACAGTCAAAATTTTTGACACAGAACTGTTCCTGTCTAAAAGAACTGCAGGGACAAAAATGGAGATGAGACTGAGGGAAAGGCCATCTAGTAGCTGGCTCAACTTGGGATCCATCTCATGGCAGGGCACCAAGACCTGACTCTATTACTGGTGCTATAATGGGCTTACAGACTGGAGTCTGGCATGGCTGTCCTCTGAGAGGCCCTACCAGCAACTGACTAAGACAGAAACGGATACCTACACCCAATGATTGAACCGAAGTCAGGGACCCCTATGGTTGAAATAAGGGAAGGACTGAAGAAACTGAAGGGGAGAGTGACCCCAAAGGAAAACCAGCAGCGTCACCTAACCCAGACCCCAGGAAGCTCCCAGAGATTGAGCCACTAACCAGGATATAGAGCTCTCAATTTCCTCTCCAGCACCATGTCTGCCTGTGTGCTCCCTCTCATGATGATACTGGATTAAATCTCTGAAACTGCAAGGAAGCCTCAATTAAATACTTTCTTTTATAAGAGTTGCTGTGGTCATAGCATCTCTTCACGGAAATAGAACCCTGACTAAGAAATATGTATATATGTATATGTGTATAAGTGTGTGTGTATGTGCATATGTGTATGATGTGTCTGGGTCTCTGTTCAACATACGTTGAACTTAAAGAGAAAAAATATTTCTTCTCTGCTTCTGGTTCATTTGATTGTTGGGACTTTCATGACAAAGGTAACATTTTATCTCTTCCTTATAGGAAAAATTTTAAGTTCAAGAATAATTTCATTAATTTAAGAGAAAAACAAAGGCAGGCAAGCTGTATATCTTGATTGCTGGGGAAGAGAAGGAAAAAAGTAACCATGTTGCTGAAGTTAAGCTGTCATGGGGGTTGTCCACATGGTGCCAGGCAGCCACATAGTGGGGAAGAGGGCTATGCAGGAAGAGTCAGGAAGTGTCAATGAGGGTGCTGAGGGTACCTGGAAGAGAATGGGGGACAAGAGATGCAAAGAAGGATGCCAAGACAAGGGTCTGATCAAGAGAACAATTTTATTTTTTCCCAAGGCTGAATTTATACCATAACAGGGGTAACAGAGAGAGGGGGGAAGTGGGAAACATTTACGCAGGCCAAAGACACAGTATTCATGTGGTCAGGGAATCAGCTGATGTTGACAGAAGGTTAGAAAGGTCACAGGTTTGTCAGATCTATTGGTCAGGAGGATGTTGGTTTTTCAGAAAGGTTACAGGTCATCACATTGGGCATCTTGACATCAGATGTATTTCTCAGCAAGATCAAAACTTTAGTATTTCTCAGCAAGATCAAAACTTTATCATATCATTATTCATACTGACCACTAGATTTGTATTAGTCTTCTGCTGGCTGGGGATTTTCCATGAACCTAGTCATACTTAATTCTAACCATAATAATAACATCAATAATGGAGGGTTTCAAGGGCATCGCTCCCAACAAGGAAGTCCAACATCTTTAAGAAAGAATGCTTAGAACAGAAATAGGACAGGATAAATGGAAACATCACATTCTTTTCTGTGTAACTCCGAAAAGTGTTTAGACTTACAAATTAGTGTGTGTGTAGCTTGAGTCTGCTTGAGACCAGGAGGTTCGAATTCTGGGAAGTAAAATACAGCATCCCATTAGAGGGATAATTATTGCATCATTCTCTTTAGCATGTTTTAAAATGAGCGGTCTTCCTTGGGGTAAGGATTGATAACTTTTTTTTTTTTTTTTTTTTTATTAAGTTGTTTTTATCTTTTTTTTTTTATTATTAACTTGAGTATTTCTTATATACATTTCGAGTGTTATTCCCTTTCCCGGTTTCCGGGCAAACATCCCCCTCCCCCCTCCCCTTCCTTATGGGTGTTCCCCTCCCAACCCTCCCCCCCTTGCTTCCCTCTCCCCAACAGTCTAGTTCACTGGGGGTTCAGTCTTAGCAGGACCCAGGGCTTCCCCTTCCACTGGTGCTCTTACTAGGATATTCATTGCTACCTATGAGGTCAGAGTCCAGGGTCAGTCCATGTATAGTCTTTGGGTGGTGGCTTAGTCCCTGGAAGCTCTGTTTGGTTGGCATTGCTGTACATATGGGGTCTCGAGCTCCTTCAAGCTCTTCCAGTTCTTTCTCTGATTCCTTCAACGGGGGTCCTGTTCTCAGTTCAGTGGTTTCCTGCTGGCATACGCCTCTGTATTTGCTGTATTCTGGCTGTGTCTCTCAGGAGCGATATGCATTCACTTTTTGATCATCCGTCTTGAGTTTCATTTGTTCTAGGCATCTAGGGTAATTCGAGCATTTGGGCTAATAGCCACTTATCAATGAGTACATACCATGTATGTCTTTCTGTGATTAGGTTAGCTCACTCAGGATGATATTTTCCAGTTCCAACCATTTGCCTTCAATTTCATAAAGTCATTGTTTTTGATAGCTGAGTAATATTCCATTGTGTAGATGTACCACATTTTCTGTATCCATTCCTCTGTTGAAGGGCATCTGGGTTCTTTCCAGCTTCTGGCTATTATAAATAAGGCTGCATGAACATAGTGGAGCACGTGTCTTTTTTTATATGTTGGGGCATCTTTTGGGTATATGCCCAGGAGAGGTATAGCTGGATCCTCAGGCAGTTCAATGTCCAATTTTCTGAGGAACCTCCAGACTGATTTCCAGAATGGTTGTAGCAGTCTGCAACCCCACCAACAATGGAGGAGTGTTCCTCTTTCTCCACATCCTCGCCAGCATTTGCTGTCACCTGAGTTTTTGATCTTAGCCATTCTCACTGGTGTGAGGTGAAATCTCAGGGTTGTTTTGATTTGCATTTCCCTTATGACTAACGATGTTGAACATTTCTTTAGGTGTTTCTCGGCCATTCGGTATTCCTCATCTGTGAATTCTTTGTTTAGCTCTGAACCCCATTTTTTAATAGGGTTATTTGTCTCCCTGCGGTCTAACTTCTTGAGTTCTTTGTATATTTTGGATATAAGCCCTCTATCTGTTGTAGGATTGGTAAAGATCTTTT
The DNA here is from genome assembly GCF_011064425.1 of Rattus rattus. NCBI lineage: Eukaryota > Metazoa > Chordata > Mammalia > Rodentia > Muridae > Rattus > Rattus rattus. Next base: position 23,759,106 of record NC_046162.1, read on the forward strand.
CCCAATCTGTTGGTTGTCGTTTTGTCCTAACCACAGTGTCCTTTGCCTTACAGAAGCTTTGCAGTTTTATGAGATCCCATTTGTCGATTCTTGATCTTAAAGCATAAGCCATTGGTGTTTTGTTCAGGAAATTTTTTCCAGTGCCCATGTGTTCCAAATGCTTCCCTAGTTTTTCTTCTATTAGTTTGAGTGTATCTGGTTTGATGTGGAGGTCCTTTATCCACTTGGACTTAAGCTTTGTACAGGGTGATAAGCATGGATCGATCTGCATTCTTCTACATGTTGACCTCCAGTTGAACCAGCACCATTTGCTGAAAATGCTATCTTTTTTCCATTGGATGGTTTTGACTCCTTTGTCAAAAATCAAGTGCCCATAGGTGTGTGGGTTCATTTCTGGGTCTTCAATTCTGTTCCATTGGTCTATCTGTCTGTCTCTGTACCAATACCATGCAGTTTTTATCACTATTGCTCTATAATACTGCCTGAGTTCTGGGATAGTGATTCCCCCTGAAGTCCTTTTATTGTTGAGGATAGTTTTAGCTATCCTGGGTTTTTTGTTATTCCAGATGAATTTGCAAAATGTTCTGTCTAACTCTTTGAAGAATTGGATTGGTATTTTGATGGGGATTGCATTGAATCTGTAGATCGCTTTTGGTAGAATGGCCATTTTTACTATATTAATCCTGCCAATCCATGAGCATGGGAGATCTTTCCATCTTCTGAGATCTTCTTCAATTTCTTTCTTCAGAGTCTTGAAGTTCTTATTGTACAGATCTTTCCCTTGCTTGGTTAAAGTCACACCGAGGTACTTTATATTATTTGGGTCTATTATGAAGGGTGTCATTTCCCTAATTTCTTTCTCGGCTTGTTTCTCTTTTGTGTAGAGGAAGGCTACTGATTTATTTGAGTTAATTTTATACCCAGCCACTTTGCTGAAGTTGTCTATCAGCTTTAGTAGTTCTCTGGTGGAACTTTTGGGATCACTTAAATATACTATCATATCATCTGCAAATAGTGATATTTTGACTTCTTCTTTTCTGATCTGTATCCCTTGACCTCCTTTTTTGTTGTCTGATTGCTCTGGCTAGAACTTCAAGAACTATATTGAATAAGTAGGGAGAGAGGGGCAGCCTTGTCTAGTCCCTGATTTTAGTGGGATTGCTTCAAGTTTCTCTCCATTTAGTTTAATGTTAGCAACTGGTTTGCTGTATATGGCTTTTACTATGTTTAGGTATGGGCCTTGGATTCCTATTCTTTCCAGGATTTTTATCATGAAGGGGTGTTGAATTTTGTCAAATGCTTTCTCAGCATCTAATGAAATGATCATGTGGTTTTGCTCTTTCAGTTTGTTTATATAATGGATCACGTTGATGGTTTTCCGTATATTAAACCAAGGGATTGATAACTTAACCAGCTCATTGATTTGACCATTGTTAGGTCTCCATACAGCCTAGAGATGTGATTCTCTTGGCCAGAAGAAGCTTCACCTTCATGGTCCTCCGTCACTACTTGAACATTTCCAGCTCTGAAGAGGAGACCCAATCAAGGGTGAGAGCCCTCATGGAGCACCTTGAGGACATCTTTGGTTAGTCCATGAAGAGCGAGGTCTCCAGAAACTACTGACTGTCTTAGCTCCTGTGTGCTGGTGATATACTCATTACTGACTGTCTTAGCTCCTGTGTGCTGGTGATATACTCATTAGATATCTTTCATCATGGAGCAAGCTACCTTTCTACCACAGCCACCACACGCTCTCCTTTCCGAACTTGTTCTTCTGTTTCCCAGAGGGACTCCCTTCAGACCCTGGTTAAACTCGAGGGAAGGAGTTAAACAGAACCCCAGAGTGTCATAATTTCAAAATTTCCTCTCCTTCTCTCATGGACTCTCTGCCTTTCATTTCACCCTAACTACATGTTCAGGGTAAACTAAAACTTACCATAGGATGGACTGTCCTAACTTTTACATGTACAGCATAACTATGTTGGACATGTGTTAATTACTATCAACACTGCGTTCCATGACACAACAGAGATGATCTTTTCTTTTGTGTGTAGCTATTTATTTTCTTCCTGTATTTGTAGTTACTAAGGCAAGGATCACTTGGAAATGGTCAATTTTAATATTGGTTAAATACGTAAGTAGACATCCAGCCCTGCCTAGTTATTAAGTAAAAGTAAATTAAAGTTAGAAGGCTGACTTATTCACTCAGTATTAAATAGCCATGTGTAGTTTTAGTGGAGACTAAAAAGATACAGCCTATGCTTTTCAGCTTTGTGTGGTGTGTGTGTGTGTGTGTGTGTGTGTGTGTGTGTATGTGTGTGTGTGTATGTGTGTGTGTGTATGTGTGTGTGTGTGTGTGTGTGTATTTGTGTGCACGCCCACGAGCATGCATGTGTGTATGTTAGAAAATCACAGAAATACAGAATTGGTTTCAAGGTTTGGTAAATGCTACCAAATGAAAATGTGCGGTTCTGTCAGATGGCATAGTGAATATTAATTTTGATGACAGTGATGGGTACCTCAGGACAGGAGCTGAGAATTAATTTGAGCCCTGAAGGATTTATAAGAATCAAGATAGGCCAAGAATTCAAAACAAAAAGTGCGTGCAAGACACCATGAACACGAAAACCTGGTGTTTGATGGGAATTCTGAATGAAATAAAAAAGGCAAATGTGCCTTGCAGCTCAGTTGGGTGGGCAGCTCCACCAGAGGAGGGCAGGAAAGGATCCTGACTACAGAAGGAAAGGCACAGAAGGGTGATTGATTTGGCTTTATCTGAAGAGCATTTTCCAAGCTTTTGGAGGCTTGTTTATGTATACGAGCACCCACATTCTCATGTCTGCATAGGAGTCATGGATAGTAAGTTCAGGAAAAATCCTTCTACCCACAGAGATCAGGCCTCAGCCTTGGCCTTACGAACCTCCTGCTAATTCTAGTGCACTCGACGAAGACACTCCTCTAAAAACAGCATGCTCCCTGACGATGTGCGATGGAGTTGACCAAACGAAGCTGTGTTGAAAAGATAGCCCACTGCTTTGCAGAAACATTTTGGTATGATCCTGGCGATTTTGGATAACCTAACAGTGAGGAATCTGTCCTTTCAGTTGGAAACCATAGCAACATACCACTTAGGAGACACACTGTGTAATCTGTCTGCTCTTTGGTTAGTATTTTGCAGGCCAGTAATAATCATCTTGTCTAATGTGAGTAGGCAGAAGGTCAGGCAAATTTAAGCCCAGGGCAGTGTGGCACGTCCTCCAACCTCTGTGGGGGGTGGTGATGTTGGGGCACCCTTCACCCTGGGGACCCAGGATCAGTGCTTTGGGTCAGCCGTGAAGAGGAAATCAGGAGTAGTAGGTTTGTGCTTTGTTTTCAGTACACATTATAAGCCATTATTTAATCTAAAACATGATTACTATTACAATTACTATAACATCTTGTTTATGGGTAGAGCACTCTGGATATGTTTCTCACTAAGCTGTAAGATCGATGTGTTTGGATTTTTTTCATCCCAGGGTATTTTTATAATTTCATGGTAAGCACTCGATTCCATTTTAGATACAAAATTGTAGCCTGTAAACTCTTCAGGAGTTCCACAGGGGACACTGGAGTCTGGACAGGAGGATTGGGAACTCAAGGCCTGCCTGGGCAGCATAGTGATACCAGTCTCAAAGCCAATACAGAAAAAAAAAGATATATATTTCTCTGGAGGATTTATTGTATTTACTCTGTAATATAGATACTCAAATGTGCTAGCCTGGTATACATAGCCTGGAGCATAATGGATAAAAGGTTTTGCTTAAAAGCAGAGGAAAGTGATACGGTCTTTAGGAAAGAAGTTTCAGGATAGCTGTTCACAACCTAAGTTCAGTCTCAGATGGAAACAGACGCAGAGACCCACATCCAAGACATCAGGCAGAGCTTGGGGAATCCCGTGGAAGAGGTGATGGAAGGATTGAAGGAGGCAGAGGGGTCAAGGACACCCCAAGAACACCTACAGAGTCAACTAACCTGAGCTCACAGGGACCCAGAAACTGAACCACCAACCAGAGAGCCTGCATGGGACTGACTTAGGCCCGATACCATGTGTAACAGTTGTGCAGTGGGGTCTTCATGTGGGACCCCTAACAGCAGGCGCAGGGGCTGTCTCTGACTCTGTTGTCTGTTTTTTGGATCCCTTTCATCTAACTGCACTGCCTTGTCTAGACAGAAGATGTGCCTAGTTCTACTGAGACTTGATATGCCAAGGCTGGTTGATATCCATGGGAGGCCTCTCCTTCTCTGAGGAGAAAGGGAGGAGGCGTGGATGAGAGGGGACGTTGGAGGTGAGAAGAAGGGACTGGGAAGAGAGAAGAGAGGGGAAGCTGTGATCGAAATATAAAGTAAATATATAAATTCGTTAATAAAAACTGTATGTGCCAATGTTCACCTTTTCTTTTGAAAATTCCAAATGGAATCTGCATTAAAAAAAAAACACTGACAAGTGTACAAGGTCTTGGCTTTCCTTTCTGTTGACATCTGTTACTTCGCCACAATGCAGTTTTCTCCAGTGGCTCCCAAGCAGTCTCTCTGTATGGGCTGTGGTGGAGCGGGTTCAGAACTATCAGTCTCACCCCTAGGCCAGTAATTCTCCCAGCTGCTATGGATACCCATGTGCCAGCCTTCCTTGCTAATTTACATTCACTCACCTGGGTGTGATCCTGAGGGAAGCCAGCGGATGCTATTGGAGTATAAAATGGTCATGGAGTATAAAATGTCACTGGACAAATCCGTCCCCCCACCCCCTGCCTAAGATCTGAAGATCTTTTGACAGAAATTCTCTGAGCATGTTCGTTCCAGGAGGTAAGTGTCAGAGATACAGCACGGAACTGAATCCAGTTCCTACTTCCAAATAGCTTATGGTCTGTCATGAAAAAAAAAAAAGGCAAGTGCATTATAGCGTGATAAATACTTGGAGCTTTGGCTGTGTGGATTTGTGTGATAAACTTCTCCTGGATTACGACACTGAGATTTTATGGATTGTTACTTTGGCATAGAGTATCTTATCGGAACTGGCAGGTACCCGGATAGAGACATATTACACTGCTCCGAGTCATCCCTGGAGCTGTTTCCCCCCACGCTTCAAGAAGCACAAGATATCGGAAGCCAGTAGCACTCTGCACGCGATCATTTTTGACCTTTCTGATGCCTTACCAGGACAATAGCTCAGGTGGGCTTTGGGGCAGTTTGTCTCACATTTACTGGACTCTGTGATTTGGTTGAACTCACCAGATGAGAATTTCTCTGCTTCATGCTCCGTTTGCTTGCTTTTCGAATGTGTTTTCAAACAGGGTCTTACTTGCAAAGTAATTCTGGCTAACCTGGAACTTGCTGTATAAACTAAGCTGAGCTTACTTGTGGTGAACTCCCTGTGCCTGCCTCTCTAGTGCCTGGGTATCAGGAGTGCCAGCATGTCCAGCCCCAGACTATCCGTTCTTACAAGGCAAGGAGCAAGCTCCGTTTCTTCTTCAACAGATTCTTACTAGATGCAAACGCGTTTGAGAAGTTTTCTTGTTTATCGTCCTGCCAGAATCTCAGAACCGTCTTTAAAATTGGTGGGTTACTCATAAGTAGCAGTTTTCAGCAAAGAAACTACCTACAACTGTCCATCTACAAGTTCGGAGAGAAGGAATTATGAGGACCAGAGGGATTTTTTTCTAACAAGGAAGTGGAGCAGATTATTTTTTAAAAATTTTAATTTTATTAATCATTGTGTTCATTTACATCTCAAATGATATCCCGCTTCCTAGTTACGTCTCTACAAACTCTCTATCCCACAACCTCTCTCTCCTCCCTCCACTTTGCCTCTGTGAGGGTGCTCCCCACCAACCCACCCTCTCCGGCCCCACCCCTACAGCACCCTCCTATGCTGGGTCATCAAACCTCTACAGGACCAAGGGCCTCCCCTCGCACTGATGTCAGACAAGGCCATCTTCTGCTACATATGTATCTGGAGCATTGGCCCCTCCCTGTACGCTCCTTGGTTGGTGGTCTAGTCCCTGGAAGCATTGGGTGGTCCGGCCAGGTGCTGTTGTTTTTCCTACGGGGTTGCAATTCGCCTCAGCTCCTCAAGTCCTTCTGCCAGCTCCCCCACGAGGTTCTCTGAGCTCAATCTGATGGTTGGCTCCAAGCATCCATATCTGCATTCGTCAGTTGCTGGCTGAACCTTTCAAGGAGCAGTCACACCAGGTTCCTTTGAGCAAGTGTCTCGTCGTAATGGCAACAGTGTCGGGTTTGGTGTCTGAAGACAGGATGGATCCCCGGTTGGTGCAGTCCCCATGGCCCATCCTTCAGTCTCTGCCTGGAGCAGATTCTTAAAAAACAGACCATGCAGCCTGTCTTTTCCCAACATCCGCCAGATGGGGGCAGTAGAAGAACATAGTTTGTTTATCTGGAGCCACACCAACTCAATTTGGTACTGATTTTTCATTAGGAACACCACCAAGTGTTTTTGTGAAATGATTTTTGCATGTATTTCTAGGGATGGGGAATTCTGGAACCTTCTGGAAAAATATAATGGCTTTAAAATGAGTTTTATTACTATTTCTGTAGATTAAAGGAATTTCTTTCTTTTGCCTTGAAAGTTAAAATACTCTGGAGGAAGCTGGGCAAAATAAGTTTAATTCCATAGTAGCCTTTGTCCAGCTTCTGCCCTGTCCGTGGCTTGTGCAGAGTTGAAAACTATTTTCAGAATTTGGCGTTGTCATCTGGGCCTCCTGACAAGAGGCCGCTCCACTCAGCAATCCTTCAAATAGGATTCCTGAGTCAGCACTTGTTTTGCATATTCAAGGACGCTGATGGCTGGTTGCTTCAGGTTAGCAATCTGGTGAAACACCATTGGACTTGAGGGGATGAGATTTCGTCCCAGAGCTGGGGCAGGCTATCCCATCTCTCCAGACTTTAGCCAGAACTGGAGATAATCCTCAGAACTTTTCAGATCTAGACAGCTCTGCTTCTACAGACTAGAGGTAGTTTTCAGCAACTACTGCTAGCCTATTACTACCACACAACATTCATTACACTTTACAAAGACTTGCACTTCTTGTATCACATTCCTTATGTTCTGTGATCTAATAGTGTTTTGAAGGCAGACTTTTTTTTTGTTATTTATTTGTTTGTTTGTAAAACATTTTTCTTTTATTGGATTTTTTAAATTTACATTTCAAATGTTATCCCCTTTCCTGGTTTTACTTCTAGAAACCCGCTATTTTCCCATTTCTATGAGGGTGCTCCCCACCCCCACTCCCTCCTACCTCTCCACCCTGACATTCCCCTACACTGGGCATAGAGCTTTGACAGGACTGAGGACCTTTCCTCCCATTGATGCCTCACAAGGCCATCCTCCGCTACATATGCGGCTGGAGCCATAGGTCCATCCCTGTGTACTCTCGGGATGGTGGTGATTTAGTCCCTGGGAACTCTGGTGGACCTGGTTGGTTGATACTATGTTCTTCTTATGGGGTTGCAAACTACTTCAGATCCTTTAGTCTTTTCTCTAACTTCTCCATTGAGGACCCCACTATCAATTCAATGGCTGGCTGTGAGCATCTGCCTCTGTATTTGTAAGGATCTGGTAGAGCCTTTCAGGAGACAGCTATCAGACTCCTGTCAGCATGCTCTTCTTGGCATCTCCAATATTGTCTGGGTTAGGTGGCTGTGTGTGCGATGGATCCCCAGGTGGGGCAGTCTCTGGATGACCTTTCCTTCAGTCTCTGCTCACACTTTGTCTCCACATTTCCACATTTCCTCCTGTGAGTATTTTTGTTTTCCTTTCTAAGAAAGACTGAAGCATCAACATTTTGATCTTCTTCTTCTTCTTCTTCTTCTTCTTCTTCTTCTTCTTCTTCTTCTTCTTCTTCTTCTTCTTCTTCTTCTTCTTCTTCCGCTTCCTCTTCCTCTTCCTCTTCCTCTTCCTCTTCCTCTTCCTCCTCCTCCTCCCTCCTCCTCCTCCTCCTCCTCCTCCTCTTCTTCTTCTTCTTCTTCTTCTTCTTCTTCTTCTTCTTCTTCTTCTTCTTCTTCTTCTTCTTCTTCTTCTTCTTCTTCTTCTTCTTCTTCTTTGAGCTTCATGTGGTTTCTGAATTGTATCTCGGGTATTCCAAGCATTTGGACTAATATCCACTCATCAGTGAGTGCATACCATGTGTGTTCTTTTGTGATTGGGTTGTTTCACTCAGGATGATATTTTCTAGTTCTACCCATTTGCCTAAGAATTTCATGAAGTCATTGTTTTAAATAGCTGAATAGTACTCCATTGTGTAAACGGACATTTTCTGTATCCATTCCTCTGTTGAGGGACATCTGGGTTATTTCTAGCTTCTGGCTATTATAAGTAAGGTTGCTATGAACATAGTGGAGCATGTGTTCTTGTTATATGTTGGAGCATCTTTTGGGTATGTGTCCAGGAGTGATATAGCTGGGTCCTTAGGTAGTGCTATGTGCAATTTTCTGAGAACCTCCAGACTTATTTCCAGAGTGGTTGTACCAGCTTGCAATCCCACCAACAATGGAGGAGTGTTCCCCTTTCTCCACACTCTCACCAGAATCTGCTGTCATGAGTTTTTGATCTTAGCCATTCTGATTGGTGTGAGGTGGAATCTCAGGTTTGTTTTGATTTACATTTCTCTGATAACTAAGGATGTTGAACATTTCCTTAGGTGGATTTCAGCCAGTCAGTATTTGGGATGGATCCCCAGGTGGGGCAGTCTCAGTATTTGTCAGTTGAGAATTCTTTGTTTAGCTCTGTACCCATTTTTTTGATAGGGTTATTTGAGTCTCTGGAGTCTAACTTCTTGAGTTCTTAGTATATACTGGATATTAGCTCTGTATCAGAAGTAGGATAGGTGAAGATCTGTTGGTTGCTATTTTATCCTAAAGACAGTGTCCTTTGCCTTACAGAAACTTTATAATTTTATCAGGTCCAATTTGTTAATTCCTGATATTAGAGCATAGGCCATCAGTATTCTGTTCAGGAAATTTACCCCATGCTCATGTGCTTGAGGCTCTTCCCCACTTTTAGTTCAATTAGTTTGATTGTATGTGGTTTTAAGTGGAGATCCTTGATGAACTTGGACTTGAGTTTTGTGCAAGGCAATAAGAATGGATCAATTTGCATTCTTCTACATGCTGACTTCCAGTTGAACCAGCACCATTTGTTGAAAATGCTATTTTTTTTCCATTGGATGGTTTTAGCTCCTTTGTCAAAGGTCAAGTGACCGTAGGTGTGTGGGTTCATTCTGGGTCTTCAATTCTATTCCATTGATCTATCTGCCTGTCTCTGTAACAATACCATATAGTTTTTATCACTAGTGTTCTGTAATACAGCTTGAGTTTAGTAATGGTGATTCCTCTAGAAGTTCTTTTATTGTTGAGAATAGTTTTAGCTATCAAATGAATTTGCAAATTGCTCTTTCTAAACTCTGAAGAATTGAGTTGGAATTTTGATGGGGATTGCATTGAATCTGCAGATTGCTTTCAGCAAGATGGCCATTTTTATATATTAATCCTGCCAATCCATGAGCACAGGAGGTCTTTCCATCATTTGAGATCTTGATTTCTTTCTTCAGAGACTCGATGTTCTTGTCATACAGATCTTTCACTTGCTTGGGTAGAGTCACACCGAAGTATTTTATATTATTTGTGACTATTGCAAAGGGTCTTGTTTCCCTAATTTCTTTTTCAGCCTGATTATCCTTTGAGTAGGGGAAGGCTATTGATTTGTTGGAGTTAATTTGATATCCAGTCACATTGCTGAAGTTGTTTATCACCTGTAGGAATTCTCTGGTGGAATTTTTGCAGTCACTTAAGTATACTATCATATCATCCACAAATAATGATAGTTTGACTTCTTCCTTTCCAATTTTATCCCTTTGACTTCCTTTTGTTCTCTAATTGTCCTGGCTAGGATTTAGAGTACTGTATTGAATAGGCAGGGAGAGAGATGGGCAGTCTTGTCTAGTCCTGGATTTTAGTGGGATTGCTTCGAGTTTCTATCCATTTAGTTTGATGTTGGCTACTTGTTTGCTTTTTATTGCTTTTACTATGTTTAGGCATGAGCCTTGAGTTCCCGATCTTTTCAAGACTTTTACCATTTAGGGGTTTTGAATTTTGTCAAATGTTTTCTCACTATCTAATGAGATGATCACGTGGTTTTTTTCTTTGAGTTTGCTTATATAGTGGCTCACATTGATGGATTTCCCTATAAAGAACCATTTCTGCATCCCTGGGATGAAGTCTACTTGATCATGATGGATGATCCTTTTGATGTGTTCTTAGTTTCTGTTTGCAAGAATTTTATTGAGCATTTTGGCATTGATATCCATAAGGGAAATTGGTCTGAAGTTCTCTTTCTTTGTAGGGTCTTTGTGTGTTTTAGATATAAGCATAATTGTGGCTTCATAGAAGGAATTGGATAGTGTTCCTTCTGTTTCTATTTTGTGGAATAGTATCGGTATGAGGTCTTCTATGAAGGTCTGACAGAATTCTGCACTAATCCCATGTGGTTTCTTTTGGTTGGGAGACTTTTAATGACTGCTTCTACTCCTTTAGGAGTTATGGGACTGTTTAGATGGTTTATCTGATCCTGATTTAACTTGGGTACCTGGTATCTGCCTAAAAAATGTCCATTTCATCCCAGTTGTCCAGTTTTGTTGAGTATAGGTTTTTGTAGTAGAATCTGATGATTTTTTGAATTTCCTCAGATTCTGTCGTTATGTCTCCTATTTTATTTCTGATTTTGTTAATTTGGATACTCTCTCTATGACCTCTGGTTAGTCTGGCTAAGGGTTTATCTATCTAGTGGATTTTCTCAAAGAACCAGCTCCCGGTTTTGTTGATTCTTTGTATAGTTCTTTTTGTTTCTACTTGGTTGATTTCAGCCCCGAGTTGATTATTTCCTGCTGTCTACTACTCTTGGATGAATTTGCTTTTTTTTTTTTTTTTTTTCTAGAGCTTTCAGGTGTGCGGTCAAGCTGCTAGTGTATGCTTTCTCCAGTTTCTTTTTGGAGGAACACAGAGCTATGAGTTCACACTGCTTTCATTGTGTACCATAAGTTTGAGTACGTTGTGCATTCATTTTCATTAAATTCTAAAAAGTCTTTAATTTCTTTCTTTATTTCTTTTTTGACCAAGTTATCATTGAGTGGAGTGTAGTTCAACTTCCATGTGTTTATGGGTTTTCTGTCATTTTTGTTGTTACTGAAGACCAGCCTTAGTCCATGGTGATCTGACAAGATTATTTCTATCTTCTTGTATATGTTGAGGCCTGTTTTGTGACTGATTATATATGGTCAGTTCTGGAGAAGGTACTATGAGATGCTGAGAAGAAGGTGTATTATTTTGTTTTAGGATGAATACTCTATAGATACATGTTAAATCTATTAGGTTCATAATTTTTGTTAGTTTCAATGTGTCTGTATAATTTCTGTTTCCATAATCTTGCCATTGATGAGAGTGTTGAATTCTCCCGCTATTATTCAGTGAGATACAATGTGTGATTTGAGCCTTAATAAAGTTTCTTTTTACGAATGTGGGTGTCCTTGCATTTGGAGCATAGATATTCAGAATTGAGAGTTCATCTGAATGAAATGGGTGGACTTTTCCTTTATCGAGTATGATGTGACTTTTCTTATCTTTTTTTGATAACTTTTTGTTGAAAGTCAATTTTATTCGATATTAGAATGGCTACATGAGCTTGTTTCTTAGAACCATGTTGGAAAGTTGTTTTCCAGCCTTTTACTCTGACATAGTTTCTATCTTTGTCACTGAGGTGTGTTCCTTGTGTGCTGCAGAATGCTGGGTCCTGTTTATGTATCCAGCCTGTTAGTCTATTTCTTTTTATTGTGGAATTGAGCCCATTGAGGCTGAGAAATATTAAAAACTAATGATTGTTGTTTCCTATTATTTTTATTGTTAGGGCTGGAATTATGTTTGTGTGCCATCTTCTTTTTGGTTAGTTGAAAGAAGATTACTTTCTTGCTTTATCTAGGGTGTAGTTTTCCTTCTTGTGTTGGAGCTTTCCATCTTTTATCCTTTGTAGGGTGGATTTTTGGAAAGATGATGTGTAAATTTGGTTTTGTTATGGAATATCTTGGTTTCTCCATCTATGTTAAATGAGAGTTTTGCTGGATATAGTAGCCTGGGCTGGCATTTGTCTTCTCTTAGGGTCTGTATGACATCTGCCCAGGATCTTCTGGCTTTCATATTCTCTGGTGAGAAGTCTGGTGTAATTCTGGTAGGTTTGCCTTTATATGTTATTTGACCTTTTTCCCATACTGCTTTTAATATTCTTTCTTTGTTTTGTACATTTGGTGTTTTGACTATTTTGTGACAGGAGGAATTTCTTTTCTGGTCCAATCTATTTTGAAGTTCTGTAGGCTTCTTTTATATTTATGGGCATCTCTTTCTTTAGGTCAGGGAGAAGGCAGCAGTTTTCAGCCTTGTTCCTGGTAAGAAAGCCGCTGATCAGTTCAATGGCAGCTCTGGTATTAGTTCCCACGGCTTCTGTGAAATGGAATACTGTGATCTGGCTGGACTTAGCAGCCGAGGTCATTTCATACTACTCTAGAATTATTCTTCTCACTTTTCTTTCTTTTTCATTTTTGAGACAGGGTCTTAGTAAGTAGACTCGGGTGACCTGGATCTTGCTACATAGACTAGGATGTCCTGGAGTTGGCAGTAATCCTCCTGCCTCTGCTTTTGAAGTTTATGGACTCAGCAGATAGAAAAGACTTGATTTCCTGTTCTACTTTTCTTCTGCCTAAGGGCGATAGCGCTGGTATTATTAAGTTTTCATTGCAGTTCTCAGGACCTCCTTTGCATCAGTCCCTGATGTACATGCTTGGTGGCAGACCACAGTGGCATCTCTCTCTACCACTTACCTTGGCATTTTCTAAATCTTCTAGAACCTTCTTCCTGACTATCTTATTATTATTAATCCTTCAATTCCCTCCTCTTGCCTCTCTATTCTAGCCCTTACTAATCTATTTTTCTCCTGAGATTTTTTTTATGATCTGTATAATCCAGTTTATATGATTTAATGTGTTTGCTAGTTTTTTGTCAACTTGATGCAAGCTAGAGTCATCTGGGAGAAGGAAATCTCAATGAGAAACTCCCTTCATCAGATTGTCCTGTAAAAAGGAGTGGAACATTTCCTTAATGGATGATTGATGTGAAAGGGCCTAGACCACTGTGGGAGGTACCGCCCCTGGGCAGATAGCTGAGTTGTAGGAGAAAGCTTATTGAACAAGCCGTGAGAAATAAGCCAGTAAGTAGCACTCCTCTCTGGTGTCTGCATCAGTTTCTGCCTCCAGGTTCTTGCAGTGAGTTCCTGCCCTGACTTCCATTCAGGATAGACTATAAGATGAAATAAATCCTTCCCTCCCAATTTGCTTTTGGTCATGGTGTTTATTACAACATTAAAAGCAAACTAAAGCCCTCATCTTAATTTTTTACTTCGTTGGCTTCTAGATAAGCTAGTTTTCTCCATGTGCACTACATGGGGAAACCTCAAGCTCACAGGTGTCTTTTTTATTCACTTGAAGCCTCTGCTGTGAAGCAAACAGAGCTGAGGACCGAATTAGAGATTTTAATAACTTTTTCTTTGTTCTTAAGGACAGAGGTAGACTTTTGGTTTGCTTCACTCAGTTGGAAGCTTGCATAGAGCCTTATGGAAGCTAATCATAGGGGAGTAAGCTTTCAGGTCAGTATCTGTTCAGTTCCCCTTGGTCCTGTGCAGGATCTTAATGATGCTGATAAGAAATGCAAAAAAGGTCAAAGGTCGGACAAGGTGACAAGATGATGGGAAGAGTTACTAGAGAAACTCTACCAGGAGCCATCAAATGCTAAAGACACTGGATAGTGTAAGTCCAGGAACAAATCCTTATTTTGTGGTTTTGTAAGGAACTAACCCTATCATGAGCTTAATTCAATATCTTTAAACCTCATTTTAGCTTATGTTCTCTAGATTGAAAAATAACAAATTTATACTGCTTTAAGCTATTGATTTTTAAAATATTACATTTATTTATTTATTTATTTAGTGTATGTCTGCCACAGTGCATATATGAAAGTTCAAGGAGAGTTTGCGGGTTGGTTCTGTTTTACTGTGAGAGTCCTAGAGATCAAACTCAGGTCATCATCAACTTGGTGGGACATGTTTGTATCTGCTGAGCCATCTCACAGGCCCGAGACATTGATTTTTGTAATGACTGCTTATCACAGTGGTAGGAAACATACACAGAGATAAACAGCTCTACTGAGCATACTCATTCCCAAGACTGAGGTGCAGGATGGGTCCAACGGCTTAGACTGAACTCTTATGGCTGAAACAAAGGGATTCATCTTAAAGGAAGAAATAAACAAGGACATGTTCTACAAACTGTACAAACTGAGTAGGAGAGGAGCAGTGGGTGACCAAACTCACACCCTATTGAGATTTTTCTCTATTTTGATGAAGCAGGAAGAATCGGATGGGCTAGGACATCACTTAATAGTGTACTGTGGGCATGGACTTCCCATGGGCTTCCCATTTGAGGACGTCCCTGTGACTACTACTGCTACTACTTTCCATAATAAGAATCTTCTTAATTGCTTCTGTTTCCTAGATACAATCAGGACCACCAGCAACTCTGGAACTAGCCACTGTTAGACATGCTTGTGCTTTCTGTCATTCATGTAGTTTATGAGCAGTGAAGGGTGACTCTGCAGCTGATTCAGCTTTCGATACCATTATTACCCATTCCTTTGAGCTAGGGAATAAATACTCCCCCGGGAGGCATGCTTGGTTTTGGAGCACAATGAATAATGTAGAACGGCTCGAGTTTGACAGTGACAAAAAGAACCCATAGCTATTATGAGCTTTGCTGAAGAGCTAACAGACAAAACCGTCCATGAAATTTTTTTTTTTCCTGAGGACACGCTGGTGAGCTCATCCATCACGCCCACTCTGCTCCATTCCTGTCTAGTCCCATGGGTCTTGGCTGCTAAATCAGCGGCTGAGAATTCCACATAGCTGAGGTACTCATCTGGAGGCCACTTAATGCAATGATTAACAACGAAGATTTGTGCTCAGGAGCTGTCAAGTGCTTGTGGTGTGACCTTGGATAAGTCATTTAACTTATGGGAGCCATTTTCCTACTTACAAAAATGGGGTTAGGGACTGGAGAGATGGCTCAGCAGTTAAGAGCACTGGCTGCTCTTCCAGAGGTCCCGAGTTCCATTCCCAGCAACCACATGGTGGCTCACAATCATCTGTAGTGGGATCCGATGTCCTCTTCTGATGTGTCTGAACAGTGTCCCACATACATGAAATAAATAAATGAGTCTTTTTTAAAAATGGCGTTAATCCCCATTTTTCATGGGAATAAAGGTTTTTATCATAGTATCTGGCTCATGGGAACTTTTCTAGACTTTTTTCAGTTATAAGTAGATAAGTATGAGGGTCTTAAACTAGATAAGTATGAGGAACATTTCTCACACCTGGAAATCAGAAGGCCCAACACTTGGATTTGACATCTCATAATTCCATAGTTCAAGGAAAGCCACTGAAGACAGACTTTTCTTTTTTCTTTTCTTTCCTTCATTTCCTTTCCTCCTCTCCCTTCTTCTTCTGCTTCCTCTTCTCCTCCTTCTCTTCCTCCTTCTCCTTTTTCTTTTTTGGTAGAGATCGATTAGCCACCATAGGGAGAGAAAGAGAGTCCAGCCTACTTTTGCTTCTAGAAAAACTGGCTACCCAATCCTGAGAGACCCTGTCTTGTTTCCTGCTCTGTGTCCCTGTAGCCCAGTCTCTGGAATCTGAAGAGAGTGTGTACTCTGCTTAGCTAGGCCTGCACGTCACACTGGCTCAAATCTGCTTTGCTAGTGAAATAGTAAAAAAGTGCAAACAACTTGAAAGAAGGAGATTTAATCAGGTTCGTGGTAAACTTACTTCAAGTAAAGACAAATGCAGAACCGATGCTGTTGAGCCTCCGACCCTCCCTGTGTCTCCGGGTTCAGTTCCCTCAGGCAACAATCTCACTCTCAAGGTTGCATGCTGCCCTGGTGGCAGCTGAAAGTTGTCTCTTTCCAGGGTTCTAGTGATTTGTGTCTCACACCACACTGTCTTTATCAACACAAGTAGTGTCTTTTGCCACTCCCATACAATTTTGGATATCAGTTCATTCAGTCATATGCCTCTACCAGATCTTATCATAAGGCAAGGGAATGGGGCCCACCTAGTATGTTAAGTCAAAAGTTATCCATCCATTCATCTAGAAGCATATTAAGGAACAGGAGATGAATAATAGGTTGACTTGTTGAGAGAGCCTGGAGAGAAACTAGCCTCTCCAGGCTAGCATTAGCCTGCCCAGGTCATGGCTTTCTGACATATGAAATATTGATAGAAAGAGAAAGAAAGGATGGGAGATAAACATAGCTACCTTACAGTATGTTTTAGTTACTCGATTAGAATATTGTTTGTTCATTTAACAGAAATTAGGGTCCTTAAAGTGACTTCTTTACTTTGACAAATACAATAAATGACTGGTGGTCCTAATGTAACAGGGCTTAGTTCTTTATAAAAGTAGATGTGGGGAGGAGTCAGAAATGCCTCACTGTTTGCAGTGGTTTGAATGAGAAATGTCTTCAGTAGGCTCATGTATCACACTTGGGCCCTAGTGGTGGGAGCATTATGGAACCTCTAGAAGCTTAAACCTTGCTGGAGGAAGTGTGCCACTGTGGGTGGGCTTTGAGGTTTTACAGCCTTGCTCTCTTTCCTGTTTTCCTTGTCTGCTTCCTGTGTGCAGATGAAACTGTGGTGAGCCAGCGTCCATCTTCTGCCACCATGCCTGTGTGTTTGCTGTGCCTCCTACCATGATAGATCCTATCACTTCTGGAACTATAAGCTAAAACAGGCCCTTTTTCCTCTAACTCTGTCTTTGTCAGGATTGCTTATCATAGAAAAGTAATCGATTGTCTTTGAGCAGAGATGTCCTCTGACTACTGTTCTAAGGTAATTGTGCTGTCTACAAACACATTTTTTTCCACCTTGGTATTATTATTTTTTTTATTCTCTATCCCAACTTTGTTAGTGCTTCTTTCCCATTTGATGCTCTTCATGTTTTGGTGACTACAAACTGCAAAATTATTTCATTGCTATGTCATTACTGTCATTTTGCTACTTTTATGAATTGTAATGTAAATATCTGGAAAGCAGGGCCTCTGATATGTGACCCCCTACAGTCTTTGTGACCACAGCTCGAGAACCATTGCTTTTAATCATTATTTCAACAGCTTCCTTGAGGTGTGAACTTTGCTTTTAGCTAAGTCAAGGTACCCTCCTGTAGGGAGCCATGCCTACTTCTGGGAAAGCCTGCCTGTCAGACAGAGTCAAGTCAGGCCAGGGCCTACTGGCAGATTTCCTGGCCTGCTGATAGGAGGGGGTACACTTGAAGCTGAAGGCGAGGGGTTGAATGTTCTGTTAATCTCGGAGGAAGGAACGAGGAGGAATAGGGAGGCCTCAGATGGCTACAGACATTTAATGTACATCACCCTTTGTCTCTGCTGACTCGTGACTTTGTTTCCCACGATGCTGTAAAGCGCATAAAGCCTAAGAGAATTAAACTTGAGGCAGCCACAGTACTGACTGGACAGCCCTCCTGATTTCTCACCTTTGTCTCTGAGTCTTCTTTTCTGTCTTTCCTATAATCCTTTCTCCCCCCTGAGAGGCCTGCTGGACTTTGTGGTGGCTTGAGCAGTATACCCTCTTACCTAGGAAGGCCAGTTAGAGAAGTAATGTCTCTCTTTTTTATTTTTTTGGTTTTTTCCAGAGCTGAGGATCGAACCCAGGGCCTTGCGCTTGCTAGGCAAGCGCTCTACCACTGAGCTAAATCCCCAACCCCCTGTAATGTCTCTTAAAATCCATTCCCCACCTCTGTTAAAACACTACGACCTCACTGCTTGCCACCATACTACATACATACTAGGTCCCATCTGCCTGGCTCTACTTTCTCTGGTTACTCTAGCAACCTCCCTGTGTCCTGCTGCTGCTCCTTTGTGGCTTAGTCTACTCCCTCAGTGGTTCAACTCATCCAACTTTAGCAGCCCATTTCTGGTTATACCACTTGCATTTGCTTTCTCTTTTAAAGGGCTCTTGCTTTCTTTCCCAAAAAGCATGTCGGTTTGTAAGAAGCTTACTAAAATTAGGAAAACACCTGAGTATTTTCTAAGTGTAGCTCTGTATTTGCCTTTAGAACAACTCAAAGGTGCACCTGGCCTAGAATAGAATTGAATTTGTTTTCGAGAAAGGAAAAGCTGGTTAACGAAAGATGGAAAAGTGGATCACTTTCAGATCAGTCTGATAGGGTTCCCCACTTCCTGAGTTATTAGTAGGAGCTGAACTCACTCTGTAATGGGATTATGATAGACTCACTAGAAAACAATGAGTGCAAATTTATCATTTAAAATCATTCTTCCTTAAAGCCTTGCCAATCTCTCAGGATTGTACAATAAACAAAACCAAAACTAAAATAAAAAAAATAAAAGCATGTTCCAGGCTTCATGGAGCCTGGAAAATTTCAATTCCTCATCCCAGAGAATCTATGTAAACTCATTGCAATTGTGTCTCCAGTAAACTGGCTTTAACTTGGATGGGACTATATTGTTTTAGTAACTACATATCTATTTCCAGAAAAGCAGGTTAAATAGATGTTTATGAGTCAGAGTTCTCTGTGACATGCTAAAGGGAAGATATTTGCTGGATTTTTCTAATCTTTCCCTTCTCTGTCACCTACCAGTCAGACCCTGTGCTTGTGTGTGTGTGTGTGTGTGTGTGTGTGTGTGTGTGTGTGTGTGTGTGTGTGTGTGTGAAATTCTCCACTTTCTAATTGGATTGGTGGGTAGGAGAAAAGGACCCAGCAGACTCATCATTTAAAAGGTGGTGGAAGGATAGTTTGGAGAATATGGCAAGGGGAGTTATAAGTTATCTGTGGTGGATAAGAACAGAAAAACAGTGCGAGCGTCCATGGTGAGGGCCAGTGGTGAGGGAGAGAGAGAAGGATGGGCTGAAGGGGGCTGAAGAGTACAAAGAGCCAGGCAGCTACCTGCTTGTCAGAATTTCTGGAAGCCTCCTAACCAGCTTGGGTGACTTTATCAACACAGGAGAAAGCCAGTGAAAGGATTCAACGAAGGACTTCTACAATTTTTCTCTTCTGGTGTGGTTTCAAAATATCACATTTTGTACAGGGAGACATTATTGGGCATTATACAAGTCGCAGCAAGAGCCCAATTTGGGGATGATTGTAGTAACCTTGACAAGAGATACTGCCGGCCTGGAGATGGGTAGTAGCTATGGAGACGAGGAAAAGTGAGAGGCAGAAGATGTTAAAAGTAGAGGACATAAGATGACAGATTGAAGGGAAAGATGTGCAGGAGTGTGAAGGAAAGCAGAGTCAAGTATGACTAAGATTTCTGGTTTGAAAATATCAGACTGAGGGAAGATAATGCCATTTAGTCTGATGTTAATGATGGGAGGGACGGGTGAAAAATCCTAAACATGAAGTGTGGTTAGGGTATAGTAGTCAGGATTCCAAGCAAGCAGTTGTAGAATACCTGACAGAAATCCAGAGGGAGTCGGTTAGAGATATTTATAGTTCGCTGAAAAGAGAAATGAATTAAGGCCACAGGAATAAGGGTACAGTCCTGGAAAGGGTGTGGAGAAAGAACAGGTGTGAGAGAGGTGAGGCTCAATGGTTTCGAAGCCTGGGCAGAAGAATTGCCACACACCACATGTTTGCACTGTATGTTGTATGGACATTGTATTCCTCTCTCCCTTTATCCTTCAAATTTCAAGTTCTGTGTTTTTTCGTTCTGGCTGCTTTCAATCACAGAACTAGATCGTGAACATCACTAGTTATTTTTGCAGTTGCTCCAAGGAGAAAGAAAAATCCACACACCTTTCCTTAGAGCCACAGAAAAGCAAATTCTGTTTTGCATCGTAAAGTTTTTGAATGAGGATTTATGGCAATGGTGTCTTTTAAGATGCACTGAACGTCATCCAGATTGTTCATAATACCAAGCACCATGCAAACAGTTGCTACACTTTTATGTCATCCTGACGGGACTAAGGGATGTACAGGTAGCTAATGCCTTAGTAACTATTATATTGCTGTGAAGAGACACCATGACCAATGTATAAAAGAACGCACTTAACTAGGGTCTTGTTTCAGAAGATTAATTGGTGACCATCGTGGTGGGCAGGTGAGGAGCACAGTGTCAGACAGACACGGTGCTGGAGAAGAAGCTAAGTACTTCTGTCTGATCTGAAGGAAGAGAGAGAGAGAGAGAAAAAGAGAGAGAGAGAGAGAGAGAGAGAGAGAGAGAGAGAGAGAGAGAGAGAGAGAGAGAAGAAGAAGGAGGAGGAGGAGGAGGAGGAGGAGGAGGAGGAGGAGGAGAAGAAGAAGAAGAAGAAGAAGAAGAAGAAGAAGAAGAAGAAGAAGAAGAAGAAGAAGGAGAGAGAAGAGAAGAGAAGAGAGGAGAGACATGGGATTTTGAAACCTCGGAACCTACCTCTAGTGACACACCTCCTCTAGCAAATCCATACCTCACAATCCTTTCTAAACATTCCACTAACTGAGAACTAACCAAATACATGAGTCTTTGGGGCCATTCGTATTTAAACCACCACAGTTGCTAAACATTATTTCCCGGTATCTGTGAGGGAGTTTCTAAATGAGGTTAGCATCTGGATGCATAGACTGAACAATGAAGGTTGCACTGTCCACTGTCAGGGACGAAGATCCTCCATGCTTAGGAGATAACGAAAAGAAAATTGCCTGCCCCCTCATACTCAGTACGCAACTTGTCAGAAAATACACTGTTTCTTCCCCAAATACCAATTGCCAGTCGGAGCTATGAATGTAGGAAGCAACAGTTCCAAAGGGGAGAATGTAAATCCCATACTGTCTCCTCTGGGACATATGGAAGAATACAATGCGCTTATATTCTATGACTGATGTCTCTGCCATGTCTCGACAGTGCCTCCCTTCCTACTTTTATGAACGGTGGTTGATTCTGCTGTCATCCTCATGGAGCCGCTGCAAGGTTTCAGCGAGCGAATGTCTGAAAGTCCAACAGCGGCCTCGTTTCACAAAGAGGTTTGTTCTTTTCCAGTCCTCCCATGTGGCTTTCAGGAGCTTAGTTCTTCAGTTGTCTTCATCCACTGTCGGAGCGGAAATATGGAGAAAGAGGGCTTCTCCAGTTTCTCACTTGGAGAAGAGCTCCGTCTCAGAGGTGTCAAGTAGGACCCTGCTTCTGATAGAACTCCCAGCATCTGTGTTCTGACGCAGGACCATCGGAGTTGCTGCTTTTTAGATGCTAAGAGGGCATGTGGAAGCACTATTGTCTTTGACAGTATCTGTGGCTGAGTATCCGTACCTTTGCTCAGGAAATGAGGTTAATACATTTCTCGCATATGTAACATCTGTAAAATGGCAGGGGTCGCTCCATAGAAGAAGCTGACAGAGAACGATCTCCAATGAGGTTTATTGGAATGAGAAAACCACAAGGTCATGACTGGTTCTTGAAGTGGTGAGAAAAGTATTAGAATGAAAACAAAACAAAACAAAACAAAACAAAAAAAACAAAAAAACAAACCACGCAATATATAGAGATCTGAACATGGGGCCTTAAAAGAAAGAAGAGGCTTCTCTTTAAAGCCTGGTGAGGAGCCTCCTTAAGAGTGAAACTAAGTCCTTCTTCCTCGGCGCTGCCTGCCGGGTGGCTGCCATCTGTTTTGCGGCATCATGGCTGCCCTTCGGCCTCGGGTGAAGCCCAAGATTGTCAAAAAGAGGACCAAGAAGTTCATCAGGCACCAGTCGGACCGATATGTGAAAATTAGCGAAACTGGCGGAAACCCAGAGGCATCGACAACAGGGTGCGGAGAAGATTCAAGGGCCAGATCCTGATGCCCAACATTTGGTTACGGGAGTAACAAAAAACCCAAGCACGTGTTGCCAGCGGCTTCCGGAAGTTTCCGGTCCACAATACCTAGGAGCTGGAAGTGCAGCTGATGTGCAACAATCCTACTGTGCTGAGATTGCTCACAATGTGTCCTCTAAGAACTGAAAAGCCATCGTAGAAAGAGCAGCACAGCTGGCCATCAGAGTCACCAATCCCAACGCCAGGCTACACAGCGAAGAGAATGAATAGATGGCTTGTGTGTCTGTTTTGTGTTCAAATAAAACCACGAAAACTGCCAAAAAAAGAAAAAGAAAAAAGAAAAAAAGAAAAAGAAAAAGAAAAGAGAAAAGAATGAAACTAAGCAATAGTTGACCAACACAAATGGATCCCATTTTGTGTGCGTTCCTTTTGTTTGGACTTTTTAAAATTTTAGACACACACACACACACACACACACACACATGGGAAGAGGAAGAGGGAGACAGAGATCATGCACAATAGCATAAGAGGGGTTGGCAAGGGCACTGGAGACTTTTCAGAAATCAGCCTTCCTCTCCAGCCCGAATACTGGAGCAGTTTTCTTGGGGAGGCTTGATCTAATCCCCAGAACAAAGAATTGGCTTTTTATAACCTTTTGGGGTGGTGAGAAGTTTCACATCCTGTGCTTTAGTTTAGCACAGTGTAAGGAAGAACATGGAGGAGCCAGGTACCAGTTAGGACCCTAAGTCAGGGGATACTATTTTGCCACAGGGGCGACTGTTTCTTGACTCTTGATACCGGGAAGAGCTGTAGGGAGGCGTGGCCTGATCAGTCTGTGGGATCGGATCTAAGATGCAGGCCTGTGTTCTAACACACAACACTTAGAGGACAGTCTCCAGGGATGGATGGGGATCAGTGCTTGCCTTGGATACAAGAATCCCTGGGGATCATTCCGATTATCACCACAAGAAAACAAGAATAAAAAATAAGGAACAACCTTTTGTGATGTCTAGCAACTTCAAGCTGTGCATCACCCAAAGTCCACATATAATTAAAAATCAAATGTGTATTGAATCTGAGGTGTTTGTGGCAGAATTAGCCTATGTTGTATAGTTTCAACTTTTTGCAACTTTGGCTCTGAATAAACCTGTTCATTTTGTAGTGCGCGTGTGTTTCTGGCAGAATTAGCCTATGTTGTATAGTTTCAACTTTTTGCAACTTTGGCTCTGAATAAACCTGTTCATTTTGTAGTGCGCGTGCCATTTTAACACCTAAAACCAACAACTGCCCCAAAACGCCTTGGCTCAGAGCAAAGTGGGTTAGGAACTGTAGCGTTTTATTGAACGTACAAGGTTTTCCGCTCTTGCAGAAACAGAATAGTTTAATTGTGGAAAGCAAAGGGTTTTAATCTGTTCCACCGTCATTCTTCAGCAGGTGAGGATCAGATTCATGTGACGGTCTTCTTATGTGAAAAACGTTTAATTAAAAAACTCTTGTTTGAGTAGTTGCTTTGAGTTTCATAAAAAGATGTTAGTGCATTTTTGGCTTGGGCTTAGGACAGAATGTGTCAGTTTATGAGCTGGCTCTGAGCATCCTTCTGCCACTGTGCGCTACCATGTGCAAAGCAGCCTTCTCAGCGCTGATGACTACCAAGAGTGACTTCCAGTCCATTCTGAAGAGCTGTGAGGGTGCAGCACACTCTGCGGCATCAAAGATTCTCCCGGGAGTTAGGTAGTAATAGAACAGTAAGCAGCATACCCACTTATCAACACACACATTTGCTTTAATCTTTCAAAAGTATATGGAATATATTCATAAATACATGAAATACATAAACGTAATTATTGCACGACAAGAATTGTTTTAAGAACATATTTCCCCATCACTTATTGCCAGTAAATATTAGATTTGTGTATGTATTTTATAGACCTATATACCTGGGTTTTCACAAAAATTTCTCCAATGGAAAGGGGTTACAAGCGAAAAATGTTCAAGCAGCTCTGTTGCCATGGATATGTTTTTGCTGAGAAAAAGAAGGGTAGAAATTAAAGAAAGAATGTAAGAAGAGCTATAAGACTAATTGGATGGGGTGAGGAACTCTGGGAGAAGGGAAAGGGAAGGGGGCAGCATTTGGAATGTAAATAAGTAAAATAACTTAATAAAAAGCCTAATTGGACGTTTTCCTGAATCAAATGCAAAGTTTAGGGGGGCGGGACCTTTTATGTGTGAAAATAAAAATGGTGGCTCAAGTGGTTGGCCTTCAAATTGGAGTCTATTGGCTTTTGATTGGTGCATTGTTTCTTGGTGGGATCTATAACCAGATAAGTATAAAAGAATTTAGAACACAATGGAATAAAAAAAACCCTCCCCCAAATCTTACACCTTTGCAACGAGGATGGCTCAAAACTTTTCTTTCAAAACTGTTCACAGGAGCTGTTTATCTCACAAGAGAAGACAGGCTGATCTGCATTCTGCAGCCGACTGCCCAGAGCCTCTGCAGTGTGAAGATTTGAAATTGACTTTCTCCCTTGAGGGCGTTCCTTGGAAGCAGGAGGGGGAAAGAAAATTCAGCTAAGCCAGGACATCTTTAAAGATCTTCTCTCTGAAGCAAGATACAAACCGTGCTCTTTAAACAATGCGTTTCCAATCTTCTGAGGTGTGACCTTACCTACTTCGAGTGAATACCAATGAAATCAATGCTCCCTTGTGAGAGAAACAGAACCTCTGGGACTCCCACGAGGACAAGAAAGGAATATATGAAGGGAATAATAATCTTTCCTGGGTCCTTGGCAATTTGGCCAGGTTAATGGATAGGGAGAAGGGAGGAATTAAGGAGACATTAACTTTAATCTTGGAATTCACAAAAATTTAGGTTCTTACCATAATATTTATATTCAGAGATTTCTGGAAAGAAATATACCCCATTTTCATCAGGAGGACCAGTCTTCACACATGATCTACTGTGTCTGTCTTTTTACCAGCATGTCCTTGTAAAGGACCAGTACAGATTGGGAAGAATCAGGGTCAATCTTGACAGTCATTGGTGGAGCTCAGGGCTCTAACTTGCCTGAATCTCCTTCCTTTTCAGTAAAACAAGAACAGTAAACAGTTTCCTGATAATTAAAAGAATATATGATAACCAATACAGTATAGGCACTCGTTTGTTGTAAAGATATACTTTTTTCTCTGTCCCTGTATCTCCTGATTTTCCCTGTGTGTCACTTTGTCACAGTTATGACAGACTTTTTCCTGGACCTTGCAGTTTCTCCTCTGGACAATGATCTGATACTTTTCAGTATATTTCTAAGTGTGTCTGTTATTTATGTTAGAGCAGTTTTGGTATTACAATGGTGACTTCTATTTTCTTTTCAGGGTGGACAAGTTATTGGAGAACTTAATATTTTGTTTGCTGTAAATTTGGGGACAGACGGTTTTTTGATCTGCGTTTTATTTTTGACCTGCATTTCTTTTTTGCTTTTCTTTTTAAAATTATTTATTCTTCTCTCACACATTATATACCCCGGCCACGGTTTCCCCTCCCTCTATTCCTCCCAGTCCGCTCTGCAGTATGAGAGGTGAATAAACTTGCTTTGTGTGATGAAGAAAATGAGACGAACAGAAGACCATTGGAGGGAGATGCTGTAAATTCAAGTTTTACCCTCAATTGCAGTTGATAACATGTAAATGAACTGGATTGCTAGTGCTCGTTGTCAACTATGTATAAGAACTCATTTTATGTGGTGTCTTCGTCAACTTAGTTCTAATCTTGGTTCACCCTCCAGCTGACTGGAGTACTTCCTTAAGTAGGACTTTCTAAGTGATGCTTTGTAGACTGAACTCAAGCAAAGCTTGATGCTGCTTTTACAGAGGGGAGGTGATTTGGGTACCCAATTATTGGGTCTTGTTTGTATTCTCTCTTCAAAATAACATTTAGTATTAACATTAGGTCCAACTGAGTTTTTGTTCATTCAGTAATTGATATGGCTGATATGAATTCTTTTCTATTTTTAAAAATCTTTTTAATTTCCAAAGACTCGTCACAATGTTTATAGTTTCCGGGTCTCTACTGATTTTTCCTGGAACACGGTATACACATTCAACATTCATTATCATACCTTTTTAAAAAATTATGATGATAATATATTTGATTCTATCTTTAATTATTGATGTTTTAGCACTAGAAATATTCCCCTGTGTGTTCTATGCTTACCTAGACAAAAAGCAAGCTCATTCTTAGTGCCTCAAGAATATTGTATTGTGAATAGCCTAGTAAGAGCACCAGTGGAAGGGGAAGCCCTTGGTCCTGCCAAGACTGAACCCCCAGTGAACGTGATTGTTGGGGGGAGGGCGGTAATGGGGGGGGGAGGATAGGGAGGGGAACACCCATATAGAAGGGGAGAGGGAGGGTTTAGGGGGATGTTAGCCCGGAAACCGGGAAAGGGAATAACAATTGAAATGTAAATAAGAAATACCCAAGTTAATAAAGATGGAGAAAAAAAAGAATATTGTATTGTACATATATCGTAAGACAATGTACTGTTTGAAAAGAATACTTTCAAAGAAACACAGTGTATATGGATTAGAGAGATACCGTTTCCCCAACGAGTTGAAAAATAAAGTTTCTAAATTAAAGTTGAAAGCGAGGCATGATGGCTTGTTCCTGTTTAGCTACTGAGCTGGTGTGTGTAAGGGGACAACTTAAGCCTAGATGTGTGGACCCACCTTGGGTAAAGCACTTAGCGACTACTACTCCATGATACCTACACCCCACCCCCCCAAAAAAGAAAAGAAAAGAAAGAAAGAAAAATAGAAAGATTTTTAAAAAAGAAAGAAACCCAAGTAAACAATAGCAGGAAGCAAAATTTATTTCCCTTTCCTCTTGAGGGGTGAGTCTGAAGAAAATGGTAAGGTCATCCAATGGGAAAGCTATGAACAAAGGGATGGCTTCGAGATGCTTTACTATTGCAACTTTATTGGAAGGGTTCCTTAGTTCTTTCTCCGTGACATGCTTTCAGAACATTGCCAGGAAGACTCGTACCCTGAACATGAGGAGACTGTAAAGTCCGATGGTTGGTTACTACACAACCAAATGGCCCAGTCCTTTCAAGCTGTGCGTATATATTACTTTGCTAAAACTAAGAACAGTAAGTAAAAAAGAACTCAGCCTGTTAAACCATCTGCTTGCTGCGAAAAGGAAAATAAGAAAGCTTGCCGTAAAACACAGAGAGATGTTTTACAAGGGTAGACCGGAAGTGGTGGAAATTCTTGCGTCTACAGGTATGCATGTATAGAGAGTGACTACAGAGATTGGTACAGGTTTGAACTGGGGAAACGGACTTGACTGCAGATGCCTTCCTTGAGGTTTTCCAAAAATGTTTGAAAACAAAATCAGTGCTCGTCAACATCTTCGTTTATACTGCTGAGACGTTTCCTATGACTCCTGGTTGCAATGTAGCATTTTCAGAGATCACACATCCTTTCTCATATTTGCGCTCTCTTTCCATCCTAATCGCTGTGACCTCTGGTGTCCCCCTCACAAAGTCCCTCCTTTTATAACCCCCTTCCCTTCTCCTCTGAGATGCCCCCCCCCCTTCCCGGCCCCATATCCTCCCATTGTGGTACATCAAGTCTCTGCAGGGTTAGGCACATCCTCTACTTCTAAGGTCAGACAAGACAGTCTTGTTGGGGAATGGATTCCACAGTCAGGCAACAGATTTAGGGACAGCCTCTGATTCAGTTGTTGGGGGGACCCACATGCAGACTGAGTTGGACATCTGCTTCTACATTCGGAGCAATTCTGAGTGGTGAGAATATAAAATGCAGCCACCTCTTGTGAATTGAAATGTAAGTGCAAGATTGGCAGGAAAAACGAAACACAAGCATCTTCCCTCTCTTTCATTGGAGTTGTTTTTTACCCTCTCTTGAAGTAAAAGGCAGGGAACTGAGATACTTAATAGTGTTTATAATGATAAATTGACTTTAAACCAAAATAGCAAAAACCAAACTGGAACTTTTCTGCAGTATAGACAGCCTTGGTGGTAGAACTTGAGTCTTAGAGAGAGTTAGGAAACTGAAAGATCAAGAGGGAAAAAAAAAATCCTGTGAGGTTCAGCTCCAAGCTGATCACTCTAATAGATCATAAGAAATCAAATAGATATAAAATTAATTTATTCCTGTCATAGACAGCACTTACTTGGAAGACTGAGGTTTGAGAATGATGACTTGTAGGCCAGTCTGTGCTACATAGCAAGATTCCATCTCAAAAAGAAACAAGAACCAAAACATAGGCGAATGCCAGCAGCAAACCACTGAACTGAGAATGGGACCCCCATTGAAGGAATCAGAGAAAGGACTGAAAGAGCTTGAAGGGGCTCGAGACCCCATATGAACAACAATGCCAACCAACCAGAGCATCCAGGGACTAAGCCACTACCCAAAGACTATACATGGACTGACCCTGGGCTCCAACCTCATAGGTAGCAATGAATATCCTAGTAAGAGCACCAGTGGAAGGGGAAGCCCTTGGTCCTGCCAAGACTGAACCCCCAGTGAACGTGATTGTTGGGGGGAGGGTGGTAATGGGGAGAGGATGGGGAGGGGAACTCCCTATAGAAGGGGGAGGGGGGGGTTAGGGGACGTTGCCTGGAAACCGAAAGGAATAACAATTGAAATGTAAATAAGAAATACCCAAGTTAATAAAGATGGAGGAAACAAACAAACAAATAAAACCACCCAAACTAACAAATCCAAAAAAAAAAAAAAAAAAAAAACACCCAAAAACAAAAACAAAAAAGCAAAGAACATAACTGAATATCCTCTGATGCTGTTTTCTCCATTTCTAGGAAACTTCCTTACCATCATCCCACTAACTTATACCATGTATATAGCACACACGAATGCTCATGTACACACAGAACGAGAGAAACGTATATGTACATACGAGTACACCAATGCAGATTC
Source organism: Rattus rattus (assembly GCF_011064425.1). NCBI lineage: Eukaryota > Metazoa > Chordata > Mammalia > Rodentia > Muridae > Rattus > Rattus rattus. The sequence goes on from NC_046162.1 coordinate 23,788,014, forward strand.
TCCTGTGGTTCATTCTTACCCAATTCCTTTCCTTTAGTCTCCTCTTTCCTCCCTTGTCTTAGTTCCTTCTTTGTCCTCTTAAAAACATGTCCTACCCTGCTTTTACTCCATCTTTGGTATGGATCATCTAATCTTTCCAGTACAGTAACCATAATGTATTTGAAAATTTACTGTATTTTCAAAGGCTATTCATTCCAAATAGTTTTAAATCAAACTCTATTTATTAAGTTCAAGATTTTTTAAAAAAACTTATTTATTTATTTATTAATTAATTATCTTGGAGACCCTTCAAAAGTGGGCCTTCAAAAGTCATTAGACAGGAGCATTGGAGTGTTTCTGTGGCTCACTTGGTCCTCTCAGTGAGGTAATTCCTGATGGATACTTCCTTTCTTACACTTAACTTTCACCCTTTACCTTTTGCTCTCTTCGTTAGAGCAAGCTTACCTTGCTTCCTCTACAGTCTTGTTTGCTACTGTCATGCTGGGGCAGGTGAAATTGTATTCCCCTCCTAGTCTACCCACTGACTGTTCCACATCCCATAACTCCTCCCCACTCCCAAGTCTCAACAAAGATGTCCTCACTCCCCACCCTCTATCCCCATTCCACCCTTCACCCCCACCCCATCCTCCACCTTCACCCCACGGGACCTCTAAACTCCCTGGGGCCTCCAGTCTCTTGAGGGTTAGGTGCATCTTCTTTGACTGAACCCAGACCTGGGAGTCCTCTGTTGTATATGTGTTAGGGGCCTCATATTACCTGGTGTATGCTGCCTGGTTGGTGATCCAGTGTCTGAGAGATCTCGGGCGTTCAGGTTAATTGAGATTCCTGGTTCTCCTACAGGGTCACTCTCCTCTTCAGCTTCTTCCAGCTTTTCCCTAATCCAACCACAGGGGTCAGCAGCTTCTGTTCATTGGTTGGGTGCAAATATCTGCATCTGACTCTTTCAGCTGCTTGTTGGGTCTTTTGGAGGGCAGACATGATAGGTCCCTTTCTGTGAGCGCTCCATAGCCTCAGTAATAGTGTCAGGCTTTGGAGCCTCCCCTTGAGCTGGATCCCACTTTGGGCCTCTAGTTGGACCTCCTTTTCCTCAGGCTCATCTCCATTTCCATCCCTGCAGTTCTTTCAGACAGGAAGAATTGCAGGTCAGAATTTTTGAGTGTGGGATAGCAACCCCATCCCTCACTTGATGCCCTGTCTTTCTGCTACAGGTGGACTCTATAAGTTACCTCTCCACACTGTAGGGCATTTCATCTAGGGTCCCTCCCTTTAGGAGTCTCTCACCTCCCAGGTCTCTAGTACATACTGGAGGGTCCTCCCAACCTCCTTCCTCCTGAGGACGCCTGATTCCATACTTTTGCTGGCCGTCAGGATTTCAGTCCTTTTCTTCCACTCAATACCAGATCCTGTTCCCCTCTTGTCCCCTGCCTCTCTTTTCTCTGCAGGTCCCTCCCTTCCTTGCCCCCTTGTGGTTGCTTTCTTCTCCTTCTCCAGTGGGGCTAAGGGCCCTTCAGCTTGTTGATCTTGTTGACTTCTGTGGACTGTATCTTGGATATTTTTTGAGTATTCTGTACTTTTTTTTTTGCGAATATCCACTTATTAGTGAGAACAAACCTTGCATGTCCTTTTGGGTCTGAGTTACCTCATTCAGGATATTTTCTAGTTCTATCCATTTGCCTACAAAACTCAGGATGTCCTTGTTCTTAATAGCTGAGTAACACTCCATTATGTAAATGAACCACATTTTCTGAATCCATTCTTCTGTCATGGAACATCTGGATTGTTTACAGCTTCTGGCTATCACAAACAAGACTGTTATGAATATAGTGGTACATGTGCCCCTGTGTCATGGTGAGGCATGTTTTTTGGTATATTTCAAGAGTGGTATTGCTGGGTCTTCAGGTTGGTCTATTTCCATTTTTCAGAAGAACCTCCATATTGATTTCCAGAGTGGTTGTACCAGTTGGCAATCCCACCAGCCTCTTTCTTCACATCCTCAGCAGCATGTGCTGTCACCTGAGGTTTTGATCATAGCCATTCTGACTGGTCTAAGGCAGAATCTCAGGGTCATTTTGATTTGCATTTCTCTGATCACTAAGGACGGTGAACATTTCTTTAAGTGCTTCTCAGTCATTCGAGGTTCCTCTTTTGTGAATTCTTAGTTTAGATCTATACATTTTTTTGATTGGGTTGTTTGGTTTTTTAGTGGTTAGCTCCTTAAGTTTTTTGTATATTTTGGATATTAATCCTCAATTGGATGTGGGGTTAGTGAGGATTTTCCCCCCAGTCTATTGGTTGCCTATTTGTCTTACTGACTATGTCCTTTGCCTTATAGAAGTTTTCCAGTTTCAAAAGGTCTCATTCATCAATTCTTTACCTTACAGCACGAGCCTTTGGAGTGTTTTTTTGGGAAATATCACCCCCCCGCCCCGTGCCAATGAGTTCAAGGCTCTTTTTAACTTTCTCTTCTATTAAATTCAGTGTATGGTTTTATGTTGAGGTTTTTTTTTTTTTTTTTTTTTTTTGAGCTGAGGACGAACCCAGGGCCTTGCACTTGCTTAGGGCAAGCGCTCTACCACTGAGCTAAATCCTCAACCCCTATGTTGAGGTTCTTGATCCACTTGGACTTGAGCTTTGTGCATGGTGACAAATATGGGTCTATTTTCATCTTTCTACATTCAGACAGCCAGTTAAACCAGCACCATTTATTGAAGATGCTTTCTCTTTTCCATTGTATATTTTTGGCTTCTTTGTCAAAATCAAGTGTGTGTAAGTATATGGTTTTATTTTTGGCCTTTAATTCTATTCCACTGATCAACCTGTCTGTCTCTGTACCACTATCATTCAGTTTTTATCCCCATTGCTCTGTGAGCTTGAGGTTAGGGATAGTGATTCTCTAGCTGTTCTTTTATTGTTATGAATTATTTTTGTGATTCTGGGTTTTGTGCCTTTCCAGATGAACTGGAGAATTGCTCTTTCCATGTCTTTGTAGAATTGTGTTGGGATTTTCATGGGGATTGCACTGAATCTGTAGATGGCCTTTGGCAGGATGGCCACTTTTCCTATGTAAATTAGGCCAATCCATGATCATGGGAGATCTCTTCATTTTTCTGAGGTCTTGTTTGATTTTTTTCTTGAGAGACTTAAATTTTGTCATATGGATCTTTCACTTGTTTGGTTAGAATTACCCGAAGATATTTTATATTATTTGTGGCTATTGTGAAGGAAGTTGTTTCCTTAATTTCTTTTGCAGCCTGTTTATCATTTCTATAAAGAAAGGATACTGATTTATTTGAGTTAATTTTATATCTGGCCACTTTACTAAAGTTGTTTATCAGTTGTAGGAGTTCTCTGGTAGAATTTTTTGGGTCGCTTAGGTATACTATAGTATCATTTGAAAATAGTGATACCTTTATTCCTTATTTGTCAATTTGTATCCACTTGATATCTTTTTGTTGTCTTATTTTTCTATCCATCACTTCAAGTACTGTATTGAACAGATATGGGACAGTGGGCATCCTTTGCTTGTCCGTGATTTTAGTGGGATTGCTTCAAGTATCTCTCCATTTAATTTGATGTTGGCTGTTGGTTTGCAGTAAATTGCTTTTATTATGTTTATGTATGTGCCTTGAATTCCTGATCTCTCCAATACTTTTAATATGAAGTGGGGGGGGGGTCGTATTTTGTTAAATGCTTTTTCTGCATCTAAGGAGGTGATCATGTGATATTTTTTCTTTGAGTTTGATTGTATGGCGGATTATGTTAATTGATTTTTGTGTATTGAACCAATCTTGCAACCCTGGGATGAAGCCTACTTGAGCATGGAGAATGATGGTTTTGATGTGTTCTTGGATTCGGTTTGCAAGAATTTTATTAGGTATTATTGTATCCATATTCATAAGTGATGTTGGTATGAAGTTTTCTTTTTTGGCTGGGTCCTTGTGTGGTTCAGGTATCAGAGTGATTGTGGTTTCATAAAATGTATTAGGTAGTGTTCCTTCTGTTTCTATTTTATGGAATAGTTTGAGGAATATTGGTATTAGGTCTTCTTTGAAAGTCTGATAGAATTCTGCAGTAAATCTGTCTGGCCCTGGGCTTTTTGTTTGGGAGGTTTTAAATGACTTCTTTTATTTTCTTACGGGTTATGGACCTGTTTAGATAGTTTACCTGCTCTTGATTTAACTTTGGTATGTGGTATTTGTCTAGAAAACCATCCATTTCATCTAGATCTTCAGTTTTGTTGAGTATAGGTTTCTGTACTAGGATCTGATGATTTTTTAATTACCTCAGTTTCTGTTGTTAGGTCTCCCTTTTCATTTCTGATTTTGTTAATTTGGACACTGCCTCTGGACCCTTTAGTTAGTTTGGCTTAGGGTTTATCTATCTTGTTGATTCTCTCAAAGAACCAGCTTTTGGTTTTGTTGATTCTTTGTCTAGTTCTTTGTTTCTATTTGACTGATTCAAACCCAGTGTCTGAGAGATCTCAGGGGTCCAGGTTAATTGAGACTGCTGGTCCTCCTCTAGGGCTGCCCTCCTCCTCAGTTTCCTCCTGTTTTCCCTAATTCAACAGAGGGGTCAGCAGCTTCTGTTTATTTCTTGGGTGCAAATATCTGCTTCTGACTCTTTCAGCTGCTTGTTGGGTCTTTTGGAGGGCAGCCATGATAGGTCCCTTTTGGTCAGCGCCCCATAGCCTCAGTAATGGTGTTGGGTCTTGTGTTCCCCCCTTGAGCTGGATCCCACTTCGGGCCTGTTGCTGGACCTTCTTTTCCTCAAGCTCTTCTCTATTTCTATCCCTGCAATTTTTTCAGACAGAAAGAATTATGGGTCAGAGCTTTGACTGTGGGATAGCAACCCCATCTCTTACTTGATGCTCCATCTTTCTATTGGAGGTGGGTTCAATAAGTTCCCTCTCCCCATTGTAGGGCAACCCTGTAGGAGGACCAACAGTCTCAATTAACCTGGACCCCTGAGATCTCGTAGACACTGGATCACCAACCAGGCAGCAAACACCTGCTGAGTTGAGGTCTCCAACACATATACAGCAGATGACTCCTGGGTCTGGGTTCAGTCAAGAGAATGGAGGCCCCAGGAAGTTTAGAAGTCTGGTGGGGTGGGTGGGGTTGGACCATCTTTGTGGAGAATCGGAGAGTGCAGGGAGGAGGCATGAGATGTAGAACAGTTGGAGGGTGGACTGGGAGGGGAATAAAATCTAGAGTGTAAAAAAAAATTAAAAGAATAGTTCACCCTACAAGATAGACACCTAATCAGTGTAATCCATTTACTTGTAGGCTTTAATCATCTCCATGTATTAAACGTTCATTGCACAAACTGTAAAGGACTCTAAAATTTCCTGATAATAGCATTATAAAATATGTCTTTATAATTCTGCAACATTAGAAAACAGTCCTAGGAGATATGCTATGGGTGGTAGGTGCTTTGCTACAAAGTTCCTGTTCACATTTTGTTTCCTGAATTTGAAAGTCTAAGCTCTCATATTTTCCATAAACTACTCAATTTACATGTTTCTGAGATAGTACTGGAACATATTTTATCTTAATAAGAAGAACCTATCAAGCAAGAAAGCCGTCAGCCTTCTCATTACTATGCACTGAATATAGGAGTGTGTCTTTTGGCTGCCAAAATGGTATTCCACACTGTCTGATTTTGGAAAATGGATTGTTTTTAATGGGTGAGTTTGAGTGACTCAGGCAGAGAGCAAACCGGTGGCCCATACCCTCAGTTCATAGGATTAGATTTGAATGAATAAAGACACACAAGGGGCTGCAGAGTTCAGGAGAGATTCTGCAGCGTGCACTGACACTTCTGAGAATCATTAGCATTCTGTGTGTCGCGCTAACTCTTTAAAATGCCATTTGCATTGACGATGGCATAATTGACATTGCTCCCTAAGGAGCTCTGAGGATTATGGAGAGGTAGAATCAAAGAAAATTCATCTCTTCTGAATGTTTTTCCTCCAGCTACAAAATTCAGCCAGACAAGAACTCTTGTTATCCGGTGATGTCATATTAATAAAAACCAAATAAGCACAGAATCCATGCATTGTCACAGTTTTCCCAGTAGCCTTTTAATCTCATTTTTACATCATCTTTCTAATTCACATTCAACAGCATTTGTCTGAATGCCTAATAGAAATTTCTGTACTATCAGTTAAGGGTATTCACGATCTAAGTGCTCACACTGATTTTGCTTTGAAAAATAAAATTTTGTATATCCAGGAATATCTTACCATCCCCAAACACCTGCAGACATGTATCAGAGAGACGGTATGTACCAGAGAGAAGGTATGCCCAGTGAACTCACATGCAGTTTCTGCTTTAACTGTAGCAGGTTAGAATTTTTACAATGAATGTGACCCATTAGGGATTGGATTAGTCCCTTTGTGTCATTGCTAAAAATCTGATAAGAAGCAATCTAAAGGAAGAACGAATGTTTATTTTGTCTCATTGTTTGAGGGGAGAGAGGCTTCTACAGTTGGAGAAGGCAGACACCAGGTATGTTAAGCAACTGATAACACTGCACCCCACTCAGGAAGCGGGCACTGGTAATTGCTAGCCATCACCTCACTCCATTGTATTCAGTTCAATCTCCATGCCCAGGGAATGGTCCTGCCCATAGTTAAGATGGACCACCTTGCATCAGTCAACCTGAACAGCTTGTTTTCCTCTTTCACTCCATCCAGGACCCACCCTGTGGGATGCGCCAATCATTTTCTGAGTAGGTCTTTCTTCCTCAGCTACATCTCTGGAGAACTCCCTCAACGACACCCAGAGAGGTGAGTCTCCTAGCTGTTTCCAGCTCTTACCAAACTGTCAATTACAATAAACCACCGTAACTGATCACAAAGATTTAGCATCAATCACTGTGTCTTGCAGCCATACAATGGAATGATGAATTCATTGATGTCATCAGGGTATATATTTTTAAAGATTTATTTTTTATGTTTATGTATATGTGTATTTGTATGAATGTATGTATATTGTGTGTATATGCGGGTGCCGTTGGAGGCCAGCAAAAGGTGTCAGGTCCCATAGAGATGGAGATACAGGGAGTGGTGAGCACCTGATGTGAGTGCTGGAAACAGAATTCAGGTCTTCTGACAGGGCAGCAAGTACTCTTAACTACTAATTCATTCTCCTAGTAAGGGTTTACGCGAGTTGACTAGATTTTCCCTAAGTTTAGTTATTGCATAATTATTCCTTAGATTTTTCTTTGCTTTATTGTATATTAGCAACATCTGAATAAGTGCTTTTCAAAGAATGGATTAATAGGGAAAACAATTTCTAAACTACATTTCAAAGCAGTTATATTCCAGATATGCCTTTTCTCAAAGTATTTCACAGACATGAAATCAGTTAAAATTCCACAGGGAACCAGAGTAGAAGCAAATTTATATTTTTTCTTGATAAATGTCAGTAAAATCCATTTTCCCTACTGATATTGTGCTAAATAGAAATTACCTGTTTTATTTATGACACTTGATGTTAGAAAACATAACCCAAGGCATTGCAATATTTGGAACGGAGCCTGCAGCCACTTTAAAACATTGAAGTCTGCTCGGTGACTCGATACTTAGATTGCCCACTTAATTGTATTTTATTTTTTAATTGTTAATCTTTATCTAGTGCTTTTGAGAGCTGATTTTATTGTAAGGATAAGAGTGGTATTCAGAATAACTTTAGAAAATTTCTATAAGAGCCTGAGATACATTGTTAAGGCTGAGATATAAAATGTGCCCTTCCCCCTGCTAAACACTCAAGGTTGAAGGCTGGTTTCCTGGATGGTGCTGTTTTTATGTGATTGAATAATCAGGTGCTCACTTTATTAGCAGATTAATCATTTGATAAGTTCATAGTTGAATGGATTATTAGGAAATGAGACCTCTTTATAGGAAAATAACTGGTACCAGGTGTTTGTCTCTGGTCTGTCTGTATTTTTTTTTTTTTTAAGACAGAGTATCTCTATGCAATCCTGTCCTGTCCTGGTTTACCATGTATACTAGGCTGATCTTGAACTCACAGAGATCCACTTGCTTCTCCTGATTGCGGGGATTAAGGGCATGTGCCACTATGTACAGCCCCAAAAGTAGGCCTTGTATTCTTAGCATTTGACCAGTTATGCATCTTTCTTTTGACTACAGCTCAGTGATAAAAGGAGGCTCTCTGACAGAGGTTGAGAGCAGCTCATATATATTGGCATAAACATAAAAAATAACAAGTTAGAAGGCAATTTGAGAGCCTGGTTATTTAGCAAAATAACAATACTAGCTTCTGTCATAGGACACATGATCTCCTAACCCATGGGCTTTTGGCCAGGTTTATTGTATCAGGCAGGTCATTATCTCCTACAGAGCAGGAATCAAATCTAAACACAGTGTGGCTAATTACCCTGTAGCAGTTGTGCCTTGTTGTACCTGTGAACACATATTGTTGCGTGCAGGGTCTAGTGCTGGGTAAGACACTGAAAGGCCCTTCTCCGAACCTCGTGACCCACAACATGTACAGCACTTTATGATACTATGAAAACTAGTTTGAGATTGATTTCTCTGTGATTAATAGTGTTATTTTTTAGCAATAGAATCTCATCGTGTAAGGCATACCAATGGGAACAGCTGTCTGGAGCCCTCTGGAGCCTTCCTCCCTGACCAGTAACTTATATGGATACACTGCTTACCATGCACTGCAATGTTCTTTTCATGATCAGTGACTGCTGGTAGTGGGTGGCATTGTTCACTCATGCTGGACACCTGTTTCAATGCCTTTTTTAATCTTTATTTAGAAATTAGCTTTCTCATTAGTGGGTTTGTACAAGGCTTTTCCTACATACATAGTTTGAGTTAGTTCATCTACTGTCCACCTCTCCTTACCCTTCCCCAGATCCTATCCCTTTAAATTCTTTAGCCCATAGTATTTCCCCTCTTCTTACATATTGTATGTATTGTAGTGCCTTTCCCATTACATTTTTATATTGGGTGTGAGATGCCAGGCTTCTAAAGGGCTTTTTTGTATACCCTTCTTCTGGGTTAGGGGCTTCCCTCATGGTTTCCCCTCATCCCATGTCCTTTCGACTCCCAATACTCCACTTAGGTACCTTCATCTGACCTAGAAGGATGCCCTCTTTCTTAAGACCTACCCTATGCTAATGGCCCATTTCTAGTTTCTTGGCTCCCATTTTTGCACCAAGTTAAAAACAGAGCAAAAGACTGAAGCTAGAATATGCACACGAGAGAGAACATGGAATACATTTCCTTCGGGGCCTGGATGCCCTCAGTCTACATTTTTCCCCCCAGTTTCATCCATGTTTTCTGCAAACTTCATGGTTTCATTTTCCTTTTAAGGTATATATGCATTATAATTTTCCTGTCTGCTCATCCATTGATAAATGTCTCATTTGATTCCATCTCCTAGATGCTGTGAATAGAATGGCAATGAAGATAGAGGTATAAGTGTCCCTGTAATGATATACAGAGTCCATTTTGTATATGCCCAGTGTTGGTGTAGCTGAGTCACAGAAAGTCTATTTCTAGTGTTGTCAGAAACTGTTACACTGATTTCCAAAGTGGTTGCCCTACTTTACACTCCTACCAACAGTGTATACGAGTTCTCCTTTGTCATGTCTAAACCAGTAGTCGTTGTCCCATCTGGAGTCCTGATTATAGCCATTCTGATGGGGGGTGAGTGGGATCGAATCTACATACTTTTATTATGTATTTCCCAGATTTCAAAGGATGTTGAGCACTTTTGAGGTGTTTCCTAGATGTTTATGTTTCTTATTTTGAGAATGTTATGTTTAGTCCAATAGCCCATTTTAAACTAAACGCTCTATTATTTTAATGTTCCATCTTTAAAAATTTCTTCATGTAGTCTAGATAGTAATTCACTGTTGGATAAATACCTGGAAGAAATTTTTCTTCCATTTGTGAGCTGCCCATTTATTCATTGACTTCACAGTATCCTTTTACTGTGCAAAAGCTTGTTAGCTTCATGAGATCCTATTTATTTATTGATTGTTTTATTTTCCATGCTACCAAAGCCTTATCCAGAATGTTCTTATTTTTATTTGTAAATCTTGATCTATTTGGAATTTGGTTTTGTGCATGGTAGTAAGAGTTAAGGATCTCCTTTCATTTTTCTGCATGCCAAAATCTAGATTTTCTAGTATCCTTTGTTAAAGATGTTGTCTCTTCTCCAGATACATTTCTGACATCATTAAAACATTTCAGGGACCCAGAGGCCCTTTCTCTGTAGAATCAGCTCTGATTTCAACTACCATGTACATATGTGATGGAGAGATGGGCAAGAAAGAGACGCTGAATGGTTTGTGCACTATGAAGAGAGGTAGAACTGGAGATGTGGGGTGGTGAGAGACAGTCTGATGTGAGTGAGTGTCCTGTACTGTTACCTGAAGCCATAGTGATGTCCTGCGCCTGCTGTCACAGACAGTAATGTCTGTGTAGATGTCTCTGGCCCATGTTATCACCAAATGCCATGCTTATGTCAGTAGTCTCGACTGCTGCCTGGGACCATGTCATAGACAGAGTTATAGTTTTCTCATGGCTCTTCTCTTCAACTACAGAATCAAATCTACCCACAAAAGGTTTCATTCTTCAGAGATTTACATTTAAAAATATTAGTTTTTTTTCTGTCTTAAAACCCATTCTTGAAATCTGAACAGTTGACTAGTTTTTCACAGACACGAACTATAGCCAACTATAAACAAAACTATAAGAAAAATCACGTGTTTCATTTGGGTCCCCTTTCCATGAGATACTACATACTTGCTTCAGGTGCTGTCCTTCAACTTGCTTCCATGTGGCCATATTTGGAAATAGGATTAGATGTAGTAAATTAAGATGAGGTCATATTGGATTAGAGTAAGCCCTAACTCAATGACTAGCGCCTTTATAAAAACAGATGACATTGAAGAAAAACATCAGAGGGGAGAGCCTCCAAGTATGATTGGAGCAGAGGCAAGTTGCTGAAGCTGCAGCCATTGGATGTTAAGGATTTTTGGCAACCACATAAACTTAGCAAGGGATGAGGGCTTTTTTCTCTAGAGCCTTCAGAGGAAGCAAAGGCCAACTGATGCCATGTTTCCGATTTCTAGTTCCAGAATTTAGAGAAAATGAATTTCTGTTATTTGAAGATACTGACTTATTTTGATTTACTGTGGAAGCCCCAGAAATCCAATGTACTGTACAGAAGGGAATTACTGTTGAAAAGCACAGTGGCAGGTGCATAGTAACTCAGAAATTCAAAGGTCTAGTGAAGGTGGTGTAAAGGGACGGGATGTTACCCACCCCCAAATACTTACACCCCAGGTTTACTTATTGACACACACCCTAAAATTCTTATCCTGGATCTCTCAGATTAAAATAGGAATGGAATTAAAGTATCTATTTCTTCTCTGTGCGTTATTCTTTTGATGAATCAAATAATGGAAAGGGGGTATTTTTGCTTCTTGATCCAGTTTTATAATCTATATACAGTTTTGAGAAATTCTAACCAGTTTTGGCAACAACATTTGTTATCTTTATTTTAAGCTCCTGTTTAGCTATTATGTGTGAATATTGCAGAGTATTTTGGACGTGTTTGAATGTGAGAAATTCATCGTATCCATATCAGAGACTCGGGATTTGCATTTACTCATCACCTTTGCCACACTTTAAATTACAGACTTGTGTTAAGAAGGCTCTGTAGCAGGGGAGTGCTGGAACCAAGGGAGACACTGGCCTGTCTGGTGCTGAAACCTCAAGTGTTATTATCTCTTCATTTTTTTCCCCTTCATGGCATGCAACTATTTTCTTGTACCTTGAGATTTCTAGAATACTCCATCCTTACACAGTACTGAAGCCATAATTAAAAAAAAAAATAAAGGACTGAAAAAAAATTCCTGCTTATGACATACAGGTTTACCAGCCCACAATTATATAATGTGTAAATAGTTCTAAATCAATGTAAGAAAGCATTAAAAGTAAAGTTACATATTAAAAGATGAAGCTGAAGAACTGATTAGAATAAAAGAGAATGTGGTTGTTTTGAAGAATAGGTCAAAGGATCTAACGGAGGCAAAACTGCCAAACAAGTGAAAGAGAACAGAAACGTAATGATTTCTTAGCTTAAAATGTACTTCAAATATAGTTCAGGAATTCAGTGGAAGAAAAAGGGGGAAAATCTATTTCAGAACGTTCTCATCTATTTTAAGTTTTGAATAAGTTAAAAAATACTGTTAGGGCCACAAAAAGACTATATATATATATATATATATATATATATATATATATATATATATATGTATATATGGTAGAAAAGGCTACACTTTGGCAATTTCAAGACATCTGGTTACACAGATAGGACCCATACGAATGAGTACTATCCAAGATAATTTAAAAAGCGCTGAGACTCGGTGAGAAGAAATAAGCATTTTATTTTTATACCGTTACTGCTGTCAATCAATTCTGCAGAGAAAAACAAAGAAGAAAGAAGCGACAAAGGACAAGGCAATTTATCTCTGAATGTTCAAAAGAGACAGGTGCTGCCTGTCCTTTTCAAATGAAAGAAGTTTCCTTCTTCTGTACTCTTTTAGAAAAACTTCCCTAAACGAGGGGAAAATGTGATTCTGAGAGGAAACTTAGGATCAGTGGAAACTGAGGTGTGTGTGTGTGTGTGTGTGTGTGTGTGTGTGTGTGTGTGTGTGTGTGAGACCTTGTTAAATTAATTTTAGTTGCTATGTCTACTATAAAGGTGTGTCCCATTGTGTTGTCCTCTTCTGAATAATCCCTTTTATTTCATTCAGGACGGATATATTCTGAAAGTGCCAACTCTATTAACCTTAGCTCTATGCATTTTGGAAAAAAAAAATCAGCTATGCTCCAAGGGGTTGCCATGCTAAGCAATGGTGCAGAATATTAATGTTGAAAACTAAACGGAATCTGGACTATGCTTTGCAGGTAGAAGAAAACCAGTGGAGTGGAGAGGAATGAAAATGGTTCTCACCTCGAGTTCCATCGATATGGTGTAGGAAGAGTCAAAGATGCAAAGCTTACCTATAGATGTCACAGAGCTGGAGAGCCAGGCGATACTGTGCCTGGTGAGCATGTTAGGCTGCCAGCCTGGCTCTAGATGGATCCGGTGCTTGAGGTCCACTTCCTTTTAACAGGTCAGGTCTAATGTCACCACCCTAGATTTACAAGGCACAAAGAAAGAAAGGAACATGACAGAACTATCATCGCTAATAAGCAATAGAGAGAAGGGGGTTCTCGTGTGAGTCTAGATACCTCCTTTCTCTAACCTCTCATCTCCTTAGGTAGCGACACCTCCTCCATCACAGATCTGATTTAGAAGTGCACAGGATGTGAATGTCAGTGAATCTGTGGGTGGATTATTCACAATTTCCAGATGTATAGCACTATTTATGAAGGCTTCTTGGTGAACTCTGGTGGGCTTGTATTAAATTTGTCTACTCAGCATCTCTTTCTCCTATTTTGGTATCCATATCCTGATTTGGCCGGGTGGGGGGTGGGAAGGTACTGGGACTATTTTCTCCTACATATCTGTCTTGGTGTTCTATATTTCCTTGGCTAAAGGGTAGTTATGACACATAAACTACCCTGGTCAGATGCTCTGTAGCTGAGTTAGGAATTTTGAGGGCTGTGACAAAGACAGAAAATAAATATAGTTTCTCATTCTGGTATGAGAATCTGGAGGAGACTGGTAAGAGATATTTCAATGAACAGTGACTGAGTTCTAAGCTGTTTTGCTTTGGCTCTTTTAATTCCGGCATGTTAGCTTTTCCTGCAATTTTGCCGGCTTTGCAAGAGTTTTCTCTCACATTCCTTTCTATCCGAAGAAAACTAAATTCTTTTTATTTATTTACACATGTCATGTGGAGGTCAGTTCTCTCTTCTATCTTTATGTGATTCTGGAGAGTGAATTCAGGTCGGAGTGCTTGCAGAGCAAATGCTTTGCTCACTGAGCCAACTTTCTGGCTTCACTCATTCTGTTTATCTTGCTAGGGGTGGGGTAAACATGCTTAAGGAATCTATGGACAATTTATCTTGTTACATTGAACTGAAGGATGGGGGGTTGTAGCCCAGGAAAGGAAAAACATTTGGGAAATGTAATAAAAAATCAATAAAAATGTGGTACAGAGCTAAGCAAGAACTCTTAACAGACTAGTATCGAATGGCTGAAGCACCTAAAGAAATGTTCAATAATCAAAACAACTTGATAGGAAATACCAATCAAAACAACTCAGCCTGTCAAATAGCTAAGATCTCCAACAGAGGTTGAGAATGTGGAGGAGCACTCCTCCATTGTTAGTGGGATTACCAAGCTGGTACAACTTCTCTGGAAGTCTGAAAGGTGTTCCTGAGGGATCCAACCACCATCCCTGGACTATACAAAGATGGACCCCCCCCCTCAATCTGCCTTGTGACCTTATTTACTATTGAAGTTAGAAAAGAACCCAGTTCTCACAACAGGGACCTGAAGAAAAATGACACATTTTACACAATGGGTCTACTCAGCTATTAAAAACAATGGCTACATGAAATTCATAGGCAAATGGGTAGAACTAGATAATATCGTCCTGACTGAGGTAACCCAAACACAAAAACACACATATGGTATGCACTCATTGATAAGCCTGAAAGCTCCGAGTACCCAAGATACAATCCACGGACCACATGAAGCTCAAGAAGAAGGAAGACCAAAGTGCAGATGTTTCAGTCCTTCTTAAAAGGGGGAACAAAAGTATTCAAAGGAGGAGATATGGAGACAAAGTTTGGAGCAGAGACTGAAGGAAAGGCCATCCAGGGACTGCTCTACCTGACTATCCAGCCCATATACATACAGACACCAAACCCAGATAATATTGCTGATGACAAGAAGTGCAGGCTGATAGGAGCCTGAAATAGCTGTCTCCTGAGAGGCTCTGCCAGAGCATGACAAATACAGAGGAAGATGTTCACAGCCAACCATTGGACTGACAATTGGACCCCCCCCCCTCCAATGCCTCTCTAAGTTAGAGAAAGGATTGAAGGACCTGAAGAAAAATGACACTAACCAACCAGAGCTCTCAGGGACTAAAGAGTACACATGGACAGACCCGTGGCTCTAGCTGCATATGTAGCAAAGGATGACCTTATTGGGCACCAGTGGGAGGAGAAGTCCTTGGTCCTGCCAAGGCTGGATCCCGTAGTGTAGGGGAATGTCAGGGTTGGGAGTCAGGAAGGGGAGGATAGATGTGGGGGGTAACACCCTCATAGAAGAAGGAGGAGGGAGCATGGGATAGAGGGTTTATGGACAGGAAATCTGCAGGAAACTGGAAAAGGGGATAACATTTGAAATGTAAATAAATAAAAATAATGAAATAAAAAAAGAAAGAAAGAACAGAATTGGAAAAAAAAAAAGAATTTGATGAACTCCAGGGATATCCCTCAATGCTGCAATGGTGGTACAGATGTCTAATTGATCTTAGACTTACTAAATGGGGAGAAATTCATAACTGACATCGTTGATTCAGCTATTAGCCCAAGGCTGGACCTTATAGGAGAATCTATTTGTGCCGTTTTACCAAATATATAATTTCTTGTCACGTTCTAAACATTTTTTCTTAAACCCATAGATTTGTGTAGCTGTTAGCCTTCTCCACTTGATCTTAGCCAAAAGGCTGAGAAGCGATGGTGTTAGCCTTCTCAATGCAGCGTCTTTTAGTTTCTTTTGTAGACAATTACAGGAACTCAAAACTGGACAAAATGTAGAGAATAAGTAAGTAGTTGTGGGATCTCCAACCACAACTGATATATATTCAGTGGAACGTCTATACCCTTAGGCGTAGTTTATTGAAAAGAATGGAAAAGAAATTAGAAAGATGGCAAGAACAGAGGACAGGGACACTTGTAGTTAGGTACTTGCCTCTAGACATGAAAGGGAAACTGCAACCATGATTTCCCCCCCGCCATTGACATTTTTTTTTTTTTTTTGGAGGTGGGGACCGAACCCAGGACCTTGTACTTGCTAGGCAAGCACTCTACCACTGAGCTAAATCCCCAACCCCGACATTCTTTTTTTTTTGCATTTTAAATTTATATTTTAAATATTTCATTTTCTGGTTTCCCCTCCAGAAACCCAATATCCCACCCCCAAGCCTGTTGCTCCGATTGACATTCTCTATCACTTTTTTAAAAATTAAACGTATTTATTGGTGGGGAAGAGAGGTGAACACCTAGGAGTGCAGACATCCTGAGACCGTAGGACAGACTGCCATTTTTGCACACATCTCCAGTCAAGGGGAAATTGCACAGTGCCTCTGGGCACAGGGATATACTAACAGTCAGCCTTTGGTACCCGAGGTTTTAGTCTGTGCCCAGGACTAAACTGAACCAGCCAAACAGCTCCCTACACCCAAATCCTGTGGGGGAGAGAGCTGAATCCTTAGAAGTGTGGATAGTCCCGAGAAGTCAGAGTAGAATACCCTCTGCCCACAGTCCAGACCCAAGAGGGAATCGTATAGTGCAACTGTGCCCC
Source organism: Rattus rattus (assembly GCF_011064425.1). Classification (NCBI taxonomy): domain Eukaryota; kingdom Metazoa; phylum Chordata; class Mammalia; order Rodentia; family Muridae; genus Rattus; species Rattus rattus. The sequence continues at coordinate 23,804,558 of NC_046162.1, forward strand.
CTGCGGGCAAGGACCTGGGAGCAATCAGGGGCAGGACCCTTTGATTCCTACCCATGCCTAGAGGTGAAAGACAGTCTCCAGAAGTGACACCTGAAATCAGAGCACCTTCTCTCAGAAAAGGCTGAAAGAAAACAGGAAAACAGTTCTACAGGAGTGCTGACACAAAGGCCTACAGCAGGGTCAAGTCACTCTCAGAAACAGCAAGACAAGCAAACACCAGAGACAGCCCAATGGCTAGAGGCAAGCACAAGAACCTAAACAACAGAAACCAAGACTACCTGACATCACCAGAGCACAGTTCTCCCACCAGAGAAAATACTGGATATCCAAACACACCGGAAAAGCAAGATTTAGGTTTAAAAATCACATTTTTGGATAATGATGGAGGACTTTAATAAAGGCATAAAGAACTCCCTTAAAGAAATGCAGGAAAACACAAGTAAACAAGTAGAAGCCCTTAGAGAGGAAACACAAAAATCCCTGAAAGAATTATAGGAAAATACAACCAAACAGGTGAAGGAATTGAATGGAAATAGAAACAATAAAGAAAGCACAAAGGGAGACAACCTTGGATATAGAAAACCTAAGGAAGAGACAAGGAACCATAGATAAAAGCATCACCAACAGAATACAAGAGATAGAAGAGAGAATCTCAGGGGCAGAAGATAACATAGAAAACATCCACACAACTTTCAAAGATAATGTAAAATGCAAAAAGCTCCTAGCCCAAAACATCCAGAAAATTCAGGACACAATGAGAAGGTCAAACCTAAGGATAATAGGTATAGAAGAAAGTTAAGACTCCCAAATTAAAGGGCCAGTAAATATCTTCAACAAAATTATAGAAGAAAATTTCCCTAACCTAAAGAAAGAGATGCCATAAACATACAAGAAGCCTACTGAACTCCAAATAGATTAGACCAGAAGAGATATTCCTCCCACCACATAATAGGGAAAACACCAAATGCACAAAACAAAGAAAGAATATTAAAAGCAGTAAGGGAAAAAGGTCAAGTGACATATAAATGCAGACCTATAAGAATTACACCAGACTACTTACCAAAGACTATGAAAACCAGAAGATCCTGGACAGATGTCATACAGACCATAAGAAAACACAAATGCCAGCCCAGGTTACTGTATCCAGCAAAACTCTCAATTAACATAGATGGAGAAACCAAGATATTCCATGATAAAACAAAATTTACACACTGTCTTCCTAAAATCCTGCTCTACAAAGAATGATAGATGGAAAACTCCAATACAAGGAGAGAAACTACACCATGAAGAAAGGAAGAATATAATTTCTTTGCAATGAAACCAAAAGAGAGACAAAAAACATAATTCCACCTCTAACAACGAAAATAACAGGAAAGCTACAATCATTATTCCTTAATATCTCTCAACATCAATGGACTCAATTCCCCAATAAAAAGACATAGACTAACAGACTGGATACGTAAAGGGGACCCAACATTTTGCTGCATGCAGGAAACACACCTCAGAAACAAAGACAGACACTACCTCAGACTAAATGGCTGGAAAACAACTTTCCAAGGAAATGGTCTGAAGAAACAAGCTGGAGTTTCCATTCTAATATCAAATAAAATTGACTTTCAACCAAAAGTCATTAAAAAAGATAAGGAAGGACACTTCATATTCATCAAAGGAAAAATCCAGCAAGATGAACTCTCAATCCTAAATATCTATACTCCAAATGCAAGGGCACCTACATACATAAAAGAAACCTTACTAAAGCTCAAAGCACACATGGCAACTCACACAATAATAGTAGGAGATTTCAACACCCCACTGTCATCAATGGGCAGATCATGGAAATAGAAATTAAACAGAGACATAGAGAAACTAACAGAAGTTATTAACTGTAAGTGACAGGTCCGGGGTACCCGGAAGAGAATGGGGGACAAGGGACGTGAAGAAGGACACCAAGATGAGAATCTGATCAAGGCGACAATTTTATTTTTCCCCAAGGCTGAATTATACCATAACATGGGTAACAGAGGGAGGGGGGAAGTATGAAACATTTACACAGGCCAAGGACACAGTATTCGTGTGGTCAGGGAGTAGGCTGATGTTGACAGATTGTCAGAAAGGTCACAGGTTTGTCATATCTATTAGTCAGCAGGATGTCTTTATCATATTTTTATTTTTCTTGACCACCAGATTTGTATTAGTCTTCTGCAGCTGGCTGGGGATTTTCCATGAACTCAGTCATACTTAATTCTGACCATAATAATAACACCAATAATGAAGGGCTTCAAGGGCATCACTCCCAACATCGAACCAAACAGATTTAACAGATATTTATAGAACATTTCATCCTAAATCAAAAGCATATACCTCTTTCTCAGCACCTCATGGTACATTCTCCAAAATTGACAATATAATCAGTCACAAAACAGGACTCAGCAGATACAGGGAGATAGAAATAATCCCATGCATCCTATCAGATCACCACACACTAAGACTGTTCTTCAATAACAACAATAATGGCAGGAAGCCCACATATACATGGAAGTTGAACAATGCTCTACTCAATGACAACTTGGTCAAGGAAGAAATAAAGAAAGAAATTAAAGACTTCTTAGAATTTATTGAAAATGAAAATACAACATTCCCAAACTTATGGGACACAATGAAAGTGGTGCTAAGAGGAAAACTCATAGCTCTGAGAGGCTGCAAAAAAAAAAAAAAAAAAAAAAAAAAAAAAAAAACAAAAAAAAAAAAACAGGAGAGAGTATATGTCAGCAGCTTGACAGCACACCTAAAAGTTCTAGAACAAAAATAAATAAATAAATCCAAGAGTAGAAGAAGGCAGGATATAATCAAACTCAGGGCTGAAATCAACCAAGTAGAAATGAAAATGACTATACAAAGAATCAACAAAAGCAGGAGCTGATTCTTTGAGAAAATCAACAAGATAGATAAACCCTTAGCCAGACTAACCAGAGGTCATAGAGCGAGTATCCAAATTAACAAAATCAGAAATGGAAAGGGAGAAATAACAAAAGAACATGAGGAAATTTTAAAAAATCATCAGATGCTACGACAAAAGCCTATATTCAACAAAACTGGAAAATCTGGAGGAAATAGACAATTTTGTAGACATATACCAGGTACCAAAATTAAATGAGGAACAAATAAACCATCTAAAAATCCCCATAACTCCTAAATAAATAGAAGCAGTTATTAAAAGTCTCCTAACCATAAGAGCCCAGATTCAGATGGGTTTTGTACAGAATTCTATCAGACCTTCACAGAAGTCCTCATACCAATACTGTCCAAATTATTCCACCAAATAGAAACAGATGGAGCACTGCCAAATTCCTTCTATGAAGTCACAATTATTTTTATACCAAAACCACAAAAGACCCAACAAAGAAAGAGAACTTGAGACCAATTTCCCTTATGAATATTTATGCAAAAAATACTCAATAAAATTCTTGCAAACCGAATCCAAGAACACATCACAATGATCATCCATCATGATCAAGTAGGTTTCATTCCAGTGATGCAGGGATGTTTTAATACACAAAAATCCATCAATGAAATCCACTATATAAACAAACACAATGATAAGAACAACATGATCATTTCATTAGATGCTGAGAAAGCATTTGACAAAATTCAACACCCCTTCATGATAAAAGTCCTGGAAAGATCAGGAATTCAAGGCCCATATCTAAACATAGTAAAAGCTATATACAGCCAACCAGTAGCTAACATCAAATTAAATAGAGAGAAACTTGAAGCAATCCCACTAAAATCAGGAACTAAACAAGGCTGCCCACTTTCTCCCTACTTATTCAATATAATTCTCAAAGTCTTAGCCAGAGCAATCAAACAGCAAAAGGAGGTCAAATGGATACAAATTGGAAGGGAAGAAACCAAAATATCACTATTTGCAGATGATATGCTAGTATATTTAAGTGATCCCACAAGTTCCACCAGAGAACTACTTAACCTGATAAACAACTTCAGCAAATTGTCGGGATATAAAATTAACTCAAACAAATCAGTAGCCTTCCTCTACTCAAAGGATAAACAGGCTGGGAATGAAATTAGAGATATGACACCCTTCACAATAGTCCCAAATAATATAAAATATCTCGGGGTGACTTTACCCAAGCAAGTGAAAGATCTGTATGACAAGAACTTCAAGTCTCTGAAGAAAGAAATTGAAGAAGATATCAGAAGATGGAAAGATCTCCCATGCATATGAATTGGCAGGATTAATATAGTAAAAATGGCCATTTTACCAAAAGCAATCTACAGATTCAATGCAATTTCCATCAAAATTCCTTCTCAATTCTTTATAGAGATAGAAAGAGCAATTTGCAAATTCATTTGAAATAACAAAAAGTCCAGGATAGCTATCCTCAACAATAAAAGAACTTCTGGGGTAATCACCATCCCTGACTTCAAGCAGTATTACAGAGCAATAGTCATAAAAACTGTATGGTATTGGTACAGAGACAGACAGATAGATCAGGGGAACAGAATTTAAGACCTAGAAATGAACCCACACACCTGTGGTCACTTCATCTTTGACAAAGGTGCTAAAACCATCCAATGGAAAAAAGATAGCATTTGGTGCTGGTTCAACTGGAGGTCAGCATGTAGAAGAATGCAAATCAATCCATTCTTATCATCCTATACAAAGCTTAAGTCCAATTGGACCAAGGACCTCCACAACAAACTAGATACACTCAAACTAATAGAAGAAAAAGTGGGAAAGAGTCTCAAACTCATGGGTACTGGGAAAAATTTCTTGAACAAAGCACCAATGGTTTATGCTCTAAGATCAAGAATCGACAATGGATCCCCATAGAACTGCAATGTTTCTGTAAGGTAAAAGACACTCTCATTAGGACAAAATGACAACCAACAAATTGGGAAAAGATTTTTACCAATCCTACAACTGATGGATGGTTAATATTCAAGATATACAAAGAACTCAAGAAGTTAGACTCCAGAGAGCCAAATATCCCTATTAATAATGGGGTACAGAGCTAATCAAAACATTCTCAGCTGAGGATTATGGAATGACCAAAAAGCACCTAAAGAAACATCCTTAGTCATCAGGGGAATGCAAATCAAAAGAACCCTGAGATTCCACCTCACACCAGTCAGAATGGGTAAGATCAAAAACTCAGGTGACAGCAGATGCTGGTGAGGATGTGGAGAAAGAGGAAGACTCCTCCATTGTTGGTGGGATTGCAAGTTGGTATAACCACTCTGGAAATCATTCTGGAGGGTCCTCAGAAAATTGGACATTGCACTACCTGAGGACCCAGTTATACCTTTCTTGGGCATAAACCAAAACGACGCTCCAGCATACAACAAAGACACATGCTCCCTTGTGTTCATAGCAGCCTTATTTGTAATAGCCAGCAGCTGGAAAGATCCCAGATGCCCTTCAACAGAGGAATGGATACAGAAAATATGGTACATCTACACAATGGAGTACTACTCAGCTATCAAAAACAATGGTTTCATGAAATTCATAGGCAGGTGGAATGAACTAAAAATATCATCTGAAGTGAGGTAACCCAATCACAGAAAAACACACATGGTATGCACTCATTGATAAGTGGGTATTAGCCCAAAAGCTGGGTCTACCCAAGAAGCAATCCACAGACAACAGGAAGCTCAAGAAGAAGGATGACCAAAATGTGGATGCTCCTACCCCTTCTTAAAAGGAGGAAAAATAACCATAGGAGGCGATATGGAAGCAAAGTTTAGAGCAGCAACTGAAGGAATAGCCATTCAGAGCCTGCCCCACATGTGACCCATACATATACAGCCACCAAAACTAGGTAAGATTGATGAAGCTAAAATATGCATGTTGAAAGGGAGCGGATCTAGATCTCTCCTGAGAGACACAACCAGAGCATGTCCAATACAGAGGTCAAGGCTAGCAGCAAACTACTGAACTGAGATCAGGACCCCCTTGCGGGGAATTAGTGGAAGTATTGAAAGAGTTGAAGGAGCTTGCAATCCTTAAGTACAACAATGCTACCAACCAGAGCTTCCAGGGACTAAACCACTACCGAAAGACTATTCATGGACTGACCCAGGGCTCCAACTGCATATGTAGCAGAGAATAGCCTTGTTGGGGCACCAGTGGAAAGGGGAAGCCTTTGATCCTGTCAAGGTTGGACCCCCCCAGTGTAGGTGAATATGGGTGGGCAGTAAGGGGAATGGATGGGGAAATACCCTATGGGGGAAGGGTAGGGTTGGAGGTTTATCGACAGGAAATTGCCGTGAAAGATAACATTTGAAATGTAAGCAAGAAATATATCTAATAAAAAATAAAAAACAATTTATTTATTTTCTTGGATATTTTATGTATTTACATTTCAAATGTTATCCCCTTTCCTTCCCCCCTCCATCTGCTTCTACAAAGATGCTCCCACTTCCACCCAACCAATCCCACTTCACCACCCTGGTATTTCCTTACATTGGGGAAATGAGCCTTCATAGGACCAAGGCCTCCTCCTATTGATGCCAGAGAATGCCATCCTCTGCTACATATGCAGTTGGAGCCATGGGCCCCTCCATGTGTATACTCTTTGATTGATGTAACCCATATATATATATACACAGCCTCGGGAGCTCTGGAGGTCTGGTTGGCTGATATTGTTGTTCTTCCTATGGGATTGTAAACCCCTTCAGCTCATCCAGGCCTTTCTCTAACTCCTCCATTGGGTCTCCAAGCTCAGTCCTATGGTTGGCTGTAAGCATCCTCATCTGAATCAGTAAGGATCTGGCAGAGCCTCTCAGACATCCATATGAGACTCCTGTTAGCAAGCACTTCTTGGCAACAGCAAGAGTGACTGGGTTTGGTGACTGGATATGGGATGGATTGTCAGGTGGGGAATTTTCTGGATGACCTTTCCTTCAGGTCCTGCTCCACTCTTTGTCCCTTTGAGTATTTTGTTCTCTCTTCTAAGAAGGACTGAAGCATCCACATTTTGGTCTTCCTTCTTGAGCTTCAAACGGTGTGCAAATTTTTTCTTATTTATTCTGAGCTCTTTTGCTAATATCCACTTATCAGTGAGTGCACACCATGTGTCTTCTTTTGAGTTAACTTACTCAGGATGATATTTTCTAGTTTCATTCATTTGCCTAAGAATTTCATGTAGTCATTGTTTTTATAGCTGAGTAGTACTCCATCTTGTAAATGTACCACATTTTCTGTATCCATTCTTCTTTTGAAGGACATCTGGTTTCTTTCTAGCTTCTGGCTATTATAAATAAGGCTGCTATGAACAGAGTGGAACATTTGTCTTTGTTATTTGGATATTAGCCCTCTGTCAGATGTAGGATTGGTAAAGATCTTTTCCCAATCTGTTGTTTGCTGTTTTGTCCTATTGACATTTTCCTTTGCCCTACATAAGCTTTGCAATTTTATGAGGTCCCATTTGTCACTTTTTGGTCTTAGAGCATAAGCCATTGTTGTTCTGTTCAGGAAAAAATCTCCCTGTGCCCATCTGTTTGAGGCACTTCCCCATTTTCTCTTTTATTAGTTTCAGTGTGTCTGGTTTTATGTGGAGGTCCTTGATCCATTGGACTTGAGCTTTCTACAAGGTGATAGTATGGATCAATTTTCATTTTTGTACATGTTGACTGTCAGTTGATCCAGCACCATTTGTTGAAAATGTCTTTTTCCATTGGATGGTTTTAGCTCCTTTCTCAAAGTTTAAGAGACCATAGTTTTGTGGGTTCATTTCTGGGTTCAATTCTATTTCATTGATCTACCTGCCTGTTTCTGTACCAATACCATGCATCTTTTATCACTATTGCTTTGTAATACAGCTTAAGATCAGGGATGGTGATTCCCTCAGAAGTTCTTTTATTGTTGAGAATAATTTTCCCTATCCTGGGGTTTTTGTTATTCCAAATGAATTTGCAAATTCCTCTTTCTAACTCTATGAAAAATTGGGTTGGGGTTTTGATGGGGATTGCATTGAATCTGTAGATTGCTTTTGGCATACTGGCCATTTTTAACCATTTTAATCCAGCCAATCCATGAGCAAGAGAGATCTTTCCATCTTCTGAGCTCTTCAATTTCTTTCTTCAGAGCCTTTAAATGTTATTTCCTTTCTTTTTCATACATATCTTTCACTTGTTTAGTTAGAGTCACTCCAAGGTATTGTATATTATTTGTGACTAGTGTGAAAGATGTTGTTTCCCTAATTTCTTTCTCAGCCCATTTATCCTTTGAATAGAGGAAGGCTACTGATTTGTTTGAGTTAATTTTATATCCAGCCACTTTGCTGAAGTTGATTATCAGGTTTAGGAATTCTCTGGTGGAATTTTTGGAGTCACTTAATTATACTATCATATCATCTGGAATAGTGATATTTTGACTTTTTCCTTTCCAATTTATATCCCTTTGACCTCCTCTTGTTGTCTAATCGTTCTGGCTAGGGCTTTGAGTACTATATTGAACAGGTAGGGAGAGAGTGGACAGCCTTGTCTTTTCCCTGATTTTAGTGGAATTGCTTCAAGTTTCTCTTCATTTAGTTTGATGTTGGCTACAAATTTGCTGTATATTGTTTAGGTTTGTGCCTTGAATTCCTGATCTTTCCAAGACATTTTTCATGAGGGAGTGTTGAATTTTGCCAAATGCTTTCTCAGTATCTAATGAGAAGATCATGTGTTCCTTTTCTTTGAGTTTGTTTATATAGTGGACTACATTGATATATTTCCACATATTGAATCTTCCCTGCATCCCTGGGATGAAGCCTACTTGGTCATGGTGAGCGATCATTTTGATGTGTTCTTGGATTTGGTTTGCGAGAATTTTGTTATTGATATTCATAAGGGAAATTGGTCTGAAGTTCTCTTTCTTTGCAGGGTCTTTATGTGGTTTAGACATAAATGTAATTATGGTTCCATAGAATGAATTGGGTGGTGTTCCTTCTGTTTCTATTTTGTGGCATAGTTTGAAAAGAGTATTGGTATTATGTCTTCTTTGAAGGTCTGATATAATTCTGCACTAAACCCATCTAGTCCTGGACTTTTTTTGGTTGGGAGAGTTTTAATGTCTGCTTCTATTTACTTAGGGGTTATGGTAATGTTTAGATGGCTTATGTGATCCTGATTTAACTTTGCTACCTGGTATCTGTCTAGAAAAATTTCCATTTACTCTAGATTTTTCAATTTTGTTGGGTATAGACTTGTGTAGTAGGATCTGATACTTTTTAAAATTTCCTTAACTTTTGTTTTTGTCTCCCTTTTCATTTCTGATTTTGTTAATTTGGATAATGTCTCTGTGCCATTTGGTTAATCTGGCTAAGGGTTTATCTATCTTATTGATTTTCTGTAAGTACCAGCTCCTGCAATCATAATTTCTTAACAGTATGGTTGCCTGAATAAAAACTGAATAAAAAGACTGCTAATGTAGCCAGGGATATTCCACAAGGTTGCACCCCTAGACAAAGGTGATCCATGGCTGTCAATATAAAGAATAATTTGTCCAATCTAATGTGGTCGGCTCAAGCATAGGTATACATAAGTAATGCTAAATGGTTTCAGTAAGTTGCATATACAAATAAAACTATACATATGTATTTATGTATATGTACCAGCAATAGTTAAAAAAGTGACATAAATTTGGGATAGAATGCCAGAGATGTGGAAGGAGTTGCAGGTGGGCAAAGGAAGGCCAGAGTGAAGTCAATGCAGTGCTCATGAAATTCTAATTCAATCAATCAATCAATCAATCAATCAATCAATCAATACCACTCAACTAATCCCTGAAAACCAGTCTATTTTTTGGCATTACCTCATCAACTTTTTTCTTTCACTAATGAAGATAGTGCCAATTTTTCTGAACACTGTTCATGGATTTGTCGTAGCTTATGTCTTAGAGAAACATCTATGGAAAGGTAATAGCCATGGACCAGAAATCTTCTAAGAAATAACAATCTCTCACATCAGCAGGCAGTGAAAGTGCTAGAGTTTTATTTAACACCATCTCAGGGGAAGCAGGCAGGTGGTGGTGGAGGAGGGATAAGAATAATTTGAATTAAAGTTATGTTTGTAATTTTCAGTTAGATTCTATATTTGAATGGCCTGGAGGAGAGGGAAATAAGGGGATGGAAAGTACTGGGAAACTATTCGGGTGTCACCCCTAATGCTCGTCTTGTTAATGTCACTGAGCTACCATTTCTAGGTGAGCATTTTACAAGCTGAACATCACTTCAAAAACTTAAGGGAAAACGGTTTCTATAGCAACACTGGGAGCATTTGAAATGTGACTATATAATCCTTTGTTATAACTAAAAATCTGGGATGAAAATTTATTAAAGACATATTTCATATACCCTGAGTGTTACTGATTTAGGGTAACTATATTCCTTCCACAGCATGTCAAATGTTTGGCTTAAGCCTTTAGAACATTAAGCATTGCTGTATCCCTACTTCTTAATTAATTTTTGAAGATAAGTTTATCCTCCTAGGCACATTTGCATCATGATTAAGGATATATGCATAGTATGAAGCATGCATTTCTGTATTGCTGGACTTACTTGGACCCACCAGTGTTTGAATAACTTGCTAACTTTTATTGTAGCCTATGCCTTAGCTTAGGCTACCTCCCAGCTAGTTCTAACCCAATGAATTTTAGTCTACCATGTGGCCTGGTACCTTTCTCTCACTTTGGCAAGTCTGACCTCCTCTGTGTCCTATTGGTGAATGCTCCCAGACCTCATTCTGCCTCGAAGTTCCATCTCCCTTTCCTGCTTCAGCTTTGGCCAGCAGATCTTTATTAAACCAATGAACTGGTGAGGAAGGAAAAAGTGTTTACAAACTATTTTGCTGACGATAAGCCATAAGAATAACAGCACCAAAATCCAGCCAGTACTCAGCTCTCTGCTGGTATGGAATTAACAATTAAATAATACAGAGGCAACCTTCACACAATGTACAAAAGTGTTATCCCAACATTTCTGGATTCTCCTTCTAGCTCAAACACTTATTAATATCTCAATATTAGCACATTTGATGCATTTGTCTTCAGTTTTAATGTTGAAAATGGAAACAAATATTTTTATCTCCTCTGAATATTTGTATGCCTTAAAGGAAAAAAAAACTCTGAGCAGCTTAGAAAAGTGGCTGTCAAATAAAATATTAACTAAAGTAAATATTAATTTGTAATTAGCTAGTTTGGCAGAACAAAACAATTTTCTCCTTTCACAAATACAGTTAGAAATCATAAAATATCCCGATAAATAAAAGTGAGCTCGGCTGATTCTTGGACAACTATTTAACATGAATCATAATTATTGTCATTGCACACAATGAGTTGCTTATTATTAGTCACGTGGGGGGAAAAGCTATACAGTTGAGTATTTGTTGTGTAGACTCTAATCCTCCTGGGATTCACAGCCATCAATTCTTTGCCTCTATTCTTTAGTGTCAGTACCTCACATTTGTTCTCCAGAACAAGAAATATCATCCCTCATGACCTATATATCTGCAATTGCTTTTCTGAACTGCTTGGCTTAGTTCTCAGTAAAACTGACTCCTTCTGGTCCATATGTCTCAGCCTAGTTATCATCTGAGCAGGGACACCTTCCCTAAAAAGTCTTTCTTTCTTTCCTTCTTTCTTTCTTTCCTTCTTTCTTTCTTCCTTCCTTCCTTCCTTCCTTCCTTTCTTTCTTTCTTTCTTTCTTTCTTTCTTTCTTTCTTTCTTTCTTTCTTTCTTTCTTTCTTCCTTCCTCTGTCTGTCTGTCTCTCTGTCTTCCTTCCTTCCTTCCTTCCTTCCTTCCTTCCTTTCTTTCTTTCTTTCTTTCTTTCTTTCTTTCTTTCTTTCTTTCTTTCTTTCTTTCTTTCTTTCTTAAAGAATTTTTTTCTTTTTTTTTCCGGAGCTGGGGACCAAACCCAGGGCCTTGCGTTTGCTAGGCAAGCGCTCTACTACTGAGCTAAATCCCCAACCCCTAAACAGTCTTTCAAAAGCTAGGCTTTCTGAGTTGATTTCTATTGTGTTAGGGTGTTTGTTAGTTGCCATCAGACTTCAAGGTCATTGGGGGAGGACCCCCGCACCTCAAGCACCAGCCTGTAATAACAGGAACTGTAACCACAAGATTCTTATTATTAGCCACAAGAATATGATCTGAGCGATGTCTCTGGATGTGGGATTCTAAATTGTCTGGTGTTTGAGGCTTTCTAGTAAAGAGCAAGGACATGCCATTGTTCTCTTACAAGCTCCTCCTGTTCCCTTGATGGAATGATGGTGGTCCAATCTTGTACGGGTCTTGTGTAGGTAGCCATTGCTGTGGTGAGTTTACCTAAATGAGGATGGAGCATAGAGAGATATTTCAGTTGTTAAGAGGTCTTCCAGAGAACTTGAGTTTGATTCCCAGCAACCATGTAATGGTTCACAACTATCTGTAAATCCAGTTTCCAAGGGGCTGATACCCATCTCTGGTCACCTTGGGCACCAGGTGTGTATGTGGTGCATATACATACATGCAGGCGAACACTCATATGTAGAAAATAAAATAATCAAATAAAGGAGTTAACCCAAATGGGCTGCCACTCCCACTTGGCATGTATATAGGCTCTAGGGATCTGAACACTTGATTCTCATGTCCTTTATCCATTGAGCCATCTCTCCAAACCTTATCTGAATCTTTTTGGTGGAGATTATAAAAACTGGGGAGCTGAGGAAGAATCCAGAACAAAATCCTGGTAATAAAAAAAAGCCAATTTAATTTTTTATTTGCAGCAGCCTTACAATCTATAGTTATTGACTTTAATGAACTTGTCGAATTAACCACCTCATTGATTAGGTTGCATTTTTGAAAGGAAGTGGATGTTTGCGTTTTACTTACATACGGGCTCCTTTTCACTGTCTAACTGGAACTGAATCTGTTCTTTCCACCAAGTGTCTCTCCTATTTGTGTGTGTGTGTGTGTGTGTGTGTGTGTGTGTGTGTGTGTGTGTGTGTGTTCGTGAAGCCCATTGCTTTTAATTATGGTTGCCTACATGAAAATAGGTTGGAGGTTATTTACTTGAGCAAGGGAAATTTGCCAGTCATTATACCACTGAAGGATATGACTCCCTTTTCCTAACAACTACTAATTGTCTATAGCTCCTCAGGGAGGCATGGAGACTTACAAGCTCCTCCATGCTCTGGTACAGAATGATGATGGTACAGTCTTGTACAGGTCTGCTGTAGGTAGCCACTGCTCTTGTGACTTTATAGCTGCAGCAGCCATGCTCCATCCAGTAGATAGATTTTCAGTCTGCCTTCCCATTATCTGGATTTTATATTCCCCTCCCCCACTTTGCATGTCCTCAAAATCGGCCTCTCCTTGCCCAGCCCCTGTTACTGTGTAATTTTCTCTGCCACAGTCTTGTCAGTCATTCCAATGTTGCAATCCCTCAACATAGACAAATACATCAGAATGCAGCAGTGCCATTCCGTTGCTTCCAAAATGCTGCAATCAAATTATGCATTCCCCAGGCACTGCATAGGTAGCACAATGATGTTTATGGTACCCAGAGCAAGAACAGATAAGGTGACTTGTGGAGTTCACTTAGCTAAGAGCTATGGGCTTCCATTAATTGTGATAACCACAGTATAATTTCACTGCTGGATGAAGGTTGCAAGATAATTAGGAAAAGTGCATCCCAGAATGCCAGTGCATATTTCTCCTAAATTAATACACCCTCATCAAATAGGTTATATTAAAAACAGACACTGTATGATACAAGATCATTGATTGGCTTAATTAATAAGAATCAACAGGCAGAGTCAGGGCCTGCATTAACCTTGGCAGTAGATGAGACTCTGGGAAAAGTAACCGAGTAAAAAATGATCTGACGAGGAGTAAATCTGTGCTCACAAATGGCTTTTGAAATACAGCCGGGCTGCTGAGCAGACAAACATCTGTTCTGACCTCCACATTGGGTCATTCTCCCCAAAGGGTCTCTTGTTAGAGGACCTACTGAAGCTGTAGAGTAGGAAGGAGAAGAAGGCTTAAGAGACATGAAGATTAGCATATAAAAGAAACAAACCGACACAGAGAAATAATGGACCACCTCCTCACTGTTTCTATATGTAAGCAACAGAGCATGCATATATGGGAGAATATGGGCACTGTGTAAATGACCCATCAGAGGTTACAGCTTACGTCAGGGCCATTGAGCTTCTTGCTTTCCTTCTTAGTTCTCTGGTCATGGTCCCTTCTTGGAAGTGATCTCTTGCTTTCTTTTTAAAAACTTGTATTTTATTTTGCCTGCCTGTGATCTGTGGACCATTTTTGTGCCTGAGACTCTCAGAGGCCAGAAGTGGGCATCAGATCCTTTAGAATTAGAGTTACAGACAGTTGTGAACTGTTACATGGGTACAGAAAATCGGACCTGAGTCCTCTGGAAGAGCAGCCAGTGCTCTAAACTGCTATGTCACCTCTCCAGCCCTAGCAATCTTTTAAATAATTTGTCTCTGCTTCTTCTACTCACATGGCCTGACCCACTTCCATATTCAAATGTAGGAAAGTGACAATCCCAGTGGTATCCTCTGGACTCCAATATCAGTTCACAATGCCACGAGGGTTGTGTGATGTTTAATGTTAAATGGTTAACATGGAAAGATCTAGAATCACCTAGGAGATAAGCCTCTGGGCATCTCTGTAAGGGATTATCTTAATTACCTTAACTTAGATCGGAAGACTCATCCTACAATGCACTATTTCATGGGCTGGAGTCTTGAGCTGCATCAAGAGAGAGAGCTGGATGAGCGCCCGCATTCACTACTGTCCTTCCTGGTTGCTCCATTCTCCTGCTGCCTTCTCTGTCATTGGGGCGTCCTCTTGAATAAACGCTGAGCCAAAAATAAACCCTCTTTGTCTTAAGTTGATTTTGTCAGAGTATCTTATCACAGCATTAGAAAATGCAATGAGGATAGGTAGGTAGCGATTGGGCGGAGAAGTTCATAAAGAGGTTCTTACATCTCAGATGGAACAATAACAAGAATAAATTCAAGCTTTTCCCATTCAGTTAGGAAAAAGAGCTCTGGAGTTAAAGCTTGGAGGATAATTGGGAAAACTTAAAAACTAAGAAATGATATTGTTTAAACCTCATAGCAACATATGGCCTTTTCTCTTAGCACTCTTGATAAGACAGCTGTGCAGCTCAGGTGTGAACCTTTCTGTCATTCCATGTGCTCCAGGGTTTCCACTCTACTCTGTGGGGATTTGGGAGTATTTTATTTCTGCGACTAGGGAGAAACTTTTGTTCTGGTTCAAATGATATTCTAGGCAATCTCTATTTTCAAGTACAGCCATTTTTGGGTTGCCACATTTAGCAAATAAATACATGAATGCCCAGTAAAAAAATTTAAATTGTAGATAAACATGCAGGATTTGGGACACACTTGTAAGAAAAAATTATTTGTGAAATTGAAATTGAGTTGAGTATCCTTCATTTAAAATGACAACGGAACACATCTGTTGTTTTAATTCAGTTGTTCTTAATCGGAATACCTACTGTATTTAATTAAGTGCCCCACTAAATTCAAGGCAGGATTGTGAAGGCACACTTGCTTGTTCTTCCAGACAGCATTGCCACCAAACAAGGAACTCACTTTATAGCCAACGAAGTATGACAGGAACCATGAAGTTTATTGCTTTTTAACCAGCACACAGGCTTATGCTCAGCCTGTGTAGTCAGTTTATAGTAGTCAGTTCCACCTGCTTAGGGGATGCTGCTGCTCGATTCCTCAGAGAAACAGAACTGACTGAATATACACCTCAACAGGATTTATTAGAGTGGCTTACTGGTTCTAGTCCCACTATTCCAACAGCAGCTGTCTCCTGATACGAAGTCCAAGAATCCAATAGGTGGTCAGTCCATGAGGCTGGATGTCTTAGCTGGTCTTCAGTATACAACCAAATCTTGAAGAAGTAGATAGGCTCCAATCTCAGCGAAGGAATGAACTTGCTAGGAAGGGTGAGGGCAAGCAGGCAAAAAAAGAAAATCATCCTTCTTCCACATCTCTTATATAGGCAGCTAGCAGAAGGTGTGACTCAGATTGAAAGTGTCTCTTCTTAGCTTAAATATCTGGTTTTAGGGTAAGTCTTTCCTCTTCAATCAAGAAAATCTCACAGATATACTCAACTGCTTGGTTTTTAATTTATAGATATAGTCAGGTTGACAATCGAGAGTAGCCATTATAGTGGCTCTCTTATATTAAGTTTGGAGACAAAACTTTGGAGGCATGCCCACAGAAAAATCTAATGTAGGCAATGCCTGCATAGTGCAAGCACTCCTCTTTCCTTGAGCCATCCTCACGATTTGTTCTCTTGATAGTTACTCTGCCTGAGTTGACTAGAACTTCACTGCAGTTTTAATTTACATTGCTCTTATTACTAAAGATAACAATAGATTTTCAATGGTTTGACCTTAAAACAAAACAAGTATTAAATTAAAAATGTATTTTATTTGTTTGGAAAAGAGCCTCTCTATGTAGCCCAGGCTAACTTTGAATTCACTCTGTAGCTCAAGCTGACCTTAAACTCATGATTCATCACTCCAGCCTTGTAAGGAGGGTATGAATCATCATTTCTCACCCTTAAATTTTTTTTTTAAAATTTGGTTGTTTAGTAAAAATGATTAGGTAATTGTGGCCAATTAGTTAATTGAAACACTTAACCAAATGTGATGATTAATTTTGACTGTCAATTTGTTGGAACTTAGAATCACCATGGAGACAAGCTTCTAGGCATATCTATGGGAATTTCTAGACTGAATTAATTGGGCTAGGAAGAGTTACCCTAAACTGTGGCCAGCCCTGTGCTGGAGTCCAGGATAAATAAAAAGGAGAGAGCATTTGCTACTTTTTTTCTTGACTATGGATTCAATGTGTCCAGCTGCCTCAAGCAAGCTACTCCTACCTTACCCTCTCAACCACTGCAGACTATACCCTCAACTTATGAGTCAAAGTCAACTTTCTTTACGTTCCCTTTGTCAGGTATATTAACACAGCAACAAGATAAGTCACTAATACAGAAAAGTTGTCAAGTTGTTGGATCTGGACTCAACTAAGAATCATGTCTATAGGAGTACCTCTGAGAGTATTTCCTGAAGGAATATGAAAGGGAAGACTAACACAAGAGTGCAAAGTACCTTCCAGGAGTAGCCCAAGTGTAAGGAGGTTTGAGGGAAAAAGCAAGGCTTCTTCACCTACTCATCTTTACTGCTCGTTGGTAGGTGCATCTGCGCTGATGTCTCTAATACAGACATCATTTGCTGACATAAGAACTCATTTTCTTTTGCTTTTCAACATAGACTAGAGACCAACAGCTCTGTCTCTTCAAATCCTCCAGACATTCAGTACCATATTGAGATCGTTGAGGCACATAGTCTCATAGACTAAGCACTAGGGGTCTCTGATGTGCAGGCAAGTAATTTTTTTAAAAAAGCTACTGTTGTGGTATGAATGAAAATTGCTGTCATAGGCTCATATATTTGAATACTCAGTCATCAGGGAGTGGAACTATTTGATAGGATGAGAAGGCTGAGGAGGTATGGGCTTGTTGGAAGAAGTGTGTCACTGGGATGGGCTTTGAGCTTTCAAAAGCTCATTCTAGGTCCAGTTCTCTCTCTTTCTTGACCTGTGGCTCAGGGTGGAGCTAATGGACTAACTCTCTGAAACTGTAGGCAACCCTGCAATTTTTATAAGAATTGCCTTGGTGATGGTACCTCCTCACAGTAATAGTTCAGTGACTAAGACGACTACTAAGCTCTTATAGGCAGGCCAATCTAATAATTCTCCTTTGTAATTTGAATGCATTCTATCAACTCTGTTTCAGAGAAGACTATTCATGCACTGGTCACTGGGGTTTTTTAAAGAATATGCATTGATGGAACATGGATGGACAAAATTCATATTATTTATTTTTTAAACAACATTTTTCTTACTTGAAAATTTCATATGCATCCATCACTTCCTTCACCCAACTGTTCTTGGCCGACATTCCTTTCCCTCCTAATTCATATCCATCCATCACTCCCTCCCTCCAAATCTTCCTGGCCTACATTCTTTTTCCTACACAACTTCATGACGTCTTTTCATTATTTTTTGTTATCAATAATCCTGAGACCAGTTAGTGCTTCCCATGTGTACTAACTCTGTGGACATCCTCTGAGGTTTGAATAACCTACCAGTGGCCACATCTACAAAGAAGAGGGATTCTTTCCAGAAGTCAGTTCCTCATAACTTTCCTCCCCATCTGCTGGAGCTTACATTCTTTCTGCCCACCTCTTCCATGAAGTTCCCTGAGTCTTGAAGGATGGAGGTTCCTCTGCTGAACACTCAGAGTTAGTTATAGTTGACCACTTTTGACCACTGTGAGTCTTGTATTAGCTACCCATCACTGCAAAAAGAAGCTTCGCTGTCCAAAGTTGAGAGAGGCCCAAATCTGTAGGTATAAGTTTAGGCATCGAGAATGCAATTTGACAGCATGACAATTTAGCAAACAATAATAGATACTTTTCATAACCTATTTTTTTTCTCCCGCTGTGGGTTTTAAACTACATTTACAGTACAGAACTGAGAATAGGACCCCTGTTGAAGGAATCAGAGAAAGAACTGGAAGAGCTTGAAGGGGCTCGAGACCCCATATGTACAACAATGCCAAGCAACCAGAGCTTCCAGGGACTAAGCCACTACCTAAAGACTATACATGGACTGACCCTGACTCTGACCTCATAGGTAGCAATGAATATCCTAGTAAGAGCACCAGTGGAAGAGGGAAGCCCTGGGTCCTGCTAAGACTGAACCCCAGTGAACTAGACAGTTGGGGGAGGGGCAATAGGGGGGAGGGGGGAGGGGAACACCCATAAGGAAGTGGAGGGGGGAGGGGGATGTTTGCCCGGAAACCGGGAAAGGGAATAACACTCGAAATGTATATAAGAAATATTCAAGTTAATAATAATAATAAAAAAAAGACACATAGGAATCCCATAAAGACAAAACTGGAAACTATAATATATGTGCAAAGAACATATAAAGCATGTATGTATGTATGTATGTATGTATGTATGTATGTATGTATGTATTTTCTTGTAGTTGTATCCATTGAGAGTGGGCTCTACAATGCAGCCTTTTTATTGGTTGTATTTTTCTGTGATGGTCTCCTTCTTCAAAACGACAGTTCTTTAATGAGGGCTGAGGCATATATTTATCTATAGATAGAAGAATCAAGTTAGGGATTATACAAGTTTAGTAAACTGGAAGTTTTTTGTTCCACTACATGTTTAAGTAATATTAAAAAATAGATTAAGGTGTAACACAAGTTAAAGTCTCTGAAATTCCACTTCTCAGAAAAGGGATGCATTAAGAAGTTAATGTATAATTTTTCTAAAACTTTTGTGTCTGCAAAATAGTGTAATCATATGATTAAAAACTCATTTGTAAAGTATATTTTGTCTTTTAGGTAGGCTAGAACATCTTTCTTTGTCAGTGTGTATATATTTCCCACATGTTAATTGAATATATAACATCTTATAGATAGATTTATATCTAATATAGAATATAAAGTATTTTGGCATGTAATTATTAAACTTTTTGTTTCCCCTCCTGAAATTAAAAAAAAAATAATAGATACTTTTCATAACCTATTTTTTTTTCTCCCGCTGTGGGTTTTAAACTACATTTACAGTACCATGAAATGCCTCCGGTGGCATAGGCCTCAAATCTGACCAGAAAGTGGTCAGATTACTCTTGTAACTGTCATGCCTCTGTTGCACCGGTGGGCATATCTTGCCAGGTCAGTGTTGTGGCACAGAGTGGCAAGCATTGCGTAGGACTGTTACTGTCTTCGCCCCATATCCCTGCAGCCTGAATATCATCTTTGGCAGTGTATAAGCTGGCTGGCATGGAGGAAGTCTCCTGGTCAGTTTAATGTTATTTTTGTGTGTACTGCATCTAAAGAGAGTGGTGCCTTTGGAAGTAGGGTCTTACCATTCAGTTACATTGGGCGACCAAGAGCAATGACAATAGCTTGTGTTATTTTGAGTGGCTCTCAGGACTCATTGACTCACTAATAGGAAGCTATCTCATGTTTGGTCCTGAGATTTTTATTTAATAACCTATGTGTTCGGAGAGCAGTATTGTCTGCCTATGCAGGACCCTTCTGTTCAAACTGCCCTTTTATAGGACTTATACATTATATTGTAAGATTAGCTCTTCATGATATTTAACTAAATACATTAAAAAAGTGATTTAACATCTTCTGTATTGTTAAAACTTAAAGGTTTCTTAAAGAACATTCTGGAGACCCAACCTTGTACTCTGGCATTAGTTACTTTTCTGTTGTTTTGCTAAAATACCACCACAAAGGCAACTCAGAGAAGAGTTTATTTGAACTTATGGTCCTAGACGGTGAGAGTCCATAATTGTGGAGCAAAGTTTGGCACAGGCGCATTTGAGAATTCACATTTCAAATTATAAGCAGGAGTCTCCTAATGATATGCCTCTTCTAATAAAACCATACCTATGCTACCCCACTTCTAGAATCTGTTGCTGTCTTCATTGGACTTGTCTAGCATGGCAGCAAAGCCAGAACTCTGTCATACAAAGAGATGCCATAGTTTCCTTCTTCAGCACTCTGATCTCTGGGATATTTCAACACTGCCTTGTTCCCATCGATTTCTTTCCCCAGTGACTCTGGTTAGAAGGAACAGTTACCTCAGACTTGTAGGTTTTTTGCTAGTACTCAGAGTCCTGTGACCAGAGTTTCTTGCCTGGCAGTCAGTCATTTAAATTTTGATTTCAATCTTCAATTCATCTAAGTTTTTACTTTTCAGAATTTCCAAGTAGTGAATTCGCGCTGTTCATAGATTTTATTGGTAGTTTTTAGGGATTTAACCTGACTCGTGTTTTTAAAAAATTATTTATTTATTATATTTTTATTATATTATTATATTAATTATTTATATTATTATTATAACTTATTTATTTTTACACTTCATATTTTGTTCCCCTCCAGGCCCACCTCCTGACTCCACATCCCATACCTCCTCCCGGCACCCCAGTCACCACAAGGAAGTCCCCATCCCACCCACCCCCACCAGACCTCTAAGCTTCCTGGGGCCTTCAATCCTTTGAGGGTTAGGTGTATCTTCTCTGACTGAGCTCAGATCCAGGAGTCCTCTTCTGTATAAATATATAGTGGAGGCCTCATCTCAGCTGGAATATGCTGCATGGTTGGTGATCCAGTGTCTGAGAGATCTCAGGGATCCAGGTTAATTGAGACTGCTGTTCCTCCTACAGGGTTGCCCTCCTCCTCACCTTCCTCCTGTTTTCCCTAATTCAACCGCAGGGGTCAGCAGCTTCTGTTCATTGGTTGGGTGCACATATCTGCATCTGACTCTTTCAGCTGCTTGTTGGGTCTTTTGGAGGGCAGTCATGATAGGTCCCTTTTGGTCAGTGCCCCATAGCCTCAGTAATGGTGTTGGGTGTTGGGTTCTCCCCTTGAGCTGGATCCCATTTGGGTTTGTTGCTGGACCTTCTTTTCCTCAAGCTCTTCTCTTTTTCTATCCCTGCAATTCTTTCAGACAGGAAAAATTATGGGTCAGAGCTTTGACTGTGGGATGGCAACCCCATCTCTCACTTGATGCCCTGCCTTTCTATTGGAGGTGGGTTCAATAAGTTCCCTCTCCCCATTGTAGGACATTTCATCTAGGGTCCTGCCTTTGAGTCCTGAGGGTCTGTCACTTCCCAGGTCTCTGATATATTCTAGAATGTCTTCCCAACCTCCTTCCTCCCCGAGGTCGCCCATTTCCATTCTTTCTGTTGCCACTCAGGACTTCAGTCCTTTCCTCCGACCCAATACCAGATCATGTTCCCCTCTCCCGGACCCCCACTCCTGTCTCCTTTCCCTTCCCTCTTGTGGTTGCTTTCTTCTCCTTCCCAAGTGGGACTGAGGCATCCTCATTTGGGCTCTTCAGTTTGTTAACCTTGTTGAGTTCTGTGGTCTGTGTCTCAGGTACTCTTTGAGCTTCCTATACTTTTTTTCTTTCTAATATCCACTTATTAGTGAGAACAAACCTTGCATGTCCTTTTGGGTCTGAGTTACCTCACTCAGGGTATTTTCTAGTTCCATCCATTTGATTGTGAACTCAGGATGTCTTTGTTCTTAATAGCTGAGTAGTATTCCATTATGTAAATGAACCACATTTTCTGTATCCACTCTTCTGTCATGGAACATCTGGGTTGTTTCCAGCTTCTGGCTATCACAAATAAGGTTGCTATGAACATAGCGGAACATATGCCCCTGTAGCATGGTGGGGCATCTTTGGGTATATTGCCAAGAGTGGTATTGCTGGGTCCTTAGGTAGGTCTTTTCCAATTTTCTGAGGAACCTCCAAATTGATTTCCAGAGTGGTTGTACCAGTTTGCAATCCCACCAGCAATGGAGGAGTGTTCCTCTTTCTCCACATCCTGTTGTCACCTGTTTCATCCACATGTGTTGTTCCCTGAGGTTTTGATCATAGCCATTTTGACTGGTGTAAGGTAGAATCTCAGGGTCATTTTGATTTGCACTTCTCTGATCACTAAGTGAACATTTATTTAGGTACTTCTCAGCCATTCAAGCTCTGTTCAGCCATTCTGAACAGTCCTCTGTTCTGAATTCTCAGTTTAGTTCTATACCCTATTTTTTGATTGGGTTGTTTGATTTTTTTTGGTGGTTAACTCCTTGAATTCCTTATATATTCTGGATATTAGCCCTGTATTGGGTGTGGGGTTAGTGAAGATTTTTTCTCAATCTGCAAGTTGCTGATTTGTCTAATTGACTATATTCTTTGCCTTACAGAAGCTTTCCAGTTTCATGAGGTTCCATTTATCAATTCTTGATCTTAAAGCATGAGCCATTGGAGTTCTGTTTAGGAAATTTCTCCTTTGCCAATGAGTTCTAGGCTCTTTCCCACTTTTTCTTCTATTAGATTCAGTATATCTGGTTTTATGTTGAGGTTCTTGATCAAGTTGGATTTGAGCTTTGTGCATGGTGACAAATATGGGTCTATTTTCATTTTCTACATACAGACAGCCAATTAGACCAGCACCATTTATTGAAGATGCTTTCTCTTTTCCATTGTATATTTTTGGCTTCTTTGTCTTCAATTCTTTTCCATTGATCAACCTGTCTGTTTCTGTACCAATACCATGCAGTTTTTATCACTATTGCTCTGTGGTAGAGCTCAAGGTCAGGGATGTTGATTCTCCCAGCTGTTCTTTTATTGTTAAGAATTGTTTTCACTATTCTGTTTGTTTTTAATGCCTTTCCAGATGAATTTGAGAATTGCTCTTTCCATGTATTTTTTTTTTTTTAATCTTGACTGGTGCCAGAAGTCTCATGGTATTCAATTATCTCTAAAGAGCATGTTTTTTCTATATCTTCACAATTACTCTTTATAATGTTTATAATGAAAAATTAAACATTTTTAGAAAGGGGTTTTATGTCTTTTGATAACTTTATATTACATATGTCATTTCAATTGTAAATTCAACCATCTTTTCTCAACCCATGGCAAACATGGGATGGTGGCACTGATAGAAGTTGACTCCAGTGGCTGTCCTGATGTTGAACAGTGCAGTTGAATTTAAACGTAATAATTATAATGGAAAGCAGTATGTCTTGGTGAGCAATGAATTGATATAAATATTTTTCAATGATCAAATAACTAAACATTAAACAGTTGATAATAACCAGTTTGTGTAATGGCAAAGTGGGCTGAGACATTTCCATCATTACAGTGTTATGCAAATTAGCATGGTATTTTGCCATAAAGATTTAAAGTGTATATTTCATTTGCCTTAGCAGCTTACATTTCAAGAATTTGTTCTATGGAAACAGTTACATGCATTAATTACATATGCATTTAGGTATAATAAATGTGCATAATTCATATCTTATATGTGCAATTATATATAAAATCATTATATATGCAAAACTGGAAAGTAAGCTGTCATCTTAGTTCATTACAATACTTTTATCTAAGAAATTTTTATAATGTCAGTAAAAAACAATGCAATACTATATACATAAGAAAAACTAACTGGCTTTTTATATTACACCTATTTTATTTATTCAACAAATAGGAATGCCTATTTGTGGTTTGGGATAAACAGTATTTTAAATTACTTTATAAGAATACCTTCTAAATTCATAATAGTAATTTACTCTGAAAATCGGGGTCTTATGGGAGCAGGGAGGATGTTCCTTTTTTCTTTACTGACTGAGGTTTTGAGAAATAAATATTCATATAATTTTTCTAAATAAAAAAATCTAAACATTCTTCGAAAGGGATTTTGTGTCTTTTGACAACTTTAGATTATATATGTCACTTGGATTGAAAATTCAATAGTCTTTTCTCAACATGGGGCACACATGGCATGGTGGGACTGAGAGAACTCAACCTCAATGTCTGTCCTGATTTTGCACATTGTGATTCTGCGTGACACACAAGGAAATCTTCTGAATTTCCAACTGCACAGCACAGAGAAAATTCTGGATAACAAACCAGTAGAGCAAAAACCAAGAAGGCACTGCTTTAGACAGTAAACACATGAATTCACTTAAGATTTTGCCTTATGATGAAGTAAATGACTCATAGTTAATACATTTCGGTTTTCTCTGTCTAAAGCTCAGGATCTGATATTTGCTGGTGGAATAGCAAAATTCAAGTGACTGGTTGTGACTGCTGTGGAGAAGGCAAAAGTGGGATTTGCTTACTGGGCAGACAGTCAGCACAGGAATTACCTTTTATTAGTTAGAGCCATAAAGTAACAGTGTTGGTGATCAAGGGTCAATGCTAAAGGAACCTTCGGTAGACACTCTAATTAGTTAGTTAATTAATTAGTTAATTAAATCTCTTCATGGAATGAGGGGCTAGAACTACAGCCTTGTATATTTTAGGCTAGCAGTCCATTATGGAGCTGTATAGCCCCAGAATTCTTCTTTGTTTGTTGGTTTTGTTTTAATGAGGCCGGGCCACTGTAGATCACACTGGCCTGGAACTCACTGCATAGCTTTGTCTGCAGCCCAAACTGGTCTGGAGGTCACTCTTTAGCTCAAGCTGGCCTTGAACTTACACTTTCACAGCCTCATCCTTCTAAGCAGGCACAGCTCTCAATTCATTATTGTGAGTCTGGGCATCCCATCTATTGTTTCAGAGAATTTGAAAGTTATTTCCTGCTTGCGAAATGGCATTTCTTCAATGAATGAATGACTCCTTATTTTTAAAATACCTTTTCTTATTTATTTAAGATAGGATTGGTCTCTTGTTTTCTGGCTCAGGTTGATCTTGAACTTGTAATGCAACTTAGGCTGCCCTCAAATTTAGGAGCATCCTGCTTCAGCTTCAAGAATTGTTGGGTAACAGGTATGTGCCATTATTTCTGGTTCATCCCTTGATTTTCTGGAGCACTTAAGGTATTTGAATTTTTTTTCTTTTTTTTTTCTTTTTACTTTTTTTTTTTTTTTTTTTTATTAACTTGATTATTTCTTATATACATTTCGAGTGTTATTCCCTTTCCCTGTTTCCGGGCAAACATCCCTCCCCCTTCCTTATGGGTGTTCCTCCCCATCCTCCCCCCCATTGCCGCCCCCCCCAACAGTCTAGTTCACTGGGGTTCAGTCTTAGCAGGACCCAGGGCTTCCCTTCCACTGGTGCTCTTACTAGGATATTCAATGCTACCTATGAGGTCAGAGTCCAAGGTCAGTCCATGTATAGTCTTTAGGTAGTGGCTTAGTCCCTGGAAGCTCTGGTTGCTTGGTATTGTTGTACATATGGGGTCTCGAGCCCCTTCAAGCTCTTCCAGTTCTTTCTCTGATTCCTTCAACGGGGGTCCTATTCTCAGAATTTTTAACTCAATTTTGTTATCCATCATGCACTTTCTCCATCACAGTGTCAGCCTCTTGAAGAAAACTGCTCCCTTTATTCCTTACTGTAGCACACCAGGATTGAACCATGTCTGACATTGTGCAGACAATAAGTATCTTTGATTAAAGAATGATGCGCACACAGGTTGGAAACTTTTAAATCTTTCAGTCTGTTTTTCCACCTCATATTTCCTTCTTGTCTTGATTTCATTCATTTCAATGCATAGCATATGGTTAGATTTGTCATCAGTCACAGGAAGGATGTGAAGATGCCCTTTGAATCATTATGGACTTGTTTTTCTACTGTGTGTAAAAAGAATGCAGTGGTGTGTAAAAAAAATGCAGTGGGCTTTAAGCCAGAAAGTTCTGTGGTATTCATTTTCCTTCGTAAGTGTTTATTATGTTTTAATTCATTGATTCTGTGCACATGTATTGTGGTCAACGGACAGCTTCTCATAGTCAACTTAGGCTTCTACCAATGTTCAGGGATTTTATTGCTTATTTTAATATATCTGAAGTATTGAGTATAAGAGTTTTAAAATCATTACTGGCATCTTACCAATATAATTTAATTTGCGATATCTGGCATGGGATGAAGCTGATTGCTATTAGTTATTTGATAAAAAGCATTTGAGTTTTTCATAATCCCACTCCAGCATTTGAGAAAGTTAAGAAATAATTAATATTGTACGGAGAAAATATGTTGTCAAGGAAGGAGCTCAAACTAGATCTGCGGGTTAGATGGATTACATAAAAAACAGACCATCTTTTTGCATCTTTCCCCTGCTCTGCAAAATAGAAAAGAGCACGATTATGATTTTTCATTTTGAGAGGAGTTGGCTGACGAACAAAACCCCTAACATAAGATCAAATGAAGCAGACATAGATACTTGGATTCATCCATAGGCACATGAGTGTGCACATACTCAAATGCACACACTCATAAAGGTATACTCATGCTCACAATATGCTCACACACATGCACAAATGCATATACACAGTGAGAACAGGGACAGAGTGTAGAGCTTGGCTTCACAAACCAGTGATGCATGGGCCTGGACATGGTCAGTGTCCAAAAGCTGCTTTCTCTCTTCTGGTCCTTTACTCCACAGATTTTCTCTTCTGAAAATTTCCTATGTGTCTGCTTTTCAACTCTCTTTGCCTTGGTAGTCACAGGGTCACAAATGGCCTCTTTCAGATTCTAATTTGGGGTTGGGGATTTGGCTCAGTGGTAGAGCGTTTGCCTAGCAAACGCAAGGCCCTGGGTTCAGTCCCCAGCTCCGAAAAAAAGAAAAAAATCAGCCTCTAATTTAACTCCTAAGACTAATTAGCATAGTTGATACTGAAAAACTACTCAGGATTTTCATGTTGGTTTACAACCCACAGCTATAAGCAGGTAGAGAAGGATAATCAATTTTAAGCATGTTGGAGCGGTTCAATATTTGGGAGAGGTTAATTTCCAGAAAGAAGGAAAAAGCTGGGAAGATCCTAAACAAACAAATCCCCAAAACAAAACCAAAAATCACCAACAAAACAAAACAAAATCCTGCAGCAGTTAACTAATCTCTGATCCATCTCTAATTGGGTAACCCATGAATTGGGAGCAGAACTGAATAGTTTATGTATAACGCTTCTCCTAAAAATGGCTTTCAGTTACTTTAGGACGCAACAGTTTTGCTTCACATTACTTCAGGCAGGAGTTCTTGCTAATAACAATTGGATTTCTCATTTGAGCAACAGACCTATATACATGTGGTTTCTTCCACACTGCACATGAAATCAAAAGGCATGAACAATATGAACTTCATTTCTTTCCAATGAAACAATGAACCTGAGTAATTATTGGCCTTTGTGAGGTGCTGCTTTATCATTACAAATACAGCAGCAGACATCTTTCGGTGGAGTTTACATATATTTCTTGTTTCCACTGAAACAATTGTTTTAAAAAAGAAATTTGTATCTATCACTTCCTTAAGGTCTTGTATAGCTCAGGCTGTCCTGGAGCTCACTGTACAGTCAAGAATGAGTCTGGACTTCTAATCCTCATATCTGCCCCTTCTATGAGCTAGAATTACAGGCCCATGCCACCGCACCATTTTATGTGTTGCTAGGGATGGAAGCCAGGGTCTCATTTATATGAGGGGCGCGCTCTACTGACGAAGCCACATCGCCAGCACCTGAAGCACTTATTGTTAATCGATCTTAACTGAGACACGGTGTGTGAGAGTGTATGTTCGGATTTTCACACAGGGAGAGCAGAGAAGACAGAGATCAAGTGAGCTTGCATACTTGCTTTGGAACCATACATTTTACTGGAGTCTTAGGAATAGCAGTGTTCCACATTCATTCTATTGGAATAGCAAATGTCTTATGCTTGGGCCAAGAGGAGAAACAAAGGTTGCTAGAAGCTGAGAGGACGAACAAACACTCAGTGGGAACAAAAGGCCTAAGCTGTCCTAGTTTTCCTGCGATGAAAATGATGTTTGTGCTTGTACATTTTTTCTAATTTATTTTTTTATTCACGTTACATCCCAGTAGCAGCCTCTCTCCTTCCCTCTCTTCCCAGACTTGCGCTTAGAAATCCTTTCCCCCATTGCGTATTCCTCAGAGAAGCAGATCTACCTCCCCCTGTTCCCTCCCCCGTCCCCGGTACCATGCCACCCTGGGACATCTAGTCCCAGAAGGACTAAGCACATCCTTCTTCCACTGAGGCTCAACCAGGCAGTCCAGGTAGGGGAAGGGGACCCAACGGCAGGCAACAGAGCCAGAGGCAGTCCCTCCACTCCAATTGTTAGGGGACCCGCATGAAGACCAAGCTGCACATCTGCTACAAATGGGTGGGGGTCCAGGTCCAGCCCCAGCATACTCTTTGGTTGGTGGTTCAGTCTCTCTGAGCCATGGGCCCACGTAAGTTGACTCTGTAGGTCTTCTCATGATGACCTTAACTCCCCAGCTTACCCAGGTCTATCCCCTGCCCTCCCACAAGACTCTTGTGCTCCTCCCGATGTTTCTCTATTGGTCTCTTCACCTGTTTCCATCCGCTCCCTCAGGAGACAGTTATGCTAGGCTCCTCCTGTCTGCAAGCGTGGCAGAATATCCTTCTTCTAATGCAACAGCTCTAACACAGAGAACAGTTTGGTGCTTTTCCTTTTCAACTTACTAAAAAATGGTGCCCAGAAATGTTGAGGACTTGCCCTAGGTGAACCAACTGGCTGTAGTGAGGCTGGGCTCTGATTCTGCGTCTCACTTTAGAGCTGGTCTACCACCTTCAGCAGTCTTCCCACTTGCTCTCCAAGACAGCGATTCCCAGCCTTCGTGAAGTCGCCTGAGTTCTTAGAGAATCACCTCAGCATGCTGATGCTGCATTTTCATGCAATACAATGTCTGTTAAATAGAAACACTCAAATATTTATTTTGAATTGGATGGGTCCATGCAGGATTAATAACAGGGTTGCTGTATAGAGCATAGGTGTCTAGATAGGTATTAAGAGTTTTGACGTAACTCTGTGTTCATCTAGATCCCTTATTTGCCTGCCTGCCTGTCTGTCTATATGTCTGTCTGTCTGTCTTCTATCATCTGTTTGTTTACGGAGCCACTGCTGGCCAGATTGGCCTTAACCTCGTGATCCTCCTTCTTCAGTATTTTGAGTGCTGGACTTATAGCGGCTTTCCAGGAATCGTCCTTCACAGTAGTGAGACGCACAAAACTCACATTCCTCTGTGGTGCCTATTATTAGAGGTATATCTGGGGCCACAACAAAGGAAAAAAAAAAGGAAAAAAGACACCATTATAAGATGAATATAAGACTGTAAGTCTTAATGTAAAATTTAAATGTAATTCTAAAGTTTAATTTCCCATTAGGAGAAAACCTAAATTCAATTCTATTATGCTGATTAATTATGCCTACTTTTCATAAGACTTTAGAAATATGAGGATTTGACAGAGTCAAAAAAGACAACAACAGAGAATATGTCGGCAACAAGTTTAGATTTGTGATAAGACGTGCAAGGGGTCAATGTGTGTGGAGGTATTTGCTGATATTCACGCCCACTTATGTAGAGAAACGGCTGAATTTCCTCTCACCTGCCACAGCAGAAGTGAACATTTTAGTTACTGTTCTCAAATACATCTCCACATGATATATTTAATAGATAACATGTAGCCATCCATTTTGTTATTAACTAAACAAACTGTATTTAAGTGGAACTCTAATTTGGGGGTTTAATTCTGTGGAATTATGTGAATATTTTTCGGTGTTTTTCGTTTTCTTTTGTCAATTGTATTCCATACAATTCCTTTTGCAAAAGATCAATCTTTAACCTTTAAGTAAAAATTTTTAGTAGACCTGAGAATCATTTCTGTTTGTCAAGGTAGAATAGTTCTTCCCTCCTCAAATTCCATTCAATGTAGTTATTGAAACTGTCAAAATGAAAAAAAAGAAAAACCAAAAAACTCAAAACCTACTGGCAGTTTATCAACAGGTCTGTTGGGTAAGAAATAACCCCCCTTTATTACAAAACAATAGTAGACATCATAGGAGAATTGGAATGAACAGCTTATCAGCTAGTGCCGCATCTAAATGACACAACAGTAGACAGGGGTCCTGAAACCGTGAAAGACCATGAGGTAGTTTAAGCAACCATTTACTTAGAGTCAGTCTTGAACACTACACTGTAAGAATCTCTAGTTTATCTGTGCATAGTAGATAAATATCTGGCCCGGATTATTTATTAAAAAACCCAAAGGTTGCAGGATTTAAATTTCCTCAGGACTGAGACGGGAGTGGTTTTGAGTGGTTCCTTTTCCGTTGCGACTGAAGGTGGCGCCCTTGAGCTGCGTCCCAGAGGCGGCCTCAGCAGGAGGATTTTTCAAACAAGCTTTTGTAGTTCGCAAAAGGACACGGAGCAATTTAGCAAGAGGAAAAAAAAAGTCGCTTTTCGTCCAACTCCTGGCTTGCCACCTCGCATAGCCTGTGGCGGAGCCTAGGTAAATGGAAATTAACGGGATATGATAAACTCGGCCAGGAGCCCCGTTGAGGTTTGGAAGTCGAGTTTTTTCTTTTCATTATCTTGTAGTTTGGCTATTAGGCGGGTTGATAGGGGGGTAAGGTATTGCTTTATGAGTTCTCCCTTGGACTCAAATCTCTACCCAGCCTTAAGATTCATCATTTGTATAACGAGTGGGATCTACCGCTGTTTTTCTGTTATGTTTGAGCATTCTTTAGGTTTAAGAAATACTCAGTATTTTCCACCCAGATCAGCTTTGAAATGGGAAAGACCAGGGGTAACAGAAGAGCAGCTGTACCCAGAAATTCA
Source organism: Rattus rattus (assembly GCF_011064425.1). NCBI lineage: Eukaryota > Metazoa > Chordata > Mammalia > Rodentia > Muridae > Rattus > Rattus rattus. The sequence goes on from NC_046162.1 coordinate 23,835,802, forward strand.
CAAGTGTTACCGCATTTTCATTCCATTTAGAAGTTCCCGAAGGCCATGGTCAACACCATTTAGTAACGTGTGCACATACTGAGATGGAGAGCTGGGTTTTGAACCCAATCGCCTTAACTCCAATTTGTGTACCATTTCCATTGTAATCAAAACTTCGCATACATTTGCAAGAAATAATACAGACAACAGGCTTTATTGTATTTTTTGAGGTAAATGCAGAGTCTGAATTAAAATCACATTGCATGAATTTAAATTTCATTGAAATGTTATTTTTTTCCTTCTCGGTATGGCAGAAAGGAGCGTGTTTGTCGCATAACTAACTTCTCCTAGGGAATCTTTCTTTGGTCACCTTAGTTGGAAAAGCTTCGGACTAAACAAACAAACAAAGAAGTCAGCTTGAGTCTGGCTTACAGATGCAGGGGTGGTTCTGGCGGTTGTCTTAGTAAATTTCCTTCCCTTGAGTGAGGGAGACTCACATGGGCTGTATTAGAGGACTTCTCCAAGGAACTGGCAGGCAGCTACCTGACTGAGGAGCTGCCATTTTGGCTGCTATTGCTACTGTACGTATAGCATCCAGGAGCGGTGCTGGGAGCCCTAGCTGTTCAGGAGTCTCATGGATCTTTCCTCTCTCTGAGAGGGAAGTTTTCAATGTAGAGAAACAGCTACACAACCACATTGTCTTGACAAAGCTGTTGCTGAAGAAGCAGTGTTGGGCTATGTATGGCTTTCCTCCTACATTTCGCATTGTCCAGAAACGTTCCTGTATTATTCATACTATTATTTGCAAATTAATTGGCCTAGTGTTTTTTCTTTTTTCTTTTCTTTTGGCAAATCTAGTTTTTCTGTTTTGGTATGTATCTCTTCCCCAATTTGAAAGAGTAGAAAGGTTTTCAGATGGTTTCTTTAGAAATTTCATGCGTGCGTGTGTGCACACACACACGTAAAATAAAAGTAATTTTAATTTATTATCGTGGGGAGGTTTACTCCTAAATAAACTCACTCTTTCTAGCACTTTCTGAACTCTGGCTGGTTAAACTCAGCTGTCTGGATCAAACTTCTCTCCAAGCTGACTGATTTAAATTGTCTTCCCTCTGCTTCTGACTGAATTGCTCTGTTTGGCCTCAAACCAACTCTGGCAATCTGTTCTAATCTCCTGGCTCCTTCTTGTCCCTCTGCTCATTCTGTCTTCACCTATGCCTCACTTGTTCTCTCTGCCACCTGCCTTTGTAAAACTGTCCCAGTAAAACAGCCTCTGTCTCTTTCTACCCCTATCCCTGAGTCATTCTGTCAAATCTTTTTGCTGCTCAATTGGACCTCACTTTCAAACACGGCTGCTTTCTTCTACAAACTAACTTCTAGTCAGAGGGATTAAAGGGATGTAATTACAACCTGATCATATGGACCTAGAAGGTCTTTGGATGTTTACATATGCACTGTGCCTCCCCCCAACCCCCTTGCCAGAGCAGCCATGTTGCTAGGTTAAAATTCTATACTCAGCAAACTGTATCTACATATTTTGCACACACACACACACACACACACACACACACACAAACACACACACACACACACTCTCTCTCTCACACACACGCAATGATAATAGTTGGGGAGAGAAGGCTATCAATTTGAGAGTGTGTGGGAGACATGGAAAGAATCAGAGAGAGGAGTTCAGGGAGGAGCTGGGGGGAGAAGAGTAGGCAAGGCATATGGGGAAGAGAAGGGAAGGGGAGAAGTAATATAATTCTATTTTAATTTAAAATGTATACTTTTTGACTTGTCATATTGTTTATAATTTTGCAAAGAGACTTGAGCATGTGACTTTCTTTTGTCCTAATAGTCCTTTCTTTATTGAATTAAGATGACCTTTAATATATGTCAAGTTGCTACCCATGTTAGGGCTATTTTTTCATTTTCTCTTAATGGAAGTAGTTGAAAACTGCTTTAGTTATTATTGTTTTGTATTTTAATTCCTTTCTGATTCAGTTTCATTTAATGCTTTGCTTATTTATTTTTAGATAATTTTCCCTAGATATTTTTAAAATCGAGTTTTAAAAATTCATTTTCGAGGGTCTAGAGAGATGGCTCAGAGGGTAAGAGACAATAGACTCATTGGTTCTTGGTGGCCACCAGCTTAGCTCCACCCTCAATGAGAGAAAGTGTCCTTTTTTCGTTTTGTAATAATGGTTTTACTTCTTTGAGTTTCACTTACGTTCTTAGGACCCAGACAGAATACAGGCAGAGAATGGCCCATCAACTTCTGCTTAATGTGGTCTAGGGTTTTCTAGCCTGACGTTCTGAACTCATCTCCAGATTCTCTTATTTTCTAGTTGCAAGGGCCTAAGGACCACATAAAGATGGGTTTATCATAGCAGTAGGCTCACCTCTGGTTCCTTTCTGTATCTGTTAGTTTATGGACTGCTGGAAAAAAAAAAAACAAATGAAGTCCTTATGTTTGATCAAAGATTAAAGGTCCTGTTTATCACGGGAGGAAGTTATCCTGTCAGAATGTGAATCTGAGTCAGCTGGTCACCTTTCCAATCTGCAGTCAGGAAGGAGAGAACAATGACTGTTGCTCTCAGATGCCCTTCTCCTTTTTCTTCACAGCCCATAAAGTTCTGATGCTCATCTTTAGGGTGGGTCTTCCTGTCTCAACCCAATCTAGAACATTATGGACAGACACAGAGGCTTCTTTCCATGGTGATTCTAAATCTCATTAGCCTAACTATCAAGACTGACCACCACCATGGCTGACTTTGCAGTATTCTAATTCCATTTTCGTATTCCAGGTAGTCATTGATACTGACATGATTTAAGTTTACTTGACATCTACTTTTGCATACTTTTAAAAACAATAATATTTTCATTGCAATATTTTAGAGTCCACAAGAATATCAGCTTCAAAGATTAAATAGCTTTACTAATTTATTTGTATGGAGTAAGACCTTGAAAACAATGGAAAGTTGTGAGAGCAGACAAGAACGGGTTTCTGTTTTCTGGTAGTCATTTTCTAATGTTCAGCTGCATCTGTGTTATTGCAACCTCATCCATTGGTTATTATTTTAATATTTTGCTAATTTAGCGACTGATTTTTTTTCACTACCACAAATGAGACTATTTATAAATTTTCTTTTATTACACTCTGATTTATTTTTATAACAAAATTATTATTGTCTCATAAAACGAAATTTCAATTTCTTAATCTGTTTCTGGGTTGGGAATTGTGTACAATAAAAGAATGAATGGTACCTTGAAGGTTTGGGAAAATATGTTTCTGAAACATGGCTGGTGAATAAATTTTTAGTTCAATTTTTTAGCAATTAGTTTATTGTAAGTTCTTAAGTGCAAACATAAGGCTTATAAACCATGCTGTAGGATAATAGTGAATTTTATTTAGAGATTTTTTCTCATCATTTACTGAGATGGCTGTACTTTTTGTCTGAATACGGTGAGCTGTGATTATTGATTTTTAAATGTTAAACTAACTATGCTTACCTTCAATAAACCCTGTTTACCAATATATGACCATGGATTGAGAATAAATTGATTTGTAAAACGGACATTTCTATAATATTTTGAGGAAGGTGGATGGGTACTTTCGATCTTATTTTTTAAGTTTTGCTCATGTAATTAGGTAAATCTCACAGCATATTTAAAAATACATTTACTCTTTTTTTTTGCTAAGATTCATTTAAGATTTATGCTGTCTTTTTCTTAATTCTGCAATAGATTGAATTAATGGACACTCCTTCAATCAAGAGTTTGGATAGCCTAGTAAGAGCACCAGTGGAAGGGGAAGTCCTTGGTTCTGCCAAGACTGAACCCCCAGTGAACATGATTGTTTCGGGGAGGGTGGTAATGGGGGGAGGATGGCGAGGGGAACATCCATAAAGAAGGGGAGGGAAAGGGGTTAGGGAGATGTTGGCCCAGAAATCGGGAAGGGGAATAACAATCGAAATGTAAATAAGAAATACTCAAGTTAATAAAGATGAAAAAAAAAAAGAGTGGGATGACACACAATGACTTTAATTTTTCTTTTCAAGATAGGGCGTCACTCTGTAGCCTTGGCAGGCCTGGACCTCCCTATATAGACCACACTGGCCTCAAACTCATAGAAATTTTCCTGCGCCTGCCTTCTGAGTGCTAGAAGAAAAGGAGTGTGCTACCATACTTGGTGCTAAATTCTTTAATAAGCATATTTATATTTTTCTGCTTCACATTTTATCTATACATGGTTATTTTCTAGGAATTTGCTTAATCAACCTCAGCTATTGTATTTGCTACCACAAAATTATTAGTATTAGCAATATTTTTAAAATGTATCTTTGATGTTCATTTTTATACATATATCAAATATGTAATAGAACTTATATTTGCAAAAAATATTTTAAAACTTATTTTTTGTTGAAATTGTGATATATATATATATATACATGCACTGTAGACCAAGTCTTGCCACAGAGCCTAGGATGGTCTTAATTTCATAATCCTCCTGCCTCAGCCTTCTGATTACTGGGAGCAGAGTTGTGTACTACCATGTCTTTTAGTACAATTTTGATTTGCCATAATTTTGTGGAAAATTTTAAGAGTTCCCTTCGGGTTTGTGGTGTGTGTTTAACATCTTATATAGCATTCTGATACATTTTCCCAACATTTGCACATAATTATTGCCCGTTCTCTACATTTTCCAGATCCTCACCCAGAATGTCACTCACTCTGCCATTAGCCTTCTCTGATCTGCAGCATTTTCATGGTTAGCCTTAGAACTTTGAGGTCATTTTGTTGTTGTTTTTCACATTTGGATTTATTGTCCATCTCTTAATTAGCATATGATTTCTGACATATCTTTATAGACATGAAATCCATCTTCATTACTATCACATCGAAAGGACAGACTGGCACCCATCTATCAGTGATTAGTTGTATTATCTGGCTGGGGTCCTCCCTGCCAAGATGCCTAATTGTATTTGTTTTTTGTATTTTTCCATACTCATATTCTCTGGAAACAAGTTATTAATATTTAAGAGATGAAACATGATTTTTATCACAGGGAGGGGGAGTGCTTACCTGAACTACTTGGAATTCTCTTTAGGGAACGTTTCTTTCATGAGAAGTTGTTCACTGAGCCATCTCACTGGCCCTCTTTTCCCTTCTTTTACAGAATGTGTTTTGAGAAAGCGGTCAGTGGTTAGAAGCACTTGCCTCTTCATTCCCAGTACTGCTACAAGCACCAGATGCAAGGGGTGAACCCTCTTTAGATCACTGTGGGCACATGCCCTCGCGATCACATCATCTTAGTTAGGGTTCTATTGCTGTGAAGAGACATCATGACCAGGACAACTCTTATAAAGGCAAATACTTAATTGGGTCTGACTTACAGTTTCAGAGGTTCCGCCCATTATCGTCGTGATGTAAGCATGACTTCATGTAGGCAGACTAGGTTTTGGAGGAGCCAAGAGTTGTAAATCTTGATCTAAAGGCAGCCAGGAGGAGACCGTTCTGCATTGGGCAGAGCTTGAGCATAGAAGACCTCAAAGCCCCACCCCACAATGACATACTGCCTCCAACAAGACCACGTGTCCTAATAGTGCGACTTCCTATGGGTCAAGCATTCAAATAAATGAGTCTATGGGATCATTCCTATTCAAAGCACACTACATATACATACACATATATACATACACATACATACACACGTACATGCATGTATATGTAATTAAGAACACGGTTACTAAACCATAAAGTAACAATTTATGACCATTGTTGTAGTTTGAATGATAGTAGCTCCCATAGGCTCGTATATTTGCACACTGGTTTTCTGGTTGGTGAAATATTTGAAAGGATTATGGTGTGTGGCCTTGTTGGAGTATGTGGTGATAATTGACTAAGCCTCGAAACTGTAAGGAAGCCCCAAATTAAATGTTTTTCTTTGTAAGAGTTGCTTATGTCATGATGTCTCTTCACAGCAATGGAACAGTGACTAAGACAATTATATTATCAATGGGTAACATGACCAAATGTTCTCTGTTTGTATATAATGGTTTCAATAGGGGGAAAGGGATTCTTGGAATATGAATATTTTTGAAAGTGTTCTGTGAACATATGAAATGACCATTTATTTCCTATTTCTTATGTATATGAAATTTATTGTAAGATGAGTACTTTATGACATGTTGCATTATTTCATTACTTGATCAGCCATTCATAAGGTATGTAATGTGTCAACTTAATATATTTATTTTTCTTTATATTTTTCCACATTCTTATTTATATATTTTTCATTTTGTATTAATAGGAGCACATTTCTTCCTGCACACATTTATGTACAATGTAAACTCAGTAACTATGAAGCTCGAGTTCATTTAATAACTCCCGACTTTAGCTCGACATTGTCTAATATTTTCTCTGCCATTCTTTCTTTTCTCAAATATCTGATGTTTGATTCCTTTTCCAAATGTACACAGAAAGATGAAGCTGACTAATAAATGTCTATGCCTTTTGGCCCTTTAGCAGTCTTGCTTGCTTGTTGAAGCCAAATCTTTGTAAGTAATCTGGCCAAGAGTATAAATTATTTTCTCCTTGGCTTGAATAAATGGGAGATAAGTAGTAATTCTCTGTACTTGTATCAAATCCCTTGGATCTCAAATCAAATTGGGAAAATTGCCATGGAACTATTGTTCCAGCAATGGGGAAGCTGAGGCAGGAGAATAGTGAATTTGAGCCCAGTCTGGGGATCATAATAGAACCTTGTCATAAATATAGAAAATAATAGCTTTATTTTGAGAATAAAATAATTTATTACAGTAGTACAGTGAACAATAGGAATAGCAAAACACTGTGAGATTGTGTTAAGTAGATAAACAACCACGCTTGTAAGGTAGCTACTATTATGTAATTTTTACAGGTGATAAGGTATTTAGAAAGAGCTGCAGGCACTTGTTTAAGAAGTGTCAAAGGAATTGAGACTATGCTCTTAGCCACCCTGACACTTGTGGATTGTTATTTAAGGAGAGAATTAAACGTTCTTTACAGTGTTGCACATGAATGACATTATTATAGTTCAGTTAGATGGCCTCGTGCTTTTTCATTATGTCTCCCATGTATTTGCTTTGTCTTGGCACCATCGTTAAGGCTACCCACTTTGCTTAGAGTAGGATTATTCAAACTCTTTGCAGTCTGAGATGTTTTGTGGCTTCAGTGTTGATACTGGAAGCAAGCAGTCACTGGTGTGCTACAAAAATGGACCCTGAAGGTTTAGAACTGTTTCTTGGGATGTTTGCCATGGTTCACATGCTCCAAGCAGTCTCTCTGTATACACTGGTCCACCCATTAATTATCCAAGCACTGCATCATTATCTGTCCACTCTCGACTTAGCCTTTCTCTGTGTCACCGCTGGGAAGTATGACCCTGGAATGTCCCCTCTATTTGCTTTCCTGGATTGCCTTCTATTTAGGTAGATAGTGTCTCATTTCAAGTCCGCTTGCTCTCTGCAAAAAGAAAAAAAATCACTTGGCAGTTTGATAGAATGAGATTTTTTTTTCCTAAAGCGATTGGCGTTTAACAAAGCATGTGTTTGGGGTTCAAAAGATGGCTTAGCAGTTAAGAGCATGAACTCTTGTAGAGAACCAAAAGTTCAAGTTTAGTATCCAGAACTCATATAGATGGCTCACAGTTTCTTGAACTACCATCCTAGGCCCACCCAATGATTCTGACCTCTAGGAACAACTGTATTCATGAACGTGCATGTGAGCATGTGCACGTACATGTGTGCCCACGCACGCACGAGCGTATACACACACCCACCCACCCACCCACACACAATTAAGAAAATAAAAACAAAAAATAACCTAAAAAACAGGAATGCTTTCTTTATCAGTACGATTTTAGCAGGAAAAAGGGGCTTGGTTGTGTAATTGTTTATCATTCTGTTTCAGAAACGGAATGTCTTTTCAACACATTGCCATGATACATAATTAGTAGACAAAGAAAAGGCTGGACAAACGTTTCAGCTGTCAAAGGCAAGTTCACAATCAAAACTTCAAGAATTGATATAAAAAGTGAACTTTTTCTTTTCTGGAACTGTTAGGAAAATATTCTTCTTATTTAACATTTCGTGAGTGGAAGGAATGGCTGTTGCTGTAATTATTATCATCAGCCACTTGGATTCCTTAAAAAGTAAATGTATAAGCAAATTTTATGTTTCTACTGCTCTTTACTAACTGATCAAAAGTCTCTTTAAGTCTTTTTACAAAACTTTCCATATTAGTTACTTTTCTCAATGCTGTGAAAAATAATGGAAAAAAGCAACTTAAGGGAACACGAAAGATTTGTATTAGCGCACAGTAAAAGGATGAAAATGATCTATATTATTTGTGACTATTGTGAAGGGTGTCGTTGCTTCAATTTCCTTCCCAGTCTGTTTATCCTTTGAGTAGAGGAAGGCTACTGATTTGTCTGAGTTAATTTTATATCCAGCCATATTGCTGAAGTTATTTATCAGTTTTAGGAGTTCATTGGTGGAATTTTTGGGGTCACTTAAGTATACTAACATATCATCTACAAATAGTGATATTTTGACTTCTTCCTTTTCAGTTTATATTCCTGTGACCTCCTTTTGTTGTCTGAATGCTCTGGCTAGGACTTCAGATACTGTATTGAATAGGTAGGGAGAGAGTGGGCAGCTTTCTCTAGTCTCTGATTTTAGTGGGATTGCTTCAAGTTTCTCTCCATTTAGTGTGATGTTGGCTACTGGTTTGCTGTATATTGCTTTTAGGTATGGGCCTTGAATTCCTGATCTTTCCAGGACTTTTATCATGAAGGGGTGTTGAATTTTGTCAAATGCTTTCTCAGCATCTAATGAGATGATCATGTGTTTCTTTTGAGTTTGTTTATATAGTGGATTACGTTAATGGATTTCCATATATTGAACCATCTGTGCATACCTGAAATGAAGCCTACTTGATCATGATGGATGATCATTTTGATGTGTTCTTGATTTGGTTTGCGAGAATTTTATTGAGTATTTTTGTGTCACTATTCAGAAGTGAGATTGGTCTGAAGTTCTCTTTCTTTGTTGGGTCTTTGTGTGGTTTAGATATAAGTATAATTGTGGCTTCATAGAACTACTTGGGAAGTGTTCCTACTGTTTCTAGTTTGTGGAATAGTTTGAAGAGTATTGGTATTAGGTCTTCTATGAATTCTGCACTAAACCCATCTCATTCTGGGTTTTTTTGGTTGGGAGACTTTTAATGACTTCTATTTCTTTAGGGGTTATGGGACTGCTTAGATGATTTATCTGATCCTGAAAATACCTTGGTGTGACTCTAACCAAGCAAGTGAAAGATCTGTATGACAAAAACTTCAGGTTTCTGAAGAAAGAAATCAAAGAAGATCTCAGAAGATGGAAAGAATTCCCATGCTCAAGGATTGGCAGGATTAATATAAGAAAAATAGCCATCTTGCTGAAAGCAAGATTCAATGCAATCCCCATCAAAACTCCAACTCAATTCTTCATAGACTTAGAAAGAGCAATTTTTAAATTCATTTGTAATAACAAAAAACCCAGGATAGCAAAAACTATTCTCAAAAATAAAAACTTCTGGAGCAATCATCATCTTTAACCTCAAGCTGTACTACAGAGTAATAGTGATAAAAACTGTATTGTATTGGTACAGAGACAGGTAGGCATATCAATTGAATAGAATTGAAGACCCAGAAATGTATGGTTACTTGATATTTGATAAAGGACCTAAAACCATCCAATGGAAGAAAGATAGCATTTTCAACAAATGGTGCTGGTTCAACTGGAGGTCAGCATGTAGAAGAATGCAAAATGATTCATTGTGAATGCCTTGTACAAAGATCAAGTTCAAGTGGATTGAGGACCTCCACATAAAACCTGATATACCGAAACTGATGAGAAAGTGGGGAAGAGCCACAAACACATGCGCACAGGAAAACTTTCCTGACCAGAACACCAATGGCTTATGTGCTAAATCAAGAATCTACAAATGGGACCACATAAAATTGCAAAGATTCTGTCAGGCAAAGGACAGAATGTCTCAATAGGACAAAATGACAACTAATAGATTAGGAAAAATCTTTACCTATCTTACATCCAACAGAGGGCTAATATCCAACTTATAAAAAGAACTTAAGAAGTTAGACTCCAGAGAATCAATTAAATAACCCTACTAACAATGGTATACAGATCTAAACAAAGAATTCTCAACTGAAGAATACTGAATGGCTGACAAACACCTAAAGAAATGTTCAACATCCTTAGATTTGGGAAATGCAAATCAAAACAACCTCAAGATCCCACCGCACACCAGTCAGAAAGGCTAAGATCAAAAACTCAGGTGACAGCAGATGCTGGCGAGGATGTGGAGAAAGAGGAACACTCCTTCATTTTTTGGTGGGATTGCAAGGTGGGTCAAACACCCTGGAAATCAGTCTGGAGGTTCCTAAGAAAATTGGACACAGTATTACCTGAGGACCCAGCTCTACCACTCCTGGGCATACACCCAAAAGTTACTCCAACATATAACAAGGACTCATGCTCCACTATGTTCATAGCAGCCTTATTTATTATAGCCAGAAGCTGGGAAGAACCCAGATATCCTTCCACAGCGGAATGGATACAGAAAATGTAGTACATTTACACAATGGAGTACTACTCTGCTGTTAAAAACAATGACCTCATGCAATTTTTAGGCACATGGATAGAACTAGAAAATACCATCCTGAGTGAGGTAACCCAATCATAAGGAAGACACATGATATGAACTCACTGAAAAGTGGATATTAGTCTAAAAACTCAGAACACCCAAGATACAATTACAGACCATATGAAGCGCAAGAAGAAAGACAAAAGTGTAGATGCTTCAGTACTTTTTAGAAGGGGGGACAAAATACTCACAGAAGGAAATACAGAGACAAAGTGTGGAGCAGAAATGGAAGGAAAGGCCGTCCAGAGACTGGCACACATGGGGATACATCCCATATGCAGTCACCAAACCCAGTCATATTTCGAATGCCAAGAGGTTCATGCTGAGAAGAGCCTGATATAGCAGTCTCCTGAGAAGGTCTGCCAGAGCCTGACAAATACAGAAGCAGATGCTCACAGGTAGCCATCAGACTGAGAGGAACCCCAATGGAGGAATGAAAGGACTGAGGTTACTGAGGGTGTTTGCAACCCCATAGGAAGAACAACAATATCAGCCAACCACACACCCCAGCGCTCCCAGAGACTAAATCTCCAACCAAAGAGTACACATGGAGTGTCCCATGGCTCCACCCATATATGTAGCAGAGGGTGGGACTTGTTGGACATGAATGGGTGGAGAAGCCCTTGGTTGTGGACATTTTGATGCCCTAGTGTAGGGGAATCAGCTAGGGTGGGGAGACCAGAGGGAGTGAGTAAGTGGGTGGGGGACCACCCTTAGGGAGGCAGGGGTTGAGGGATGTGATGGGGGGTTTCCAGAGGGGAAACAGGGAAAGGGGATAACATATGAAATGTAAATAAAAAAATCCAATAAAAATAAGTCCCTTAAGATACAAGTTACTAAGTTAAAAAAAAAGAATAAAAGTAATCTATCCTTTTTTTTCATTTTTCCCCATTTTTATTAATTTGGGGAAAATTTTATTACATTTCAATTGTTATTCCCTTTCCAGGTTTCCGGGCCAACATCCCCCTAACCCCTCCGCCTCCCCTTCTATAAGGATATTCCCCTCCCCACCCACCCCCTAACAGTCCCGTTCACTGGGGGTCCAGCCTGAGCAGGACCAAGGGCTTCCCCTTCCACTGGTGCTTGAAGTTATTGCAGTTTGTGTGTGAATCACATTATACACACATTCAGAGAACAGAAAGAAACGATTGTTACTGCCCCCTAACAGTCCCGTTCACTGGGGGTCCAGCCTGAGCAGGACCAAGGGCTTCCCCTTCCACTGGTGCTTGAAGTTATTGCAGTTTGTGTGTGAATCACATTATACACACATTCAGAGAACAGAAAGAAACGATTGTTAATTTTGATGTTCCCTTTCTTTTACTTTTCATTCTGGGAACCCAACCTCTGGAATGATGCTCCCCACAGTCAGTTGAGTCAATTATATCAACACTCAACAGTTAAACCTGTCTGAAACATCATCTTACTTACAGTCAGAGGTATGTCCTAGGTGATCCCCATTCTACTCATCTTGACAATGACGATTGAAGACCGTACCATCTCCACCTCCTACTTTGATCTCTTCTTTCTTTGGCTAACATAGTCTAGAAGTTTAGCTATTCTTGGAATCAAACATTTTTTTCTTTGCAGTTTCTTTGGTTGGTACTAATGAATGGCGTATCTGAAGATTTGTTGACATAGTTTTTGTGTGTTTAGTTATGTGCTTGTGTGTGTGTGTGTGTGCCCACATGTTTATGTGTGTGCCTATGTCTCTGTGTGCGCCTATGTGTGAGTGCCTGTGGATGTAGGACATCTTCCTACAATTCACATTTTTTGAGACAGGATCTCTCACTCAATCTAGAGGTCATCAATGTTGGTTGAAAGCCTGGGTTGCCATGCCCGGGGACTCTCCTGTTTCCATTTCTTCAGCATAGGTACTAAAGGTGTGAGCTACTGTGCCAAGATTGATTGATTATCTATCTATCTATCTATCTATCTATCTATCTATCTATCTATCTATCTATCTATCTATCTATCTATCTATCTATCATCTATCTATCTATCATCTATCTATCTATCATCTATCTATCTATCTATCTATCTATCTATCTATCTATCTATCTATCTATCTATCTATTTACTTTTTACACTCCAGCTTTTATTTTTATCCCTCTCCCGGTTCCATATCCCATACCTCCTACACACATCCAACCCCCCACCCCACCCTGTCTCCAGAGGATGTTACCTGCATCTTCTCTGACTGAACCCAGACCTGGAGTCTTCTCCTGTATATGTGTTAGGGGCCTCATATCAGCTGGTGTATGCTGCCTGGTTGGTGATCCAATGTCTGAGAGATCTCGGGGGTCCAGGTTAATTGAGACTGCTGGTCTTCCTACAGGGTTGCCCTCCTCCTCAGCTTTCCCCAGCTTTTCCCTAATTCAACCACAGGGGTCAGCAGCTTCTGTTCATTGGTTGGGTGCAAATATCTGCATCTGACTCTTTCAGCTGCTTGTTGGGTCTTTTGGAGGGCAGTCATGATAGGCCCTTTTTGTGAGCACCTCATAGCCTCAGTAATGGTGTCAGGTCTTGCGGCCTTTTCTTAAGCTGTATCCTCCTTTGGGCCGGACACTGGAACTTCTTTTCCTCAGGCTCTTCTCCTTTCCATCTCTGCAGTTCTTTCAGAGGAGAACAATTATGGGTCTGAGTTTTGATTCTGCGATAGCAACCCTGTCCCTCATTATATGCTTTCCCTGTCTTTCTGCTGGAGATGGACTCAACAAGTTCCCTCTCACCACTGTAGCACATTTCATCTAGGGCACCCCTCCTTTGAGTCCCGAGTACCAAGTCTCTGGTACACTCTGGAGGGTCCTCCCAACCTCCTTCCTCCCAAGGTTGCCTGTTTCCATTTTTTCTGCTGGCCCTCAGGGCTTCAGTCCTTTACCCCCATCCAATACTAGATCACCCCACCCCCTGTTCCATCCTCTTTTACCCCTAGGTCCCTCCCTCCCTTGTGATTGCTTTCTTCTCCCTCCTAAGTGGGACAGAAGAACAGTCAAACTCTTGTCCTGTGTGAAGCTGTTCTCAGAGGGTGTGTGTGTGTGTGTGTGTGTGTGTGTGTGTGTGTGTGTGTGTGTGTGTGGACTGTGGTTTCTGTTTCCTTGTGTGCAGCCGTACTCTAGGGAGTCTTTCAGTCTTTTGGGTCAGTTGGTTGCCCAGTTGTCCTGTGTACAGAGGAACTCCTGAAATGTCTTCAAACGGTGCTGTCCCGGGTGCAGTGGATTCTCTGGGGTGCCTCAGGATATAGCATCTTCCAGGGAGCAGACTAGCTAGCAGTCTGTCCCAGCAGAAAAGACCAGGCAGAGGGGCTTTTTTATTTTTATTTTTTATTTATTTTTAAAACTTTTCCCATTTTTATTAAATTGGGTATTTCTTATTTACATTTCAAATATTATTCCCTTTCCAGGTTTCCTGTCCATCCACCCTCTAACCCCTCCAACTCCCCTTCTATATGGTTGTTCCCCTCTCATCCATCCCCAGACTACCTGGCACTAATGTACAACCTAGGTTTTCCTTCACGTGCACTACTATTGGAACATTAGTAATATTTTAGAACGTCTATAATTAGTTTATGAGGCCATGTCACAGATAATACCATACTGCATTTTAATTTGTAAAGCATCTTCATGAGGGAATATTTGGTGCTGATGAAATTTTGAACATCTATTCGATAATAATGTCATGACTGTACTATTCCTGGTGTGGGTTGAAGCAAGCAGGTCTTCTTTGGAAGCACAGGGTAGCAGTCGATGTGCTGAGGAGAGTGACATGAGCACAGTAGGTGTTGCTTTGGCTCTGCACAAGAATACTGCAGTGAACTTGACTCGGCTGCAGAGGCACCTGGTGGGAAACACCCAGAGCTTCTATTTTCTATTGTTAAAGAACTTGATGTCAGGAAGTAAAACAATCCCACAGTATGAATAAAAATGGGTACAGAAATTGATCTATTTAAAGCTACTACAAGACTTTAGGGTGCTAACTCGTGCCAACCGTACCTTTTCTTCTAACTGTGACAGTGCAGATGTGCTTAATGGTATTGTCATGAAACATTATTTTATATGAACTCAGCCATTCTGTAGCAACAGACAATGTTAATATTCGGAATGGTGTTTTTTCCAATATGCTTTCCTTGACTCTACGTACGGATCTGCATACTTTTCTAATACTATTATACTAATATGTAAATATGAGCTTTGTACAATGTCATGCTATTGAACATAGCATTGCTATGAACATATGCCGTTATTTAATTGGTTTCAAAATATTAAATTATTATAAATAATAGTATAAGTCATATCTTTTAGAAAATTAATATATATATTTTTAATTTATTTTTTTAATTGCTTCTATTTTTTACAGTCCAGTCTTTACCCCCTCCTGGTCTACCCTCTCACAGTTCCACATCCCATTCCTGTCTCCAAGAGTTGTCTCATCAATCCCGCCTTCCCTACCCCTCCTAACCTACCAACTGCCCAGGTATCTCCACTCTCAGGGACCTCAAGTTTCTTGACAATTAGGTGCATCTTCTCCCACTGAGGCCAGACCAGGCATTCCTCTGTATTGGGGGCTGGGGTTGTGTTTGGACAATGCTGCCTGGTTGATGGCTCAGTGTCTGAGAGATCTCAGCAGTCAAAGTTTTTGAAACTGCTGGTCTTCCTATGGGGTTGCCTCCTTCTAAGCTTCTTCCAGGCTTTCCCTAATTCAACCATAGGGGTTTCCAACATCAGTCCATTGGTTGGGTGTAAGTATCTGCATCTGTCTCAGACAACTGCCTGTTGAACCTCTCAGAGGACAGCCATGGTAGGCGCCTATCTGTAAGCACAGCATAGCATCAGTAATAGTGTTAGGCCTTGGAGCCATCTCTTGAGCTGGATGCCAATTTGGTACTGTCACTGGACCTCCTTTCACTTAGATCTCCATTTTTGTCTCTGCAGTTCTTTCAGACAGGAACAATTCTGGGTCAGTGTTTTTGACTGTGGGATGGCAACACCATCCCTCATCTTGATGCCATGTCTTTCTACTAGAGGTCACTCTACAAGTTCCTTCTCTCCATTGTTGGGCATTTTATCTAAGGTCTCCCTTGGACTTCTGAGAGTCTCTTACCTCCTAGGTCTCTGGTATTTTCTAAAGGGTCCCCCTATCCCCCCTGGTTGTATATTTCCATTCTTTTTGCTGGTCCTCAGGGCTTCTCTCGTGTTTTCCCCCACCAATACTTGATCATGTTTCCTCCTTCCCTTCCCCCCTCTCCTTTTCCACACAGGTCCCTCCTCTCTCTCTCCTGTGACTGCTTTCTTCTCCCTCCCATGTGGAATTGAAGCATCCCCACTTGGGCTCTATAACCTTCTTGAGTTCTGTAGATTGTATCCTGGGTATTCTTTATTTTTCGGGCTAATATCTGCTTATTAGTGAGCACGTACCATGCATGTCCTTTTGGGTCTGAGTTATCTTACTCAGGATGGTATTTAGAAAATGTTTAAGATCATTTTTAAGGGATGTGTGTTTGTGTGTGTGTGTGTGTGTGTGTGTGTGTGTGTGTGTGTGTGTGTGTGTGGACATGTGGTACCTGCAGAGGCCAAAAGCAGGTGTGGATAAGGTGGAGCTGTAGTAACTGTCTTGCATGGTTTCTAGGAACCACAAGTCTTCTCAAAGATCAGCACTTGATCTTCATTACTGGGGATTCTCTCCAGCTCTGAGTCATACATTTGATAGTCAACCCTTATGTATCATTAGCTATTCCCTTGTGACAAGATTTTTCAATTATGTCATTGACACTGGGGGATGGTAGGGGACACTTTGTGAGGTAGAGAAGCTGTTTGGCCTTTACCCAATTGATGAGCACAATGCCCTTTACTCTCACACAAACAAAAGAGTTTTTAATTTTCTCTATATTTTGTTTATTGAAAATAGATTGTTTTTTAGTATAGAATAGAGTTTATTCAGGGCATGGGGAGAAGAGTTAAGAGGCAGAGTAGGGGCAGAGAAAGGGAGAGAGAGAGAGAGAGAGAGAGAGAGAGGGAGAGAGAGAGAGAGAGAGAAGAGAACAGAAGAGAACAGAAGAGAACAGAAGAGAAGTAGGGAAATAGAGGCTGGCCTTGAGCACGTGGAGAGAGGGGGGAAAAGAATGAGGAGAGAAGGGACAAAGGGGGGAGAGGGTAAGAGAGCAAGAGAGAACAAGGGATCTTTTGGGAATATGCTCACAGGTAGTATAGCAGTGTCCTCAGGTAGTGCAATGTCCAATTTTCTGAGGACCCTCCAGACTGATTTCCAGAGTGGTTGTACCAGCTTGCAATTCCACCAACAATGTAGGAGTGTTCCTCTTCACATCCTCTCCAGCTTCTGTTGTCACCTGAGTGTTTGATCTTAGCCATTCTGACTGGTGTGATGTAGAATTTCAAGGTTGTTTTGATTTGTATTTCCCTGATGACTAAGGATGTTGAGCATTTCTTTAGGTGCTTCTCAGCCATTCAATATTCCTTAGCTGAGAATACTTTGTTTAGTTGTGTACCCCATTATTTAATAGGGTTATTAGGCTCTCTGGTGTCTAACTTCATAAAGGAAATTTGTCGGAAATTCTCTTTCTTTGTTGGGTCTTTGAGGGGTTTAGGTATAAGCATAATTATGGCTTCATAGAAGGAATTGGGTAGTGCTCTGTCTGTTTCTATTTTGTGGCATAGTTTGGACAGTATTGGCATGAGGTCTTCTATGAAGGTCTAATAGAATTCTACACTAAACCCATCTGGTCATGGGCTCTTTTAGGTTGGGGGACTTTTAATAACTGCTTCAATTTCTCTAGGAGTTATGGGGTTTTTAGATGATTTATCTGATCCTGATTTAACTTTGGTACCTTGTATTTATCTAGAAAATCTTCCATTTCCTCCAGATTTTCCAGTTTTGTTGAATATAGGCTTTTGTAGTAGTATCTGATGATTTTTTAATTTCCTCAGATTCTGTTGTTATGTCTCCATTTTCATTTCAGATTTTCTTAATTTGGATACTGTCTCTGTGCCTTCTGGTTAGTCTGGCTAAAGGTTTATCTATTTTGTTGATTTGCTCAAAGAACCAACTCCTTGTTTTGTTGATTCTTTGTTGTCTTTTTTGTTTCTACTTGGTTGATTTCAGACATGAGTTTGGTTATTTCCTGCCTTCTACTCCTCTTGGGTGTATTTACTTCTTTTTGTTCTAGAGCTTTTAGGTGTGCTGTCAAGCTCCTAATGAAATGCTCTCTCATGTTTCTTTTTGGAGGCACTCAGAGCTATGAGTTTTCCTCTTAGCAGTGCTTTCATTATGTCCTATAAGTTTGGGTAGTTGTGCCTTAATTTTCATTAAATTCTAAAGGTCTTTAATTTCTTTCTTCATTTCTTCCTTGGCCAAGTTATGATTGAGTGGAGGGTGTTGTTCAACTTCCATGTATATGTGTGCTTTCTGTCATTTTTGTTGTTATTGAAGATCAGCCTTAGTCTGTGGTGATCTGATAGGATGCAGGGGATTATTTCTATCTTTTTGTATCTGTTGAGGCTGGTTTTGTGATCGAATATATGATCCGTTTTGGAGAAGGTACCATAAGTTGCTGAGAAGAAGGTATATTCTTTTGTTTCAGGATGAAATGTTCTATAAATACCTGTTAAGTCCACTTGGTTCATAACTTCTTTTAGTTTCTCTGTGTCTCTGTTTAATTCATTTCCATGATCTGTCCATTGATGAGAATCAGGTGTTGAAATCTCCTATTCTTATTGTATGAGATACAAATGTGTGCTTTGAGCTTTAGTAAGGTTTCTTTTATGAATGTAGGTGCCCTTGCATTTGAAGCAAAGATATTTAGTATTGAGAATTCATCTTGGTGGATTTTTCCTTTGATGAATATGAAGTCCTTCCTTAACTTTTTTGATAAGTTTTGGTTGAAAGTCAATTTTATTCGATATTAGAATGGCTACTCCAGCTGGTTTCTTGGGACCATTTGCTAGGAAAGTTGTTTTCTGTCTTGTCTGTCGTTGTCACTGAAATATTTCCTGTATACAACAGAATGCTGTGTCCTCTTTACTTATCCAGTCTATTAGGTTATGTCTTTTTATTGGGTAATTGAGTCCATTGATGTTAAAAGATATTAAGGAATAGTTATTGTTGTTTCTTATCATTTTTGTTGTTAGAGGTGCAATTATGTTTGTGTGTCTCTTCTTGTGGGTTTTTGGCAAGAAGATTATTTTTTTGCTTTTTCAAGGGTGTAGTTTCCTTCCTTTTGTTGGAGTTTTCCATCTATTATCCTTTGTAAGGCTGTATTTATGGAAAGAGATTGTGTAAATTTGGTTTTGTCATGGAATATCTTGGTTTCTCCATCTATGTTATTTGAGAGTTTTGCTGGATATAGTTGCCTGGGTTGGCATTTGTGTTCTCTTAGGGTTTGTATGACACCTGCTCAGGATCTTCTGGCTTTTGCAGTTTCTGGTGAGAAGTCTGGTGTAATTCTGATAGGTCTGCCTTTATATGTTACTTGACCTTTTCCCTTTCCTGCTTTTACTATTTTTTTCTCTTTTTTTTGTGCATTTGGTGTTTTGACTATTATGCGATGAGAGGAATTTCTTTTCTGGTCCAATCTATTTGGAGTTCTGTAGGCATCTTTTATATTCCTGGCCATCTCTTTCTTTAGGTTAGGGAAGTTTTCTTCTATAATTTTGTTGAAGATACTTACTGGCCCTTTAAGTGGGGAATCTTTGCTCTCTTGTATACCTATTATTCTTAGCTTTGATCTTCTCATTGTATCCTGGATTTCCTGGATGTTTAAGGCTAGTCTTCAATAACAACAAAAGTGACAGAAAGCCCACATAGATATGGAAGCTGAACAACATTCTACTCAATATAAACTTGGTCAAGGAAGAAATAAAGAAAGTAAAGATTTTTAGAATGTAATGAAAATTAAGGCGCAACATACTGAAACTTTTGGGACACAATTAAAGCAGTGCTAAGAAGAAAACTCAAAGCTCTGAGTGCCTCCAAAAATACCAAACCAAACCAAAACCAAAAACAAAAATAAAACAAAGCAAAAAATGGAGAGAGCATAGACTAGTAGCTTGACAGCACACCTCAAAGCTATAGAGTAGGTCACCTGCATGGATATATCCCCATGTGTATAGTTAACTAAGGGCATCATGATTTAGAGATGGGGACTCGCATGACCTGCGCCTTCAGGAACTTTAATGTGGAGAAGTGAGCCGAGTAGGAGATCAGCCAGAGGAAGTCCTTCATGGCACCCAAACACCCTTCCACCCTTCTATCCACAGTCTCCTGCAGAAGTATCTGAGTCAGTATCCAGAAATCTGAGGAAGAAGTTTCTAGGAAAGATACGAAGCTGCTGTCATGGCTAAGAGATGTATATGTTGATTCTGAAGATCCGGTGCTTTTCTTGCCAGTAAAAGTTGTTGAACTACAGCAAGAACCAAAGGAATTCAGATGCCAATAGGAGATCACTTTGACAAGAATACTGTGGACATTCCCAAAGGCAAGATTATTGTTGAAGAAGCACTGGCCCTTCTCAATAACCATAAACTATCTCCAGAAACATGGACTGCTGAGAAAATCACCCAAGAATACCATTTAGAACTGAAGGATGTAAATTCTCTTTTCAAATATTTTGTTACTTTTGAAGTCAAAATCTTTCCTCCTGAATACAGAAGAGCAATACAATCAAAATGAAGAAAATCACAAAACAATTTCCTTTGTGCACTCTCAAGCTCTGTGTCCTTGTTTTCATGTATTAAATAATACAAGTTACTGTGAGTTGAGGGCTATAACTTTGATAGCTCTTTGATCTCTTCAGGATTATTCATATAATTTTTAAATTTATGTCTCTGCAGCTCCTGGGTATATGCCATCTGGCCTACATGATTCAATACTAAGTTTCACTTTCCAGGTTAGGATGGTTTGTTCTTTGTAGGAGACTCTGAAAGCAAGAGCCCTCCTGAATCCTGTAAGACTGGCATTGTGTTAGGGACTGATAATCAGCAGTGAGAGACAGTGAACATATTCTCCATGTGAAGAAAGAGAGGAAACTGAGTGCAAAGGAAGAAAAATATATATTAGTACTCAACAAAATAAAAATCCTTGAGGGTCTTTTAATGTTTTAAATTGGTTTTAAATATGAAATAACTTTTTAGAAGAATTATTGGTATCTGTGACATACTAGCTGTCTCTCTTTTGACAAATAAAATTAGTTAACTTGAAAAGTTTTCGAAGAGGCAATACTTAAGACTATTTGAACAAATAACTTCCTTTAATTTACAAATGAGAGAAATATGAATGAACAGTAGTTATTAAAAGTCTCACAAGTAAAAAAAAGCTGATGACCAGGTGGGTTTAGTGCAGAATTCTATCAGTCCTTCATTGAAGACCTAATACCAATACTGTCCAAACTATTACACAAAATAGAAACAGAAGGAACACTACCAAATTCCTTCTATGAAGTCTCAATTATGTTTATACCTAAACCAAAGAGACACAACAAAGAAAGAGAACTTCAGATAATTTCCCTTATCACACAAAAATACTCAATAAAATTCTCACAAACTGAGTCCAAGAACACATCAAAATGATCATCCATCATGATCAAGTAGGCTTCATACAAGGGATGCGGGGATGGTTCAATATACAGAAAACCATCAACAAAATCCACTGTATAAACAAACTCAAAGAAAAAAAAACCCCACATGATCATCTCATTACGTGCTCAGAAAACATTTGACAAAATTCTTAGCCATCAGAGAAATGCAAATCAAAACAACCCTGAGATTCCACCTCACACCAGTCAAAATGGGTAAGATCAAAAACTCAAGTAACAGCAGATGCTGTCGAGGATGTGGAGAAAGAGGAACACTCCTCCATTGTTGGTGAGATTGCAAACTTGTACTACCACTCTTCAAATCAGTCTGGAGGTTCCTCAGAAAATTGGACATTACACTCCCTGAGGACCCAGCTATACCTCTCTGGGGCATATACCTAAAAGATGCCACAACATATAACAAAGACACATGCTCCACTATGTTCATTGCAGCCTTATTTATAATAGCCAGAAGCTGGAAAGAACCCAGATGACCTTCAACAGAGGAATGGATACAGAAAATGTGGTACATTTACACAATGGAATATTACTCAGCTATCAAAAACAATGAATTTATGAAATTCATAGGCAAATGGAGGGAACTGGAAAATATCATCCCGAGTGAGGTAACCCAATCACAGAAAAACACACATGGTATGCACTCATTGATAAGTGGCTATTAGCCCAAATGCTTGAATTACCCTATATGCACAGAACACATGAAACTCAAGAAGAATGACCAAAATGCAAATGCTTCACTCCTTCTTTAAAAGGGGAACAAGAATACCCTTGGCAGGGAATAGGGAGGCAAAGATTAAAACAGAGGCAGAAGGAACACCCATTCAGAGCCTGCCCCACATGTGACCCATACATATACAGCCACCAAACTAGATAAGATGGATGAAGCAAAGAAGTGCAGGCCGACAGGAACTGAATGTAGATCTCTCCTGAGAGTCACAGCCAGAATACAGCAAATACATAGGCAAATGCCAGCATTAAACCACTGAACTGAGAATAGGACCCCCGTTGAAGGAATCAGAGAAAGGACTGGAAGAGCTTGAAGGGGCTTGAGACCCCATATGAACAACAATGCCAACCAACCAGAGCTTCCAGGGACTAAGCCACTACCCAAAGACTATACATGGACTGACCCTGGGCTCCAACCTCATAGGTAGCAATGTATAGCCTAGTAAGAGCACCAGTGGAAGGGGAAGCCATTGGTCTTGCCAAGGCTGAACCCCCAGTGAATGTGATTGTTGGGGGGAGGGCGGTAATGGGGGGAGGATGGGGAGGGGAACACCCATAGAGATGGGGAGGGGGAGGAGTTAGGGGGATGTTGGCCCAGAAACCGGGAAAGGGAATAACAATCAAAATGTAAATAAGAAATACCCAAGTTAATAAAGAACCCTCAGGTTACATTACTTCCTAAATGTGTCAGCATAGAAGAACAAAACATTCATTAGTATAATTACAGGAGACTTGGTAGGATGCAAAAGAAGTTATACTAGTATTGTAAATAGATTTCAAAATATATTTCAGAATTAAAGAAAGTGTTCTAATAATTTTTTCTGAACCTTCAGCTATCATTTACTGCTCTCCAGAACATAAAATTCAAATTCATTGCCACAAAGCCTGTAGCTTTTTCTTTCAGTGCTTTTGATGTTGAACATATACCAACATGTGGGGTGTGTACATTTGTGTATATGTATAAGTGTTCTGATACATGAAAAAAATGAAAAATGTAAAAAAAATGAAAAAATTTTAGTATCTTTGTTTTAGTTATTCTGTTTTTTCATTTTTCCATACATCAGAAGAAATTGAACATGCTTCCTAAATGATTTTCATAGCAGACTTGCTATGACCTGCAACAGCTGTTTCCCTTTTCTTACAGAAATGAAATGAAATTATAAATTATGTGTTGCCAAAAAACAAAAAAACAAAAAATCCTCAGGTGACAACAGATGCTGGTAAGGATGTGGAGAATGAGGAACACCCCTTCACTGTTGGTGGGATTGTAAGCTGGTACAACCACTCTGAAAATCAGTTTGGAAGGTCCTCAGACAATTGGACATATTAATACCTGAGGACCCAGCTATCCCACTCCTGGGTATATACCCCAAAGACACTCCAACATATAGCAAGGACACATGCTCTACTATGTTCATAGCAGCCTTATTTATAGTAGCCAGTAGCTGGAAAGAACCCAGATGTCCTTCAACAGAGGAATGGATACAGAATATTTGGTACATCTACACAATGGATTACTATTCACCTATTAATAACAATGACTTCCTGAAATTCATAAGCAAATGGATGTAACTAGTAAATATTATCCTGAGTGAGGTAACACAATCACAAATTAACACACATGGTATGCACTCACTGTTAAGTGGATATTAGCCCCAAAGCTTGGATTGCCCAATGATACAATCCACAGATCACATGAAGCTCAAGATGGATGACCAAAGTGTGGATGCTTCAGATCTTCTTAGAAGGGGGAACAAAAATAATTTTATGAGGAAATACAGAGATAAAGTTTGGAGCAGAGACTGAAGGAAAGGCCATCCAGAAACTGTCCCACTTGGGGATTCATGCCATATATATATAGCCAGCAGACCGATATCATATTGCTGATGCCAATTAGTACATGCTGACAGAACCTTGTTATAGCTGTCTCCTGAGATGGTCTGCCAGCGCATGACAAATACAGAGGTGGATGCTCACATCCAACTATTGATCCAAGAACAGGGTTCTCATTGGAGGAGTTAGAGATAGTACTGAAGGAGTCCATAGGGTTTGTCACCCCATAAGAACAACAACACCAACCAACCAGATCTCCTAGGGACTAAACTACCATCCAAAATGTACACATGGACAGACCCATGGCTCCAGCTGCATATGTAGCAGAGGATGGCCTTGTTGGACACCAATGGGAGTAGAAGCCCTTGGTCCTGCCAAGGCTCGACCCCCGCAGTGTAAGGGAATATCAGTGCAGGGAGCTGGAATGGGTGGCAGGATGGCTGGGGTAACACATTCATAGAAGAAGGGGGATGGGGGTGTGATAGGGGGATTATTGTCGAGAAACTGGAAAAGGGATAACATATGAAATATAAATAAAAAATATCCAATAAAAACCTCAGTAAAGCACAAAGATTTAACAGAGTTGCACTGAAAAAGTTCTGTAAGCAATTATAGCACGGCTGGTGAGTATTCTGAGAAGGAAAAATACATTATTTCATAAAGGGTAGATTTTTTCCCCTCCAATCTCTTCAACATAGCATTAGGTTGGTCAGCTTTCCTGGAGATGGTCTTTTGGCCTAGTGATTGACAGGTTTAGCTGGATTGACTCTTGAGGGAGAGGAGACAATGCTATGCAATGTCTAATCTTTGGAGCTGATCAGAATTCCATGTCTCCACCCAGGATGAGAAGTAGATTCTGTTAGAGAGGAGACTATCCCCAATGGCCTGGAATGCTCCTGTAACATTTCCCACCCAAGAGGTAGGGCCCTAAAATCATTTCGGAGACGGGCTAGATTGGAGCATTTGTGTGACCAATTTTTACCCTGAAAATTCTGAGATCCAGTTCCAAGGATGTACATTAGACAGAAGATTCAGAGAGGAGGCAACATGTAGCTCTAAGCAGAGGTGCTCATTTCTGAAGAAGAGGTAACAAGGATCTAGGAACAGAACTCTACTGGCATTCCTGGTCTCCATCAAGGATATTCATGAAACTGTGGTTTTCAGGATCCCTGCTTTAACCTGTGTAATGAGATTGTATCTTCTGTCAACATGATTTGTTTATGAAGTTAGCAATACCCTCCCCTTTATTTTCTACTGGATTTTGCTTTAGGAAAGTGACTTTTACAGTCTGACTTCACCCTATAGTACTATCTCGTGTTTTGGAGTACTTTATTCCCAGTACTTAGAAATGGAGGTAAAGTTATTTCCTGAGGCTTTACGATATATTAGGCCGAGAAAAGCTCATAGCCAGAAAGGAGTCAAATGTTGATTTTTCAGAGACATATGAAATAAAAATGTAATTGGTTATGTCTATGGATGGAAGAGCTGTCTGAAGGAAATTGAAGCAGAATTCACGTGATGTCACCTGGATTCAGCACATGTGCTATGACTGTGGTTTGAAAATTTATCGCCGTTTTCCCATGAAGTTCAGCTGCTCTGGCTAGTTTATATTCTTTATGCATTTCTTGTCCCAGTCTTTCATCAGATTCTACTCTTAAAATGCACCACATGGCCTGTGCAAACTGGAAGGGCAAGTTCTGAACCATTACAGCCTTTCTTCTAAATTTAGAGAGTCCGTCCATATTGCTCTTACTTTACTCTGATACATACATTATGTTTTATCATCTCATGCACACTCTTCTTTCAAAGACATTCCCTAGTTTACAATTTCATGTTTAGAAAGTGATCTAATTTTGAGGTAACCAAATTCTGGTATTTTTTTAAGCTTCAGAAAAATACGAATAATAGTAATAATATTGAAAAAATCTCAGAGTCATTTTTTTCTAATTCTTTCTAAAATTTCAGATGTATAATAATTGCATGTTGTGAACTCACTATAATCATCTGTGCTTTAAAATTAATTTGTTTGGAAGTAATATTAAATAGGCAGTATTAAACAAGTCTTTGTATGTTATTCTAAAATTCATGAAATATCCTGTGAAAGGTAAAACACCTTAAGATTAATTTGTATACAAAAAAGTATTTTTTCTATGTAAATATTTATTTCCCTAATGATTTGCGGTTTTGAAAAACTAATGTTATTAGATAACGTGTATTGATTTGGAGATTTCTAAGCTTTTAGGACAAGCATTCATAATCTTAGGACTTTTTTTTGTGCCATATCTAGTCTAGTTAAATGAACTTGTGTCCTTCAATTGTTACTGCTAAAGAAAGATAGAAAGAGCTCGGTTTGTAAAGTGCTGGCCCTGCAAGCATGTTAGAGCCTCTAAACCCACATAAAAAAGCTGAGTGTATATTTGCCAGCC
This sequence comes from Rattus rattus, assembly GCF_011064425.1. Taxonomy (NCBI): domain Eukaryota; kingdom Metazoa; phylum Chordata; class Mammalia; order Rodentia; family Muridae; genus Rattus; species Rattus rattus. The sequence continues at coordinate 23,862,115 of NC_046162.1, forward strand.
CAGTGATGGGAAGTAGAGACTCTAGGGTTTACTGGCTAGTAGTTATCAGTTTATTTAATTAATTCCAGCCTAGTGAGAGACCATGTCTCAAAAAATCAAACCAAGCCACCATCACAACAACAATAAGAAACAACAGAACAAAACAAAACAAAAAAATCAAACCAAATCAAACAAAGAAAACTGAAGAGGATGTCATCTGAGGAATGATACCCTACATTGACCTCTGGCTTTCATACACGTGTGCAGAAGCATGCACATGTATATATATATATACAAATCCACCCCTGCATTCACACATTTACACAACACTTATTCACATACATATACAGGAAAGTGCCAACAATAAAATAGTTGTTCTTATCATGAAGAATAAACATATACTAATCCTTTAGCCAATGCCAAAATTATACTCATAATTGTTTTGCATAATTAATGGTTCATTAGTATAAGAAAGAATATATGTTTTAAAGGAACTCTATTATTCTCCCAAGGTCAAAAGAATGCAAAAGATCTCTAATTCTTTCTTGAGAGATGCTTTTCCCAGCTAGGAACTTTTGGAAAACATCAATAAAGCATGTTGTTTCAAAATTTAAGCTAAAGGATAGGCTACGGAGAGACATTCATGCTAGCAATAGAAGAGGATATAAAGAGGAGGAAGGAGCATAGATGACCTAATGTTTCCTGCTAATTTCAGTATGATCTTCATCCTTAGTTAAGGACTTAAATCCCTATATCAGATTTGTTTTTGTCCAGTATCAGGTTTCTGCTCTTTCCCATCATACTAGTGTGCATCTTAAAGGTGGAAAGCAACATTCTAAGATTTATAATTCCCTTCCCAGTGCTCTACTGCTTTTACATGTGAGTGTGGTCTGAGTCAGTTACCATAGGAACTCCTCTGCTCAGGTAGTGAACTACACACAATCTTTCTGGTCCATCTGGACACCAAATCACGAGAGTTTTCCCATCATCCTTTTTTGGAGAATTTCTTGAAGGGATCATTTTGTTCTTTTCTTAGGTTTGAATAAGAGAAACAATATCTCAGGGATCTTCAACTCTTGGACCTTTTTTCAAAGCTCTTAGGACTTTGAAAGACAGCCAACTTTAGACTGCCTCAGAAGACAGAGCAGGGAGAGGAAAAGGAACAAGCTACCTGGTACTCGGACTGAGTTAGTGAACCAAATGAACCCTGGAGGAGACCTTTCCTCTAGACTTGTTAATTGAGTCAATTGCCAATTTGTGTCTTTTTTTTCTAAAAAGATTCCATCCTAATGAGGTTTTCTATTAATTTCTGTAAATATAAACTGTTCCCAGTATTTACCTGTGCAACATTCAGAAGACCTCTATTATATGGATAGCTCAGTCTTTACATTTTAGTTTGTGTGGGGGAACCAAGATCTAGAAGAATACACAATTTGAGTCATATTAATAATAATATGGTAAAGCCATAAGCACGTGAACTCACATACATACATATATATACATACATACACACATATGCATACATACACACATACATGCATACATATATACATACACACAAATCTGTTTTTCATAACTTTATTTTTATTTTTAATGTGAAAAATATTTTTTTAATTTATTTTACAGTATGTGTCTGAGTATTTGGCCTACATGTATGTCTTTGTACCACTTGCATGCCTGGTGCCCACACACAGATCCTAAAACTGGAGTTACCATATGGACCTTGGGATTCAAATCTGAATCTTTGGATGAGCACCCAATGCTTCTAAGAGATGAGCCATCTTTTCTTTTCTTTTTTTTTTTTTTATTATCTTGAGTATTTCTTATATACATTTCGAGTGTTATTCCCTTTCCCGGTTTCCAGGCAAACATTCCCCTCCCCTCTCCCCTTCTTTATGGGTGTTCCCCTCCCCATCCTCCCGCCCTTGCCGCCCTCCCCCCAACAATCTAGTTCACTGGGGTTCAGTCTTAGCAGGACCCAGGGCTTCCCCTTCCACTGGTGCTCTTACTAGGATATTCATTGCTACCTATGAGGTCAGAGTCCAGGGTCAGTCCATGTATAGTCTTTTAGGTAGTGGCTTAGTCCCTGGAAGCTCTGGTTGCTTGGCATTGTTGTACATATGGGGTCTCGGCCCTTCAAGCTCTTCCAGTTCTTTCTCTGATTCCTTCAATGGGGGTCCTATTCTCAATTCAGTGGTTTGCTGCTGGCATACGCCTCTGTGTTTGCTGTATTCTGGCTGTGTCTCTCAGGAGAGATCTACATCCGGCTCCTGTCGGCCTGCACTTCTTTGCTTCATCCATCTTGTCTAATTGGATGGCTGTATATGCATGGGCCACATGTGGGGCAGGCTCTGAATGGGTGTTCCTTCTGTCTCTGTTTTAATCTTTGCCTCTCTCTTCCCTGCCAAGGGTATTCTTGTTCCCCTTTTAAAGAAGGAGTGAAGCATTCATATTTTGATCATCCGTCTTGAGTTTCATTTGTTCTAGGCATCTAGGGTAATTCAAGCATTTGGGCTAATAGCCACTTATCAATGAGTGCATACCATGTGTGTCTTTCTGTGATTGGGTTACCTCACTCAGGATGATATTTTCCAGTTCCCTCCATTTGCCTACGAATTTCATAAAGTCATTGATTTTGATAGCTGAGTAATATTCCATTGTGTAGATATACCACATTTTCTGTATCCATTCCTCTGTTGAAGGGCATCTGGGTTCTTTCCAGCTTCTGGCTATTATAAATAACGCTGCGATGAACCTAGTGGAGCACCTGTCTTTTTTATATGTTGGGTCATCTTTTGGGCATATGCCCAAGAGAGGTATAGCTGGATCCTCAGGCAGTTCAATGTCCAATTTTCTGAGGAACCTCCAGACTGATTTCCAGAATGGTTGTACCAGTCTGCAACCCCAATGGAGGAGTGTTCCTCTTTCTCCGCATCCTCGCCAGCATCTGCTGTCACCTGAGTTTTTGATCTTAGCCATTCTCACTGGTGTGAGGTGAAATCTCAGGGTTGTTTTGATTTTCATTTCCCTTATGACTAAAGATGTTGAACATTTCTTTAGGTGTTTCTCAGCCATTCGTGAGACATCTTTTCAAGCTCAAGGATTGTGGGCCCCAAAGCAGATAGGAACTCCACAGGAAGGCCAACAGAGTCAAGTAACTTGGACCCTTGGGGATCTCAGAGTCTAAACCATCAACTAGGGGACATACGTGAGCTGGGCCTAGGCCACCCTGCACATATGTAGCAGATGTGCAGCTTTGTCTTCATGCGGGTCCTGAACAACTGGAACGGGGGCTGTCTCAAAGGATGTTGCCTGAACTGGGGTGTGTTTTTCCAGCTAGGCTGCCTTGTCTGGCCTCAGTAGGAGAGGAAGTGCCTAGTCTTGCACTGCCAGGGTAGGGATGCTACCCAGGGGAACCCCCACATGCTCAGAGGAGAAGAAGAGGGGGCAATGGGAACAGAATTGTGGGAAGAGGTGACTAGGAGGGGGCAATGAGCTAGATATAAAGTGGATAAGTAAAAATATTAAATTAAATTAAAAAATTCTTAAAAACAAAGAAAGGGAATGCATCTCCCTGGATTATGACAAGCATTGGTGTCTGGAGGAGTGATGGCTAAGGATGACTGTACTGGAAGGAATGCAGGTATGATAGTATTAGTGGTCTGGGACCTTATACATTCTGGTCAGTATATTTCAACCAAGAAGGCTGGTGACTGTAGAGTAGAAAGAGAGCAGCTTCCCATGCTGTGCTTACATATGTGGGCTTCTTCACAGTGTTGCCTCTAGTGCATGGAATCCTGCTGGCAAGAACTGAGGTGGTTATGGCAACCTGAGAACCTCAACTGATATTAATATTCACAAACATATGGCACCTGCAATTCTTTAAAAAACAACAGAACATCAGCAGTGGCACCAGCAACAGGAACATCCAGAATAATTTGTAACTTGTCTCTGGAGAAGCACAATGTTGCATATATTATTTTTTTTAAATAATCAGTCACCAATTAAACTAATTGCTGCAATCCTTAAACCTGTCTTTCCCTCCAGTTTGTCATTATTTGCCAATGTCAAAACAAGTAAAATAAATGGACTGGATTTTCTTCATTTGCTTCTTGTAAATATTTGTTTTCTTGCAAATATATGAATCTGACTGCAAGAATCCTTTCTGAGCCCTGATACTTTAACCTTCTTTCTTTAAAAGGTGGACTGGGAAGTTGTCAGAAAAGCCCCCTCCCCAACTCCCCCACATCTTTTCCTTATTGAGAAACCAGCTGAAGCACTGATTGTATTCCAAGCCTGCTTTTAGCACAAAGACTTGAAAGATATGTGGAAGAAGGCAGAAAGGCGAGAGCTAACCATTTGGTCACAGTAACTAAAACCCTACTTTGACAGTACAGCCTTGAAAAAAGATGCTGCTTGGAAGAGACAGAGCGAGAGCGAGAGAGAGGGAGGGAGGGAGAGAGAGAGAGAGAGTTGGGAGGGAAGGGAATGGTGAGGGGAGGGAGAGGGAGAGCAGGAATGAGGGAGAAGGGAGGGGGAGAGGGAAAGGAAGAGAGAGAAGGAACACTCAGATCTGCTATGGTAAAGGGCTAAGTCCCAGGAGCTGGTGACTGAGAGTAATAACCAGGTATGGGTGTCAGAGTGGGAAACAAGATACTGTCTATTGGGGAACAAGACAAAAAATATTCCACAGGAATTTGTTATTGTAAATGTTTTTCCCCTCTGATGATGAGATGAGGCGAGAGCAGTATGCCAAGAATACATGGCTTGGGCTGAGTATAAAGCATTCTATCTTTGTACTAACTATCCCTAGGGCTAGGCCTGGAAGTTTCTATCCTTCAAACCATCAAATCTAGGCCTAGCATGCTTGTTTTAGTTGCTGAGACTAACCACCAAATAAACTCATCCTTTCTAGTTCTTTCTGAATTCCAGTTGACTGCTTCAATTAAGCTGTTCTGGCTACAACTCCTCTCCAAGTTGACTGATTCAATCGGGCTTCTCTTGTCTTCTTACTGGATTGCTCTGCTTGGCCTCAAACTAACTCTGGTAATTTGTTCTAATCTTCTGGTTCCTTCTTATTCTCTGCTGACCTGTGCCTAACTGTGTGAACTCATGAATGAACTCAACTCCACTGTACTCACTGTACTGACTCCTAACTAACTCTCTTTCCCTGAACTGCTCTTAAATAGGTTCTCTTTACATTGCTTCTATCAAGAGAGTTGGGCAGATCTTACCCCCAACTCATTTCCTCAAATTTTTCTCGGATTTACTACTTTGTCTGCCAGGTTTGTGCTGTGGGCATGTCCGTATTCCAGACAGGGAGAATAAAGGTGTGGCATGTCTGCAACATCTAGACATAGGTCTTGGATGTGATCCCTCGCCATAGCAGCCATGTTGCTGGGTTAAAATTCCTACAGTTATAAGTTCAGTATTAGGACTGGCCACTAAGATTCAGAACTTGCTCAAAACTGAACTCTATACATAATAGGCACACACCTTGAGCCTCTAAATGGGCTTAGGATTTGGCAGAGACCTGAGTGCTATGGGCACATGTACATTCTGGTTACTTGATTTCTAGTCTTACAGTAGCCTTGGGTATACCTACCCTTCTTCCAGTTCTATACAGTGCCTCATGACTGTGAGACTTCAATGTTCTAGTTCAAGGTTTGGCAATCAAATGACTATCTCTACTACCCATCCCCAGCTTTGAGCACAGCCAGTTTGAGATAGTGCTCACAGATAGAATTCTAGGATTGCCCTGCCAGACAGAAAACCAGCTTCCACGCTCATCTAAGACAGTGCATTTCTTGCAGCTAGGAGACTCAGATATGACTTTTCTTCCTATCAGTCCAGGTAGCCTTTATCAACAAACACTAACTCAATCTTGATCATTACAGCCCAAGTTTAGGACTGAATTTTCTGGGAATAAGACAGAAAAATAAGCATAATATTTGCTCAGGAATGCAGCACTGGATTTTTGAAATGAGACACTGGAAAGATTTCAATATTAGTTCCATATTATTATTCTTTTCCATGGCTAGTTTATCCTGAGTAGGCCTATTGTAAGGGAAGAACTGTGGACCCAGCTTCTCAGACATTTTTGTAGCATCACCAATGGTAGCTTGAAGGGTTCTTGGGCCATGAATCAATTTGAGAAATATGCACCTATAGAAGTATATATCTTGGTTCTACCTAAGTGTCATGCCAGTCTGTGGGGTGAGAGCCCTATTGATAAAGCCTGGTGGCATTTTTTAAACACATGGGTGACATGGGAGCTTCAGGCTTGTCTATCAATGGTGACTCTGCCCCAAGGTGGGCATCATTTTGATATGCATGGCCATAGGCTGGTCACTCTAGATAGGTATCTGTAGTTACTACTCCTTCCTTAAGGAGAGTCTTGTGGAAATTACCTTGTTTGTTAAGAAATTCTTGTTTTTGAATAGCACAAAACAATGTGTTTGGGACAAATTTGACTTTGGATCAACATTTAATCCTGACAGCAAATCTGGATTTGAGTACCATTTTGTATTAAAATAATGAAAGTGATTATAGATTCACAGCAGCCTCATTAGAATCTCTGGAAAAACAGGGCCACAGAAGCTAGAGTAGGAGGACTAGATTAAATACGAAATCCTTCAATACCTAGATGATATCGCACAGAAATAAGCATCAGGAGACCATGACATCACATAGTAATTTAAGTGTCTAAAAAAGAATCAGATATCAATCTGCATGAGAAAGCTTTTAGAGAGTGAATTTGAAAATGCACTGGCAAGGAAACCCAATGAGCTTGAAGAAAATGCAGGAAAGTCTTTCAACACTAAACAAATTTAACAAAGAGATTGAAGCAATTAGGAAGAAACCAAAACAGAATTCCTTCAGCTGAGAAATACACCAGGTGACATTGAAAAGTCCTCAGTTGTAATGTAGATCAAATAGAAGGATTAGTGAGCTTAAAGACAGGCTGTTTAAAACTACACAGTTGGCCAACATATAATTTTATGTTGTTGTAAAAATATAAAAAATAAAAAAAGTACGGTTGTCTTTTACCTCTCTATGTCCGGCACTGCGGTGAAAACACTATGTCCGGCACTGCGGTGGAAACACATCCCAACTCCACAGAGGCAGCCCAGTGTCTCCAGCCACTGCACATTTTCCTACACTCAAGCTGTCACATAAAAGAACACACAACACAATAACCTTTGGCCCAATTGATAAGATATAATTGCCCACCTAAACATGCAAAGTCCAATACACATCCATCCCTTAAGAACACTTCTAATAACCTGTAAAGGTACAGCATGGAATCTTAACGTCACCCACCATGTTCTCCTGCCATGGCTTCTCTCTCTGTCCCTCCTGTCTCTTCCTCCTTTCCATTCCAATTTCCTCCTCTTCCTTCAAACTTCTCTCCTACCCATCCTTCCATCTCATCCAATGACAGGTCACCTTTTGTCCTGTACCTGCCTCTCACCTGTATTTTACAAATTCAATGGAGAGAAGGTTATGGTGAAGTCACCTGAGTCCTGAGTACGTGACTGTTATCAAAATACAGATAACTCCAGGGCGAACCACAACATTTCCTCCCTTTTGTCCATACACACACACACACACACACACACACACATTTAAAGGTTGTCAGCCAAATTTATTCAATCAATTTTATCTTAGGACTTCTTGTAACCAACCTCTCAAAGTTGTCTTAAGGCTCCAAGTGATAAGCAGCAGAGAACATGTAGAGGGGTCCAATCTGACTTGACAGCAGGCTTCTGAGCAGATGTCCTATGGGCCAGGAGAGAGTAGCACAGGATTTCCATCACATCCAAGGAAAACCAAGCCAAAGTGAAAGCCAATGCGGAGGCCAAGGTCTATATCAACTACAGTCCAATCCTTGTCACTGGAGAAGCTGTACCCAGCAAAACACCTGTTAAAGAGTGGGAGAGCTTTAAAGATGTCCTTGGACAAACAAAATGTGAAAGAATATTTTGCATCAGAATTGGTTGACAGGAGAGATTAAGGAAGATCTTTCAACTGAAGGTGACATTAACGAGTATGAGGATAATACTGATAGATACAAGGCTCACTGGTGACAGTAATTATACTGACAGCTGACAGGGCTTCAGTATCATAAGCATGGTATGAAAGTATTTATGTAATTAGTTTGAAGGTAAACAGCAAATAAGGTAAGAATATTAATATGTTAAAAGATTAAACAATATGGAAAGACATAAAATATCCAAAATTCCAACTATGGGAAGGAATGTACATTGTTTCACTGTCAGAATATTTTCTCTCATATTTTTTTTGTTTCTACTCTTCTGTATCTTATAGTGTAATCTGAAGATCTTCCTATAAACCATGTAGTCATAAAAAGAGAAAAGAAATCTATTATAAAAATGCCCAAAATGATAAACAAGGGTTCAAAACAGTGCTAGAGAAAATCATCACAGAGGAGGATTAAAGGAAAAGGAGGGAGGGAAGGAGGGAGGGAGGCAGAGAAAGAGGAGAGAGAGAGAGAGAGAGAGAGAGAGAGAGAGAGAGAGAGAGAGAGAGGACTTATAGTTCACACAATGCCTGTAGTAAAACCTTACATATTGAGAATTACTTTGAATGTAAATGGATTACATTCTCCAATTGTAAGAGCCTTCTATACAAATATATAAATATAAATTAAATATAAATATACAAATGAAGGGGCTCAAGACCCCATATGAACAACAATGCCAACCAATCAGAGCTTCCAGGGACTAAGCCACTACCCAAAGACTATACATGGACTGACCCTGGGCTCCAACCTCATAGGTAGCAATGAATAGCCTAGTAAGAGCACCAGTGGAAGGGGAAGCCCTTGGACCTGCCAAGACTGAACCCCCAGTGAACGTGATTGGTGGGGGGAGGGTGGTAATGGGGGGAGGATGGGAGGGGAAGCCCATATAGAAGGAGAGGGGGACAGGTTAGGGGGATGTTGGCCCAGAAACCGGGAAGGGGAATAACAATCAAAATGTAAATAAGAAATACTCAAGTTAATAAAGATAAAAAAGAATATTTGTAAATGTATTAATGTTCTATAAACATAACAGTGAATTAATGCAAAAACTAAATATACAAATGTATATAATATATATTTAAAATAAAACATCACATCAAAATTGGACAAGGGAAACCAACCAAAGTTAAGAAAAAAAAAATCCTCAAGAGAAGGTACAAGGATTAGAGATCCATTCTTTCACACGATAGAGAGTCCCATAAAGATACTAAAGTGAAAGCTATAGTGTATCTGCGGAGGGCCTAGTGCAGACCCTGTGTTTGCTGCATCAGCCTATGTGCATTCATATGACCTTTGCTCAGCCGATTTAGAAGGCCTTGTTCTTCTGGTGTCCTCCATCTTTTCTGATTCTTACACTTCTTTTGCCTCTTCTTCCAAGGGGTTCCATTAGCTGTCCCAGGGGCCGGGGACTAGAATTTGATGGAGACATCCCATTTGGACTGTGGGTTCCAAGGCCTCCCTCTGAATGTCTGGCTGTATTTGTTCCTATCTGCAGCAGGTGGAAGGTTCTCTGATGAAGGTTGAGTAAGACACTGATCTAGGAGTATAGCAGAATATCATTAGGAGTCATTTTATTGCTACATTTTTTTCTTACCGAAAACTATTTACTCTTACCATACCTTACCTTGCCTTAGTTCTCTGGGTTATTGAGACTCTGGTTCTAGGTCACCCATGCATTGCCAGGTGTAGGTTCCGTCTCATGGAATGGTCCTTAGGTCAAACAGGACTTTAGTTGGTTACTCTCATGAGGTTTTTTTGACACCATTGCTCTAGTTTATTTTGCAGGCGGGACAGAATGTGGGTCAAAGGTTTTGTGGCTTTTGTTTACATCTATCTTTTGGTAACCTGTCCTGTACCTTCCCATATCAAAAAACACTAAAATATAGTGGTAAAAACTCTACGTAGGCACAGTCTCAGCCTCTCCATGTTCAATGAGTTCTGCGTCTGTTGTCTTCAGCACTGGGGCCTTTCTGTCATTTTGCAGAAGTCAAAATTTCTAAGTATGTGTGGGTTCACACTATTCTATAACTAAGATAGATAGGAGATATCCTCATAATAAAACATCTATCTCTTGTGGGGAGTCGAGGAAGCCCCTGAGTGAATACATAAGGAGCTGTCTTGAGTTGATATATATTTAGCCCTGTGTCAGGTTCAGGGAATTGGTCAAGAGTTCTTCTGGTCCAAATATTTGCTAATATTTACCAATGACTGACCTATGTGTATAAAATTCAGCTACCGCAAATTCCTTCTCCTGTTTGTTTACCGTCCGAGACAGCTCCTGGACAGAGCCCTCTTACATAATAAATGTGCTGACTTCTGGTTGGATGAATAGCAGTGGGGGCCACTCCGTTAGGGCTAGCATGGTCCACGCAGTCCCAGTTTTTCCGCATGTGTCTATGTGTCTCTCCCGTCTTCAGTCCCTTATCACCACAGTCCCGAGCTGGGCAGGAAGTGGTGAATTTTGTCGAATTTTCCTGTTCACCGTGATCTGTAGCGGGGATGCTTTATCTCCTTTTGTTTCCTCAGCCATCTGTGCTTCTGCTTTACTATTTTCCCCGATTTTTGGTGAGGAATCTAAAATGGATCAAAGAAGTTGATTAAGGTCATATAACTTATTCATTCAACACGTTCATCTTGTGAGTAGTGTTGATTAGGTTCCTTTCAAGGCCACGTGTAAGCATCAATGAATAGAAATTAAATTTGGAACCAGGATTTAAAAAGCAAAAAAAAAAAAAAATAACTGTGGCTATATAACCACAATTGTTAGTTTTCATATCATTCGTGATTTAATCTCCTTGCCAAGTAGTCCTATTTTTTCTACTACAAAGACTTGTAACATATGAAGCCTGCAAACTTCCTACTCTTCTGCAAGATACTCATTACTAGAACTGTAGACAAGACTGTGTTATCAAAGAAAAATTAAGATAACTTGTATGAATGATTATTAATGATTCCCAAGTTCAATGCTAAAATGTAGGCTTTAGGCTTTTAGTATTTTCAGCTTTAGGTATAGGTCATGTTCATGTTTAATGTGATAGAAGACAAGAAAGAGGTTACAAGCAGAAAAAGGTTTTGTCAAATAACTTTTTGCAAGCGTAAAAATCAATCAAAGTAAATCATGTCCTATGTCCTGAGTTTAATATGAGGATTTCATTGAGAGCAATGTAGCTCTGATTGGCTTATCCTGTTACATAAGACAGTGGCTGCCTCGTGACCTCCACTTACTTTTGCATCCTCTCGCGGGGGACTCACGACTTAACATAAAATGTCCATGGTTCTTTGGGAGTTATGACGTCTAATGTCTATAGGTATGCTCACACTTCAAGAGAATTCCAAAAGTGGCAGTATTGCACACACAAAAATGATATCATAAAAGCTTTCTGCTTTTAGATGATGGTGTAAACTGATTGTTGACAGCGATGGAAGGTATGGGAGCAACTATCCTGTGCTGCAATAGTGGGGTTTATGATTTTAATTAATTAATATATTATTTATTTTCTTTTATTGGATATTTTCTTAATTTGTATTTCAAATGCTATCCCATTTCCCAGTTTCCCCTCCAGAAACCCCTTATTCCACTCCCCTCCCCCTACTTCTATGAGGGTGCTCCCCCACCGACTCATCCAGTTCCACCTCACTACCATAGCATTTCCCTACACTGGGCATTGAGCCTTCACAGGACCAAGGGCCTCTCCTCTCATTGATTTCAGACAAGGCAATGCTCTGCTACTTATGCGGTTGGAGCCATGGGTCACTCCACGTGTAGTCTTTGGTTGGTGGTTTAGTCACTGGGAGCTCTGGGATGTCTAGTTGGTTGATATTGTTGTTCTTCCTATGAGGTTGCAAACCCCTACAGCTCCTTTAGTCTTTTCTCTAACTCTTCCATTGGGGACCCCCTTCTCCGTCTAATTGTTGGCTGTGAGCATTCACATCTGTGTTTGTCAGGCTCTGGCAGAGCTTCTCTGGAGACAGTTATATCAGGTTCCTGTCAGCATGCACTTCTTAGCATCAGCAATGTTGTCTGGGTTTGGTGGTTGTATATGGGATGGTTGTATATGGGTGGGGCAGTTACTGGATGGCCTTTCCTTCAGTCTCTGCTCCATACTTTGTCTCTGTATTTCCTCTTGTGAATATTTTGTTCCCCCTTCTAAGAAAGACTGAAGAGTAATATTTTAACATAGATTTAATTGTGAGTTATTAACAGAGAGGGATGCTTAGGAAAAGGATCATTTGCAATCAGGAGCGGTCCAGGCTTCATGAGAGATAGATGCATTGAAGTGTATTTGCGTCAATTCTGAGATTATAAATACAAATGTAGTGGCTTTTGAAATTACATCACTTAAAAGTTTCTCAGGCATTTCTCCTCTTCTTTTCCTGTAATGAGCTCACACAGCAGTCCCTGCATCCATAGGGTAGCCTGTGAGGTCATATGGTGACCTCTAAGATCATATCATGATCCCTGACTTCAGTTGGTGGTTTCTAAGGAAATAAAATGGTGCCAGAGGTCGTCGTTTGGTCCCCAGAGTCATAGTGTAGTTCCAGAAGTCATAGTTTTGTCCCTGGGATACATTGAATAGGATTGTGAGAAAACAAGGCCAGGGTCATGTGGATTGAATTCTTCCAATGCTAGGTCCTGAATAAATTATTATCCATCTTTTGATCATAAAGACAAATGTAGCTCTAAAGCTGGGAAGGAAAGAAGTAAGATAATCTTGAATGTCATGTACACATAGATATCGCCCATTGCCATTTTATGATTGTTTGATAAGTCACTATAAAAATATGTTTTGTTTATGTTCTAAATGTTCCAAGTGAATACATTCTTGACTCAGTTGATGAGAGACTTGCATCAGATCCTAGAGTAAGGAGCTTCCTTTCTACTGCTCTGTCTGCTCAGTCCTCCCTGACTTTCCATTATGCCTCAGTTATCTTGAAAATGGTCATTTTTGTTTCACATGGCACAGAACTCTGCTACAATGTGCACATATGCAATGGAACCCTATGTTAGCCTAAACCCAAGTCTCATTATCTGAATAATTATGCTACACTTTGTCTCCTTATAGGGCTTCAAAAAATGTAAGTGGTATATTTAGTTAAACATTTTGCTCTTTTAAACAAATTTGTCCTAATATTCTAAGTCATAATTAAGCTGTCATGCATATGAGAAATTATAGGCTTGAGAGAAATTATAGGTATAAACAACCGGAGCTACAAATATGTATATTGCCTTAGTCAGGATCTGTAGGAGAGAGGTGGATGCTCACATTGGGCAAGTTGAGAGGAATTTAATAAGGTATTATTGAGAGCATATGGAAAGTTAGTATCATCTTTCCCAGCTGCCTTGAAACCCAGAATATATGGGTTCAGGCCTTTTTATAACAGTTTGAGAGGATAGGACTCTGAGATCAATGTACCAGGGTTATTGTTTCCATTTAAAATTTTGGTGTATATGTTGTTCATTCTTTTTTTTTTGTTGTTGTTGTTGTTTTTGTTTTTTGTGTGTGTGTGTGTGTGTGTGTGTGTGTGTGTGTGTGTGTGTGTGTGAGAGAGAGAGAGAGAGAGAGAGAGAGAGAGAGAGAGAGAGAGAGAGAGATTGGGTCTCACCATATAGCTTATGCTGGTTTGGAGTTCATTGTAGGTCAGGTTGACTTTGTTTGTGTGATCTTCCTGTCTCTGCCTGCCTAGTGCTAGAATTATATGAAAGGTCTTTTGCTTGACTTCCAGTTGGCTACCTTCTTATTATATTTTCAATTTGTGATATATATGTATATATATATGTATATATATATATGACAGAAAGAGAGAGAAACTCTGTGTGTGTGTGTGTGTGTGTGTGTGTGTGTGTGCGTGTGTTTAGGGAGAGGGAGAGAGAATCAGACAGAGACACAGAGACAGAGAGAAAAGGAGACAGACATAGACAGACAAGAGACAAAGACAGAGTGAGGTTTCTAACGTATTTTGATAAAGGCACTACTAGCTTCATTGTGAAGTCTCAGGTTTACATCTAAACCAAAATGTCTTCTGAAGATCTCTACTATGTTTAAGAAACGTAATTGAATCTCTACCAGTTTTAAAAAACATAGATGATTCCTAAGTACCTTGGGGTTAGAAATAATATAAAGCTATTATTCTCAAGCATGACGGTGCTATAAAATGTTGATACATTGATCTAGAGGCAGAAAGAATGGATGAGGTGAGGAATACTAGGTAGACGGTATAACCATAGTTGATGCTGCAGGCAGCCAGGATCAATCCCATCCTAAGAGATGTAAGGGGTCTTTCCTGCTTCTTTATAAATTCCCCTTGTGTTTTTCAGTGATAGAAGCTAATTGGTAGCTAGAAGGAAAGGAATCCTGTTTGAGTTTATCCATACCAACTAGTGGGGCATAGAGCAAAGTGGAAAAGGATGAGTGGGTATGGAATGATACAACACTTATCTGAAGTATACTTCCATATGTACCATTCTTCACACACACACACACACACACACACACACACACACACACACACACACACAGACTATATGTACTAGTATATGTATATGGCATGTATGTTTCATGTATCATGTGCAGTATATGTATCATATAATATATAAATATTATATATACATATATATTTAAGCATATCGCTGGTTTTGCTTAAACTCTCTTTACTATTCATCATCTGGTAAGGAAATGATAATTTTGACATTGTTTATATTGATGTAGCATCATTTTCTGTGAGTATCTAAAGGCAGGGACTGTTTAATTAAGATTCTTACCCTCCTGGTTGTTATCTTCTCTTCTTGGTAATTGGAGATTATATACTCTGTCCTAATTTTAGTTGGTTACAGTCACATGGTTTGTCCCAACCAAGGAGATGAGACAACACCTCTAGACTGAAATACCTAAGCATTCATGCAACATTCTACAGAGACATTTCTTTGACTATCATAGTCACATTAGTATTTGAAATGGTTGCTGGTTCCAGAAACAAAACTTTAACCACAAGGGATGAAGGAGAAATAGACCTCTGGTTTTCAAAGTTACTGACCCTTTGGGATTGCTTCTTACCTGAATCCAGAATGGCCACCCTGACACACCATTGTATGCAGAACAATGAGTAAACATATCCTTTTAAATTTGAGTGACATCTTTGTAAAGCCTGTGATTATCAAAAGAGCTAATGCAGATAGTTCTGGAGCTTTAGCTCGTCAATAGGTCCTTGTCATGACCTTAAAATTACAAGTTTAATATAATATTCCACCCAACAGTGGAAAGATTCCTAAAAATAGCTCTCATTAATGCCAATTCTCCTTTGCAAATGGGAATGACACATGAGCCCTTGAAATTGTAAGGTTGAGTGAGAACAACACGAAAGGCAGACAGAATCAGGCAGGCAGCCTCTCTTGGGAGGACAGGAAATAATCTGAGTTTTGAATCTCTCCTTTTGATGTTCTATTATTCCTCACAATAGTAAGTAATTTTGAGATGGAGACTTGAAGCTGCCTAGCCCTGTTCCATTCTCTCATGTCTAGTTCACTCTTGTTATTCAAATGTGTCTCACATTCATTCTGTTATTTCTTCATAAATAGGCTTATGGGCATGGACATTGCTTTTGTCCTGAATGTTAAACAAGGGAATGAAGGTTCTTAGCACAGCAACTTTTACAAAAACGGGTGAAAATTTTAAGTTAAATTTCGCAAATGCCATGATCACGCAGCTTTAATTGCTTTTTAAAATTTGTCATACGTTAAGGATTTAGCCTTTCTTTATAAATTAAACTTAAATTAATATATCACTAGTGACCAACAGCTGCTAGGTAATGATACATTCATGTGAGATTCTTGGGAAGTCATATTACAGGGACAGTTTTCACTGTCAGGTTCAAGGAAAAAGATGTGCCAGAATACTGTTAATTGCAGGGAGGAGAATCTAGGGTTAGACATGAATCAGGACTGACAGCTTCCCTACCATATTCACTGTATCCAAAAGTCATGGGAAGTGGACACGGTGGCACATACCTTCAACCCCAGTACTCAAGATGCAGACGCAGAACCTCTGTGAGTTTAAGGCCAGCCTGGTAGACACAGCAAGTTCTAGGACAGCCACGACAATAGAGTCTGTGTCAAAACAAAGCAAAATAGCACAAAACAGTCAAACAAAATAAAAAATGCTTTATTTTTGAAAGATTAGTTTGTTTATTATTATTGTACAATGCGTGTATTATATGTATAATGCGTGAGTATACTAACGTGCCATGGTGTGTATGCTGATATCAGAGCACAGTTTTTTGGGGTGAGTTCTCTTCTACCATGGAATTCCTATCTAGGAATTGATCTCAGGCTACCAGGCTGGTGAGGCCATGCTTTCAGCTGCTGCATAATGTCCCCGGCCAACAGTGTTTCCAACATGCATGCTTTTTGGGATGTCTAAATTTAGCTATTTATCGTATGCATTCTTCCACTCTTTTTTGTAGTGAGAACAAAATCTGCCTATCAGTTTTCTGCCACATGGTTTGTTATTATCTATTGTGAACAATAGATAATTCGAGCTTCTTCTTTTCTTCCTGTGTACGTGAAGTTTGTTCACGTTGGTCCTTATCTTCCTGATATTCCCATCGCTCCGAGACTCTGACATCATGTTTCTGAAGCAGAACTGTTGTGACTGATGATTGGCTTAGGAGGTAAATGGCCACTTGCCCTGCAATTTTGGCAATGTTGACTTGAAGCCCAGTACCCATATAAAACTGGAAGAAGAGTACCAATGCTTTCCCTGGCCTCTACACACATATATCATGGCACAGACACGCTGCTTCCCATTGTCCCTGCATTCACTTTCCTCTTTGTGTCTTTCTCTGTCTCTATTTTTGTCTCTGCCTCTATTTATCCTTCTCTTCCTCTCTCTCTTCTTTCTCTCTCTCTCTCTCTCTCTCTCTCACACACACACACACACACACACACAGAGACACACACACACATAGTAAGTTAAATTTAAAAATAGCTACAGTTGGGGGTTGGGGATTTAGCTCAGTGGTAGAGCACTTGCCTAGCAAGTGCAAGGCCCTGTGCTCGGTCCTCAGCTCCGGAAAAAAAAATAGCTACAGTTGTTGGCTATTTGGCTGCTTCAGAGATCTGCTTATTTACGGCTTTAACCTCCTTTGTAAATTAAGCTACCTTCCTGTTATAATGACTATTGTGATGATTGGACATGGTTATCAGCTTGACTGGATTGAGACATACTTAAGATATGAAGATAAAACTGATGTAAGGCATAGCTAGCGGGAATTCCAGAGGGAAGTGACAGGTGGCACAATGGCTAAAGGTGGGGATGGGTGTGGCAGCAGTCTGTAGCACGTGACTCAGACGAAGAGGCAGCAGCAACCATACTGCAATCTTACTTTCTTTCAGAATGTTTTCTTGGTGATCCTCCAGTAATTCAGAAACCAGCCTCCTCAGCTTTAGACATGGGCTCAAACAAAGCCAGTGAACTGAGAAAAACCAGTGTTTTCTCACTACCACCACCAACTTCACCTCCTCCTCCTCCTCCTCCTCCTCCTCCTCCTCCTCCTCCTCCTCCTCCTCCTCCTCCTCCTCCTCCTCCTCCTCCTCCTTCTTCTTCTTCTTTGTTGTCTTCTTCTTCTTCTTCTTCTTCTTCTTCTTCTTCTTCTTCTTCTTCTTCTTCTTCTTCTTCTTCTTCTTCTTCTTCTTCTTTGTCTTCTTCTTCGTCTTCTTCTTCGTCTTCTTTTTAATCTTTATTAATTTGAGTATTTCTTATTTACATTTCGATTGTTTTTCCCTTTCCGGTTTCCAGGCCAACATCCCCTAACCCCTCTCCCTCCCTTCTCAATGGATGTTTCCCCTCCCGTCCTCCCCCATTACCACCTCCCCCCAACAATCACGTTCACTGGGGTTCAGTCTTAGGCAGGACCAAGGGCTTCCCCTTCCACTGGTGCTCTTACTAGGCTATACATTGCTACCTATGAGGTTGGAGCCCAGGGTCAGTCCATGTATAGTCTTTGGGTAGTGGCTTAGTCCCTGGAAGCTTTGGTTGGTTGGCATTGTTGTTCGTATGGGGTCTCAAGCCCCTTCAAGCTCTTTCAGTCCTTTCTAAGATTCCTTCAATGGGGGTCCCATTCTCAGTTCAGTGGTTTGCTGCTGGCATTCGCCTATGTATTTGCTGTATTCTGGCTGTGTCTCTTAGGAGAGATCTACATCCGGTTCCTGTCGGCCTGCACTTCTTTGTTTCATCCATCTTATCTAGTTTGCACCACCAACTTCTTAATGTTTTTTCATTTTAGATACCAATTTTTAAAAGCAGATATATGATTTGCAAATATAATTATCTCATTCTACCGGCTGATTCTTTATTCTGCTACTTTGTTCATTGCTGTGATTATAATGTGTACTATCACGCTCAGATTTTTATGCTGTTTTCATCACTATAGTTTTATAGTGTACTTTAAATTAGTTAAAAAAAAAAACTGAATTTACTTTTAAAAGTGTTGGGGCTCAAACCTAGGGCTTTATACGTGTTTGGTAATTATCTTACCAAATGCAATGCCTACTCAGTCCAAATTAAATAGTTCGATGCTTCAGGTTTTCTTTTTTATTGCAAATGTTTTTGATTATCTGGAGTATTAGGAAGTTCTCAATTTCTATGTAAAGTCAGAAGGTCATGAGAATGTTATGCTTTTATTTCCCATTTTTATATAAAATCCTAATATGTTCTTCCTCTTACTTTTCATAAAGCCAATTTAGAGACACATTTCAATTTCTACTGCATTCAGCTACAGTTCCAGAGTGCCCAGTTAGGGCGCTAGATCCAGCTTCAGGATGAGCACAGGTGATTAGTTAGGGGAGTCAGAAAAATAACTAAGAAAGTAGGACTACAGAAGGAGGCTGGAGCAGTCTGACACCTGACAGCTAGCTTTGTGTTAGAAATGAGTGGATAGGCTGGCAGTGTTATCCAAATTTTTTCATCCTGAGAACATTATGCAAGCCCCCACTTTGGAGAAATAGACACATAAATACCTATGGTAGACAAAGATAGAGGATTTGGGACTTTTAGTTCAAATTGGTTATATTTGTCAAGGCCACATAATTATTTACAATTATTGCTAAAGCTTACAGAATGTTCTGTAAGTGGGAGAAACAAGGCCAGCATGACTGTTTCAGTATAAGCATTTTTTTGCCTTCTACTTTATAAAATAATGAGTGTTTGCGATAGGCTTTTTGCTAACAGATGGATGTTTCTCTTGGTGACCCCAAAGCACTTGGTTGGCTGGCTCTATACTTTTCTACATTTTAGTTTTCAGACAAGGTATAGTTATATAACTCAGGATGGCCTCAAACTTTCAATCTTCCTGCCTAACCTTTCTAAATCCTGGGATTAAAGGCCTTTGTCACCAAGGCTTGCTTTGCACATGTTCTCTGCCCCTGCTTAGTGTACCTGGTGTGGCAATCATTTAGTAGGGAACCCTGAGTTCTTGGTCTCCCTCTTACAAAGATGAGGGCTGTACAAATGTGCTTCCCACATACACTAAGTAGCATTCTGCTGATTGTCTACATTCAAAGGCTACTGCTGGCCAGTGTCTCTTTGTTTCTCAGTAAGAATGATTACTTGATAAATAGTTTGTGCATATCTCTCTCTCTAAAGACTGTATGTATAATCAGAAATTATGGAACTCAATATTCTTTTGCTCACAGCTAACACATAGGAGCCCATACAAATAAAAAATGAACACACACACACACACACACACACACACACACAAACAAAGTAAAACTTAAAATTATATCACAAATATAAATTCATTGTCATTGAAATTGGGTTTAAATGTATTTTTAAATGTGCCATTATTTTTAATTCTTATGTAACAATGTAACTAATGTGGGACACCTATTTATTTATTAAAATCAATCTTGAAATTGGCCAAGTCAATACATAATCTTGAACTTCTCTGTGTCATAGGTAGTTAGTGACCCAAACATCCATGACAGATGAATCCTACAGTGCCAGAGCAATGGAAGAGGCAGTTTCTTTCTTATTTTTTAAAGATGAATGTTCTGCATTGGTAGAGCAGGCCCTGCACTTTGCCTGGGCAGTGCAGTAGGTCTGCTCCTGGTGACAGGGGTGCTGGTGAGTGGGCCTGTGGGTTGAGTACTGGAGACCTGGCCTTGCTGTGAGATCACATGACCTCAGCAGTGATGTCCCCCTCCTTCCCCTCACCAGCTGTGGGAGAGCTGACCCAGGGTCCACATCCATTCCCAACTACTCATACAGCAGTTGAGAGTGAGAGAGCTGACCCTGCCCCTCACCAACTACAGTATTTGGGATAGAGGGCCCTGCACCTCACCTGGGCAGCGCAGTAGAGTTGGTCTTGATGGTAGCAGAGCAGGTATGTGGCTGTGGGAGAGCTGGTTCTATTATTCACTTCCCATGAGGTGATGTAGATAGAAGGGAGATGCCCTCCTTAACCTGCCCCCTGACGCAGTCAGGAGAGCTGGTCCTGAGGTCATAAGAATAAGAAAGCTAGCCTTGAACCTCACTGGCTGCAGCACTAAGAGAAGAGTGGCCATTAGACCTCGATGGGGAGCATAGTAGATCTGGCTCTGATGGCATAGGTACCAGTGAGCCAGCCTGAGGAAAAGAGCTGGTCCTGCCCCTTGTAGGCTCCAGCATTGGGTGAGCTAGCTGGGCAGTGTGGAGAACTCTCCCTAGTGGTGTGGTTGTGGGATAGTTGACTGACTGACCAACTCAGCTACCAATCAGGCCCAGAATAAGGGGTTTGAGTTGATGTACCCCCAAATCTAAATCTACCTCTTCTATGAACTTCTGGAGTGTGTGAAAGGGCTTGTCCTACAGATCCAATGCCATAGGATCTCCATTACACAGGGCAACAATAGGATAACCAAGAGGAGTCCTGGTGAGGATCCAGAATTGATGGCAGCAGAAGCCAGAGGACTTAGACAAGACAAAGACTCACATTGCAATGAATGCTTGCAAGTAAAGATGTATGGAGCAAAGGGTATTGTGGGACACACTGTAACACATTGCAGCTTCCACGACAAGATGTGTTTTTGCTTTGTTTATTAATTAATTTGTTTGTTTTTCAATTTTCTTTTGGGAGGGAGCTGCAAGGGCAGAGAGCAGATATGAAGGGATGGGAAGATGGATGGGCTTGAGGTACATGGTGTGAAACTCACAAAGAATCAATAAAAACTTAAATAAAAAGATGGATGTTCTGATGTTTCTCACCAAGTATGCAGACAATCACTGTTCATTGTCTGATGACTAGTATTTTGGACAGTGTGGCCTTGTGGGTTTCATACTTTTGCTGTTAATTTTTCCAGGTAGGAGCATAAATTTGCTTGGTAATGTCAGCTTGGCTGAAAACAGAATTCACTTGTACTACTTACTACTTTCCATCAGAAAGCATCTGTATTGAAGTGATAATAAGATCTATACAGAAAGTGATTATGAACAGGTGGTATCCATTGACCTCTGCTTACTTGGGGCTACCCAGGGATGGGGTCTGGGACACATATTTCCATAACCTTATTCTTTAGTTCAAAGATTCTAAAATGAGTGCTGTTATGGATTTGCAAAACAAGCAAGATGACTTTATGGAGCAATGTGATAATATAGATTAAAGAGGGATGCATGGTCAAGATTGGCAGCAGACCATATAAGCAAACCTACTAAATGGCTAACCTTACATTTCTGGGCTCCTTTTTATGAGTTTCAAGAGAAGGAAGAGTTTGTTATCAAAGTGTTTAGCTTAGGTGCTTCTCTATGTTGAGTGACAGATTGGGTCGTATAATAATTTTTCTACTGTGCCTTCTCATAATTCATCTGATTATAATTATATCCATGTCCAATTTTGTCTAGGCATAGATGACCAATTGAGTTTTCCTAAAAGGTTGCCAGAGGTCACGTTTTGCTTTACATTGTATTCACCCCAAACCAGTTTAGACTGAATTATGATTCTCATTATTTTCCTACCTAGATATGGTAGGAATATATATTGGTGGAAACTTTATCATGTGCTGGTGTTTCTGACATCCAGACTACTTTTTGATTTCTTGCTGTTACTGTCTGCTGATTTTCTTCTATGGAGGTATTTCTTTGCCTTTCATTCTCTAGACTTTCTGACATTTGACTCATTCCTATCCCAGGAATTGACTGGAGACTTACAGAAACCTGTTCAAGATATGTTTGTTTCCACTGGCAATGTTGTCATTGAGAGTCAGATGAAGCAAAATAAAACTTATTTGAGGCCAAGCAAATAACCATTCCATGTCCATTTCCAACTATACTTGGGTGCAGAATCCTGTGTTTGGAACATTGGCTGATCATGTCAATCAAAAGTTCCTTGTGCAAAAAGCAGATATAAGGAAATAAAACTAGAAATAATTGGAAAACATAGGTCTTTAGGTTATTATTTAAGTTCCTAGATCCAAACAAATCTGAAGCAATGCTATTTTGGGGATTTAAATTGCAGAGTTTAATGAAGCCTTTAAAAATGAATAATTTTGTACCAGTTTCCGAAAAATCTCATGGTTGAAGCAGTGTCTTACAGGACTAAGTTGAGGAAGCAGGAAATTAAGTTACTAAAAATGTTTTGTGTGGAAGGAAAAGGTACACGAAGAGAACTTGAAGCTTATAGAGTGCCATTCTGAGTGCTCCTATGATTGCTAAGGAAAAGCTTAGATCGATATTTCCCTATTTTGTTACAGTATGTTCTATTCTTATTAGCATGATAATTACTGTAATCATATCAGCATGGCATGAGAGGCCCTGCTGTTACTTACAGAGGCAACAAGAACACTCTGCTATACTTTCTATAATTATTAAATATGGCATTTTCAAATCTAGACTCTTCTTCAAAACAGAGAAAAATGTCTATTTTTTCCCCACACAGAATGGCATTTGACTAGAAAAAAGTTCATTTTAACCTCTCTAAATTTGCATCCCTTATCTCATACAATGAGAAATAAATCCTTAAAATTAATGTACATATTGTCAAAGTGAAATAAGACATGTAGTTGTTCTGTTAGATGTAAGTAACTGTGTCTTAAGTTGGGATCTCAGTAACAATTCAATAAATGAAGCAGCCTTGAATTGGAGAATTAATGGCAAGCTAAACTATATAGGGTTGGCAAAGATGTTGGCATTTTCACTTCTTGAGTAAAATACTAGATTGTACAAAGAGCAGAGTTTCAGACTGCAAATGGAAAGAAACAAATAATAAAGAGAGATACCTACAATTCATCACGGAGTGTTTTTCAAGAGAAAACTTATAGACTGGGAGAGAATGATATGAATTCTCATGATACTGAAGAAAAACTATTGTCAAAGAATATTATACAAAACAAAGATACTGTATAGAAATCCAGGAGAGATAAAGATATTCCCAGACAAACAAACATTGAGAGAATATATCTCTGCCAAACTTTTCCTACCATAACTGCTCAAAGGAGTTCTTCAAACTGAAGGGGACATTAATAATAAGAAGCCAAGGGAAGATATAAAATTTTTGGTAAAAGCCATCTTAAATTGTTTTCAGGCTACTGTGCTGTAAACATGTCACATAAATAGTGTACATCTTCAGTGTGAAGACTGAACACAAATTAGTTAAACATAATTGCTCAATAACATGTACGGAGTTGAGCCATGAAATGAATGAAAAATATTTGCCAGAACACAAAGTGAGGCACAAATATGCACAAAATGGAGCTTTTACCTCTTTGTGTATTGTCTTTTACTTCTTTGTTAGTTTTTGTTCTTATTGGTATCAAAATGTTTAGTAACTCCATAAAATGTCTTGTTCTGCTCAAAGGATGACATTTTTGTAAATCTAAGTTGAATCACATAAAGGGACAAATCTACAGCCATAACCAAGAGATAAAAGAATGCTGACAGAGTAATTCCATTAACTTCAAAGACTTTAAGAGTAGAACAAAGAAAGACAAAATAATAACAAAACTAGAAATAAATAATATAATGGCTTTAATAAGAGTTTATCTATTATCACTTTGAATGAAAATGAATTAAATTCTCCAATTAGAAAAACATAGAGTGTCTGACTAGATTAAGCAAGCAAACGAAATTCCCACTGTATATTACTTACAAGAAACTCATTTCACAGGGAAGGGTATATATAAACCAATAGGAAAATAATAGAATGATATATTCCAAAGAAATAGAATTTTAAAAGTCAGAGTAGCTATGTTAATAACAGGTAAAATAGACTTTAAATCAAAAACAGTGAAGAGGTAAAATAGACTTCATATTAAAAACAGTGAAGAGAATAGAAGAAATGTTTGATATTATAATCGAGGGATGAATGGCAGGGGAGAAACAATTCCAAATATATATATATATATATATATATATATATATAAAATGTATGTATGTATATATATCTCCAATAACAGAGTATCTAGATATATAAAATAAAGATTAATAGACCCTAAAAGACAGGCAGATGCTAATAGGACACTAGTTGGGGACTTCAACAGCCCACTTTCAGCGATAGATTCAGACAGAAAAGCATCAGGGTTAAGTGACAACTCAATTGTTCAATAGAATGGACAAAAACATGACCATCTCAATAAATCTTCTGAAGATATACACTCTCCATGATCAAACACACAGAAGAGTTTAGTTATAGGAGTAGACTTCAGCATAATAAAGGCTCATTTATGATGATAAACCAACATTAAACATTATACAGAATGGGAAAAATTTCTTAGTTTTTCTTTTATTATTCTGTAAACTCTGAAGTTCAAAAAGAATCAGTATTAATCTCTTTTAGCAATTCCTATTCAGCTTAGTGTCAAATAGAATGAAAGAGAGGAAATCCAAATTGGAAACAAACTAAAAGTATCACTGGAAATGATACTATTTTATATGTAAAAGTACCAGAAAACTGTTAGATTCAAGAAATCACTTAAACAATATCTATGTATAAGACCTGTATTGCATGCTATATGCCAATACTGTATTGTTTTAAAATGAAACTCAATAAATATTGCAAACAATAAGTAAACAAAAAAAATAAGAGTAACTCATGGAGTCTCATACCCGTATCTGTCTGTTTTGGCTTACTGGTTCTCTGAATGAAATTAAAGGCGCCAAGAAAATGATGAGATGTTCTTTTGCCATTATTCAAAGGGTGGTATGAGACTGTCTATTTTCAGAGAAGATAAGTTAATTCATTGAAATGATGGATGTCCTGGCCCATTCATGTTTAATACCTCTGTGAAATCCTGCCCGAGAACAGCTGATGGATGTCATATCCCTTGAGTCAGTCACTTGAGCAATGTAAATCATTTAACCTTTCAAAACAGACTCAAATGAAAACTGACTCCACTGCTCATAAGGATAACGTGTCTGTGCTTTGACACTTGAATGTCATTCGGATGATAAGGCTACTTAGTGTTGAACTTGCTCAGCTCTAAGTTACCCGGATGTCGATCATTTCAGTGGGCAAACGTGTTCACCAGTTTTATTTTTCCTTTCTACCTGTTCTCTATTAAGTATTTAGGAGTTTTCCCACAAGAAATTCTGCTGGCTAATTACTCTGAGAAATTATTAAATTTTTGCCAGTCCTCATCATTAGCATTACGTGGATTGACAAGCTGGAGAGACGGCTCAGCAGTTAAGGGAACTCTGCTCTGTCAAAGGACTCAGGTTCATCCCGGCATCCACATAGCAACTCATAACCATTACTTACTCCAGTTCAAAGGGATCTGATACCCTTTTCTGGCTCCTTTGGGTACCAGGCTTGCATGTGACACACAGTCAGACATGCAAAGCAAAACATCCATTCCTATAAAATAAAATTTCAAATAAAGTGATTTAGAACAAACAATCAGAAAGAACCCCTGTGTAAAGGCTGGACAAGAGTAAGGAAATTGCCTTGTGTCTACAGCTGGTTCATGACAGAAGCTACACTTCTGTTTAGTTCTGCTCACCTCAAACCTGTTTGCAGTACGTTGATTATTTTTTCCCATTAGTCAAAAGATTAAAACAAATGGAATTGCCTTGTTCATATGATGGTGCGTCATGACTTTGACAGAGCTGCTTGAAAACAACGCCAGTACCATCAGCATCTGGAACCACTAGAGACACACATCCAGGAGCAAAACGGGGCTGAAAGACAGGGCATATGTGTTGCAGGCCCGAGGGCTGCTTGTTGGAGCCCAGATGATTCCACCAGAAGCCCTGATTCATTCACGTATTTGATGTTTCACCTGGTGCGTTTTTGTCTTGTTTTGATCCAATATTCCCTTGCTATCTTCCTGTCCTTATTTTAGAAATGGGCTATTTACTCTGAGCTGTTGTACATTGGAAGTATGTAACTTGTTTGATTTTATAAAAGAGCTCAAGTCAAGTGATTGTTTTGAATGAATACTTTGGACTTTCAACAGTATTGGGATGATTAAGACTACGGGGAATTGTAGAACATTTGGGAAGTAGCTGTCAAATGTAGGCTCCAAGAAAATGACCTCTGGGATCTTGGCCTGGTGTCCCATCTGGCCTGAGCTTCATGACCAGTTCATGGAACAAAGAGCCGTTGTCCACCCCTGCTGCCTTCGGCCGAGCCCTTTCCTTTGCCTTTCCTCATACCTGAACTAAAGGAAATCCTTTTCCCTTTAAATTTCTTCTGTTACATATTTGGTCATATTAATACACATACTGATTTTTGTATGTCAGTTATATCAAATGAAGATAAAAATATAGCGCAATGAATTTTTAAAAGTGCCAGTCTTATTTTATATACTCTTGTGATTTTATATGTCCCTGAAGGGTTCCTGTGGATACCTTAGCATTTTTTAGTTTACATAGGTGAAGTTTTACAATTTTGCTTCTTTCTTTATCTTCTTTCTAAATCCTCCTTTTGCTGTGTGTCTTTGGCTAAACTCTCCAGCACAGTGATCGTTAAACCAAAACAGTAATAGCAAAGCTAATGTGCCAGTCTCAAATCATCTCCAAACACCAGGAGAGGAGCAACTTACTCAAAGATAGTTGTAGACTTTCCTTAAATGCTTACAAGTGAGGGAAGCTGTTTTGTTTGCTAACCTTGTAGGGAGGTGTAACCTGATGTAGGGGACTGCCAGGGCATTGAGGTGGGAGTGGGAGCATCTTCATAGAAGCAGGGGGAGGGGGAAGGGGAATGGGAGAGGGGGGAAAGGGGATAACATTTGAAATGTAAATACATAAAATATCCAAGAAAAAAATAAATTTAAAAAAAAATCATAAATACGTCTTGGAATTTTCTTAGTTCTTTTGTCTTCTTTGGAGGCTCATGTGATTTAAAAATGTTTCATTTTAATTCTTGTGTATGAGTATTTGCCTGCATGCTTGTGTGTATACTGTGGATATGAAGTGCCTAGGAGGCCCCCAAATAGTACTGGATTCCCTGAAACTGGAGTTTGCGATGTCTCTGAGATGCCACGAAAGTGCTGAGAACTGAACTGCAGTCCTCAGCAAGAGCAGTAAGTGCTGTTAACTGCTGAGTCATCTCTCCAGACCTGGATGGTGTGATCATTGTCATGTAATATACATTATCCTAACCTATCCTTAGTTATCAAATGACCTCTACAACCTTTCCTGGATAAAGTCAAGCTAATTTTAGTATATAGTAATCATTATAGCTTAGCAGATTATTTATATTTTTATATTCTTTAAAATATTTTCAGTGTGTGTGTGTATGTGTATGAATGAGTGCGCATTCCATAGCTTTCCTTTAGTCATCATATATATATTCTAAATTCATTCTATGGAGTCTACCTCCCCTTCATGGTGTATTCCAGCTATCTCTATAAGGTTTTGCTTTATTTTTGTATTTTAAAATTTTGCTTTATTATTGTATTTCTATTTATTTTGATATTAGTTGCTTTTTTGTTGCTATGGTATAAAACCATACCATAGCATTTCATTGCATATGGTATGGTATATGGTGACCAGAAACAATTGATGAAAAAGTTGACTTGGTTTATGGTTCCAGAGAGGGAAGGAGGGAACAAGAAGGAAAGAAGGAAGGAAGGAAGGAAGGAAGGAAGGAAGAAAGGGAGAATGAGATGGAAGGAAGTAGGAAGGGAGGAAGAAAAGAAAGGAAGGGAGACCGGAAGAGAGAGTGATTTATAAGTATCATGAGCCTTTCAGTCTTCAAGCTTGCCCCCATTAACATGCTTCCTCCAGCAAAGCTGTCCTCCCTACACATTTCCAAACACCACCGCCCCCTGTGGACTATGTGCTCCAATGTCCAGGACTAGGAGGGACATTTGTGTATGCACGAATATGTGTGCACATATCCACACCATGGTGCCCATGTAGAAGTCTGGTGATATACGGCCCAGAAGATAGAACTTAGGTTTTAAGCTTGGTAGCCTTTTCAGGAAGCCATCTTGCTCGATCTGGTGCTTGCTCTATTATTTAATGTAAGATAAAAAATATCTGGCTTCCCAGAGGAAGCCTTACCTTTCTTACCTTGGAGTAAGAAAACTCAATATTCGGTCAGTGATTGACCGCAGATATACCTGTTTTTGCCCTTTGCTGATGGTTATTGTACTTTGAAGAATGCCTTTAATATAGTTGGCTTATGAGTCTTCTTGGCTTTTACTTTCTGGCCATTACTTATTTTACTTCTGCACTTGTATGATGTTTAACTAGGAATGAGAATGGCTCATTTAGTCGAAGCCATCCCAAATACCAGCAATATGTAATTGCTGTACCATGCTTCCCTACTCCCAGTCTCTTGCTAGCCAGACTACCAGACTGTCACAAAACACAGGGGCCACCTCCTTAGGCTAGTTGTGACTTAGTATTATCTCCTTTGGTTTACTCTTATTTCTGATGGTGCCATGAACGTGGGTTGGTAATCTTCCCCCTGACCTCCTAGTCTTTAACTCCAAATTAAGACAGAGTCTCTTGGATAACAAAACCTCTATTCACAGATTGTTCCAACTTCAGACACTGGTTGTTCTGGTGTTGAGTGTATGGAGAGGGTCTGAGAGCAGTTTTGCACTAGACCCCAAGTTGGACTCTAATTAAAAACCTCAGCTTTCATGTCTGTTATATGCTACTGGCCCCTGGGTCCATCTTGAATCCTGAGATCTTTACTTTTAATAGTTTTGTTCAGTTTTATTTGTGCTTCTTGAAGGAAGGATCAGCTGACCCCCTCACTCTACCATTCCTATGGTGCTGCCACATCTGACCACATTGTAATAGTTATTCTTAGAGCCACACAAATGGAGTGGAGGGAGGAGACATTGTGGTTGGGTTGTATTGTGTGAGAGAAGAAACTATTTTCAATAAAAAATTTCTTGAAAATTTCTATCATGAATTGCAATTACTTTGCTGATTTTCTAAGCGATTAATTCAAGATTAATTAGATTAATTCGATTAATATAGATCACCATCTCCCTCTGTGGTAACCAGCAGTGTCATAATCTCTTCCTTATTGAATGCTAGCTTAGTGCTTCTTTATTCTTTATTACTCTTTACTATTGATAGTCCTCTGCTGTCTTTATGAGCTTGGTCTCTGAAATAAAAATCCCCTAAGTTTCTCTCTTCCCCTCTTTCATTTTTGAAAATAAAAATAAAACCTTTCCAAACCTCACATCTCAAGGGCAACTTTTCAAGGGTTCCTGAATGCAATTTATATCATCTTTAGACGTTCAGCATTTACTCTTACAGTTTTCCTTTTTTTCTAAACTATACTACTCCTTTTTATTTTAAAGGTTCCAACAATTCTTTTATCTTTTAAACCTATAAAAATTCTTACTTAACAAAAAACGAATGTCCTCTGTGACTGCACTTAGAAACTCTCAAGTTTGTATATGCAAAATGGAGCAATTAGACTGGGTCAGGTCTGAGACATTTTCTGGCTCTGTAGCTCTACAATTCTATGGATATGAATTCCTATACCAACTGTGGAAGATGTTTATTTAATATATTTGATAATACACATTAAAAGCCAATTGATATATGCACAAGGAAATAAGTAAGTGCATAATTAAAAATGCTTCTTAATTGCTTACTTGATAAAATTGTGTGGACGGGTGAGTGACATTCAAGAATTTAAAGCAATCTGGTTTTTTCTTTCTAAGATTTGTTTATTTTATGCTCATTGTTGCTTTGCCTGTATGTATGTCTGTGATAAGGGTGCCAACTGGAGTTACAGACAATTGTGACTTGTTATGTAAGTGCTGGGAATTGAACCTGGGTGCTCTGAAAGAGCGGCCAGTGCTCTTGACCTCTGAGCCATCACCACAGCCCCTCAATCTGTCTTCTTTATGGTACAGTCCTAACTGAACATAGTTGTGGAGGTCATTAGGGTGCAGCACCTTACTTAGCAGTTGATGTGTAATTAACTATCAGGAGAGGTTGCACAGGAGGCTACACAGAGGGCCCGAACAAGATTTCAGATTCTGAAGAACATTGCAGTCTCTTCTCATTCACAAGTCTTTGCTGCTGCCTGAGCGTGGCTCTCTTTTTAGAAACACATTTTTCTCAATTTTAGTTGTGCTAATTATTCAGTGCCTATTAAATATCAATGTGATTATTGAGACTGAAATGACTTGCAGAAGGCTCATTGCACCTATACGCCTTAAGCATGTGGTGTGTTTATAAATGAGTCCTTGCAACTTTCTAAAAGTCACACGACACTGTATCGATACCTTTATAAAGCTAATTGATTTTTATTCACTTAGTTTAATTGCTGCTTGGAATATTTTGAAGCAAATAGGGCTATTTACTTATCACCTGCTAGAGCATACTTTTCCTATGCCTTGCCTGTCTTAGCCAAAATGTTGAAAAGTAATTTTTTCTTTGTAAGTTTTCAGTTCTCTGTTTCTTTTCAGATGAAAGGTAAACTTACACTCCTGACTCAAAAATAACTATTGTTTATCTTTTTTGTTTAAGATTGTATTTTAATTTCATTTCTCCCTTCCCTTTCTTCTCTCCAAAGCTTCCCATTTACCCCTCCTTACACACTCTCTAATTTGTGATGTCATTTTTTGCATCAATTACTAACACATGTATATATATATATGTTTGTGTATTTTATTATATATAATATATAAACAAACATATACATATACACATATGTATATATTATATACCTAATATTTACATAGTATATACCTAAATATAACCTATTGAGTCCATATATTATATTTGCATGCATGTTTTCAGGGCTGTTTGGTAGTAGACAAGCAATTGGTGTGCTCCCCTTTACAATTTCACCATTTTACAATTGTCTGTAGTTACCTGTATAAGATTGAGGCTGTGCAGGCTTCTCCCTGTCTGCTTTCTCATGTTTGTTGGTGTTATCCTTGGTCAGCTCAAGTTCAGGGGGTCAGGTTTTGTGTGCTGCCCCTGATGCGAATAGGACACACAGTCAGTCTCACAGTAACTGCTTCTCTTCTGGATTTTACAATCTTTCAATTCCCTCTTCCACATGTTCCCGAGCTTTAGTTTTCGGAATCGTTTGCAGATGTGTTGACTGGGACTGTGCTCTGCAACTCTGGATATTCATTTGTTGTGGTTTTCTGTAATGAACTCTGCTGTGTCTGTTACAAAGAGACGTGCCATTCATAAATGGGGTTATGCATTTATAAAACAAATGTTTATAGATGGTTCTTAGGGATTGTGCTGGCTTAGTAAATTAGTAGGTGTAGATTCTTCTACAGTAACCACGATCTAACTAACACTGAATAGTTAGCTAGGTTTCCAGTACCAGGCATGGTCTCCCTCTTGTTGAGTGGGACTTAAAACAATTAGAGAGCTCTTGGTTATTACCAAGGCATGTGTGTCACTATGGCACCCATAGGATTATCAAGTCATACTGGGCATTGATATGGTTTATAGGCATCATAACTAGGTAGGACTATTGGTTGCCTCCCTCCTTTGGATGGATGCACATGGTACACTTAGTGCCTTGATATCTAGTCGTCATAGAGTCGTCATTCAGGCTAGTTTCATCTTAGGGGTCTTGGGCCCATTTCTTCTTTTGTTTTTTCTAATTTTATTTTTCTTGGATATTTTATATATTTACATTTCAAATGTTATCCCCTTTCTTCCCTTTCCCATACTCCCTCCCCCTCCCCCTCTTCCTGTTTCTATGAGGATACTCCCACTCTCACCCACCCACCCCTACCTCAATGCCTGGCATTCCCATACATTGGGGAAATGAGCATTCACAGGACTAATGGCCTTCTCTCCTATTGATGCTGTACAATGCCATCCTCGGCTATATATTATGCTGGAGTCATGGGTTCCTTCATGTGTACTCATTGGTTGGGGGTTTAGTTCCTGGGAGCTTTGGTGGGATCTGGTTGGTTAAAACTGTGGTTCTTCCTATAGGGTTGCAAATCCCCTCAGCTCCTTCAGCCTTTTCTCCAACTCCTCCATTGGAGTCCTCTTGTTCAGTCCAATGGTTAGCTGCAAGCATCCTCATCAGTATCAGTAGGGCTCTGGCAGAGCCTTTCAGGGAACACCAATATCTGGCTCCTGTGAGCAAACACTTCTTGGCATCAGCAATAGTGACTGGGTTTGGTGACTGCATATGGCATGGATCTCCAGGTGGGGCAGTCTCTGGATGACCTTTCCTTCAGTCCTTGCTTCACTCTTTGTCCCTGTATTTCCTCCTGTGTGTATTTTGTTCTTTCTTCTAAGAAGGAATGAAGCATCCACATTTTGGTCTTTCTTCTTGAGCTTCCTATGAGCTGTCAATTTTTTCATAGGTATTACAAGCTTTTGGGGTAATATCCTCTTATTACTAATGAGTGCATACCATGTGTGTTCTTTTGTGCCTGAATTACCTCACTCTGGATAATATTTTCTGGTTCCATCCATTTGCCTATGAATTTCATGTAGTCATTGTTTTTAATAGCTGAGTAGAACTCTACTGAGTAGATGTGCCACATTTTCTGTATCCATGCCTCTGTTGAAGGACATCTGCATTTTTTCCCCAGCTTTTGGCTATTATAAATGAGGCTGCTATGAACATAGTAGAGCATGTGTCCTGGTTATATGTTGGAGCATCTTTTGGGCATATGCCCAGGAGTGGTATAGCTGGGTCCTCAGGTAGTACAATGTCCAATTTTCTGAGGAACTACCAGCCTGATTTCCAGAATGCTTGTCACCAGTCTGCAATTCCACCAAAAATGGAGGAGTGTTCCTCTTTCTCCACTTCCTCACCAGCATCTGTTATAACCTGAGCTTCTTATCTTAGCCATTCTAACTGGTGTGAGGTGGATTCTCAGAGTTGTTTTGATTTCCATTTTGCCGATGACTAAGGATATTGAACATTTCTTTAGGTTCCTCTCAGCTATTTGGTATTCCTCAGTTGAGAATTCTTTGGTTAACTCTGTACTCATTTTTTTTAATTCCCCATTTTCTGTTATTATGTCTCTCTTTTCATGTCTGATTTTGTTATTTTAGATACATTCTCTATGCTCTCTGGTTAGTCTGGTTAAGGGTTTATCTATCTTGTTGATATTATCAAAGAAACAGCTCCTTGTTTTGTTGATTCTTTCTATGGTCCTTTTTGTTTCTACTTGGTTGATTTCAGCTCTGAGTTTGATTATTTCCTGCCTTCTACTCCACTTGGGTGAATTTGCTTCTTTTTGTTCTAGCGATTTCAGGTGTGCTGTCAAGCTGTTAGTGTTAGTGTAGGTTTTCTCCAACTTTGTTTTGGAGGCACTCAGAGCTGTGAGTTTTCCTTTTAGCACTGCTTTTATTATATCTCATAAGTTTGGGTATGTTGCACCTTCATTTTCATTAAATTCTAAAATGTCTTTAATTAATTTCCTTATTTCTTCCTTTTCCAAGTTGTCATTGAGTAGAGCGTCGTTCAGCTACCATGTATATATGGGCTTTCTGTTGTTTTCGTTGTCATTGAAGACCAGCCTTAGTCCATGGTGATCTGATGGGATGCATGGGATTATTTCAATCTCCTTGTATCTATTGAGGCCTGCTTTGTGACCAATTATATGGTCAGTTTTTGAGACAGTACCGTGATGTGCTGAGAAGAAGGTATATTCTTTTTTTTTTTTTTTAAGGATGAAATGTTCTATAGATGTCTGTTAAATCCATTTGCTTCATAACTTTTGTTAGTTTCACTGTGTCTGTGTTTAATTTCTGTTTCCATGATATGTCCATTGATGAGAGTGGGGTGTTGAAGTGTCCCACTATCACTGGATGAGGTACAATGTGTGCTTTGAGCTTTGATACAGTTTCTTTTATGAATGTGGGTACCCTTTCATTTGGAGCATAGATATTCAGAATTGAGAGTTCATCTTGGTAGATTTTTCATTTGATGAATATGAAGTGTCCTTCCTTATCTTTTTTTGATAACTTTTGGCCGAAGTCAATTGTATTTGATATTAGAATGGCTTCTCCACCTAGTTTCTTGGGACCAATTCTTTGAAAAAAATTTCCCAGCCTTTTACTCTTAGTCAGTGGCTGTCTTTGTAACTGGGATATGTTTCCTTTATGTAGTAAAATGCTGGGTCCTGTTTACAGATCCAGTCTGTTAGTCTATGTCTTTTTATTGAGTCCATTGATGTAGGAGATATTAAAGAAAAGTGATTGTTTCCTCTTATTTTTGTTGCTAGATTTGGAATTATGTTTGTGTGGCTATCTTCTTTTGGGTTTGTTGTAAGAGGATTACTTTCTTGCTTTTTCTATGGTCCAGTTTCCCTCCTTGTATTGGGAGTTTTCCATCTATGATCCTTGGTAGGGATGGATTTGTGGAAAGATATTGCTTAAATTTGGTTTTGTCATGGAATATCTTGGTCTCTTTATCTATGTTAATTGAAAGTTTTGCTGGATATAGTATAGTAGTCCAGGCTGGCATTTGTGTTCTCTTTGGGTCTGT
Organism: Rattus rattus; assembly: GCF_011064425.1. Classification (NCBI taxonomy): domain Eukaryota; kingdom Metazoa; phylum Chordata; class Mammalia; order Rodentia; family Muridae; genus Rattus; species Rattus rattus. The sequence continues at coordinate 23,897,018 of NC_046162.1, forward strand.
AATACATATGCCCAGGATCTTCTAGCTTTCATAGTCTCTGTTGGGAAGTCTGGTGTAATTCTCTGATAGGTCTGCCTTTGTATTTTACTTGACCTTTTTCCCTTACTGCTTTTAATCCTTCTTTTGTGTATTTTGTGGTTTGACTATTAAGTGACAGGAGGACTTTCTTGTCTGGTCCAGTCCTTGGAGTTCTGTAGGTTCTTTCTTTAGGTGAGGGAAGTTTTCTTCAATAATTTTGTTGAAGATATTTACTGGCCTTTTAAGTTAGAAATCTTTCCTCTCTTCTGTACCTACAATCCTTAGTTTTGGTCTTCTCATTGTGTTCTGGATTTCTTGGATGTTTTGGGTTAGGAGCTTTTTGAATTTTGCATTTTCTTTGACTGTTGTGGGAATGTTTTCTATGGTATCTTCTGCTTCTGAGGTTCTCTGTTCAGTCTCTTTTATTTCGTTGGTGAAGCTTGTATCTATGACTCCTGATCTCTTTCCTAGGTTTTCTAACTCCAGGGTTATCTCTTTCTGTGATTTCTTTATTGTTTCTATTCCATTTTAAGATCCTGGATGGTTTTGTTCAATTCCTTCACCTGTTTGGTTGTGTTTTCTTGTTATTCTGAAAGGGAGTTTTGTGCTTCCTCTTTAAGGGCTTCTACTTGTTTACCTTTGCTCTCCAGTATTTCTTTAAGGGAGTTGTTTATATCCTTAAAGTCCTCTATCATTATCATGAGATTTGATTTTAAATTCAAATCTTGCTTCTTCAGTGTGTTGGATCTGGGACTTACTGTGGTGGGAGACCTGGGTTCTGATGAAGCCAAGTAGACTTGGTTTCTGTGGCTTAGGTTCTTGAGCTTGCCTCTCACTATCTGGATGTCTCTGGTGTTAGTTGGCCTTGCTGTCTCTCACTGGAGCTTGTCCCTCCTGTGATTCTGTGATCTTATGAGGGAGAGGGCTCCTGGCAGACCAGCTCTGCGAGCAGGTTTTGTGTCAGAGGTTTGTGGAACAGTCCCAGTTCTGGGCACATGTAGAGTCCCAGGCTGCCCTGTGGCTCCTGAGCCCTGTGCCCTCCTGGCGGGTCTCTCTTTAGACAGTCAGTAGAGAGAAAGGGGCTTAGGAGGGAGACTGCTCCTGTCAGATCAACTCTCTGCAGGCACATTTTGTGTCAGAGGACTGTGGGACAGTCCCAGCTCTGGGCACAGATGGAGACAGGAAGGGTCCTGTCCTAGGTCACTCTGTGGCTCCTGTGTAGGGCCCTTTTTCTAAAGTACATGGTGTCTTCAGCAATAGGGACTTTTTTCAGTCTTTGGTATGCATCCAAGGGCAAACAGCAATAGGCAGTGTATTTTGGGAGTTTTTAAAATAGCCTATGCAAACAACTCAAAGGGAGGCTTCTCATGTCTGGTACTGGAGATTTTTGTTAGGGGATATTGGGCTGTGGAGGAGACCAACATCATCCCAGATGACAAAAGTTCATTAAAATTTCAAATGCATATTTAGACACTGAATTATGTGCATTATTGGTTTTTAGGTAACCATTTAACAGTATAATTCTCTGTGGCTCTTTTCAGCCATTCTCATTGTCATTTTACCTGCCTCCTCCCTCCTCCTGTATTTCTCCTTTCCTAAGGATGTCCCTCCATTCTTTTTTCCCATCTCAGACAAATTGTATCCTTCTATTCCAATTTGCCTCCTCTCACCTTCTGTATTAAATAGCCCCATTTTCCCCTAAGGAGGCTTTGTCTTCCCACTAAACTACTGTCTCTTGAACACCTACTATGTGTAGAGTCCTATACTTCATAAAGAGAATACTTTTTTCTTGAAATAGGTCTATGAGTTGGGACTTTCTTTGCAAGTTTAAAGAGGTAAGTTAGACATTCCAAGTTGGAAGTGGTGGAGAGTTCTAAAACACAGACACATGCCCATGAAACAATCCTCTGCAAGAGCCATTATTATTTTTTTCTTTCTATTATTTCCACTGTATTAATTAATATTTGTGGAAGTTGGCTGTCTTTTTTTTTAATTTTTGGTCTGGTTTCTATTTCTTCAGTGTATGAATGACATTTTTTTCTCCACACACTGCAATGGTGACAGGGTGCATATTGATGTGTCCCTGAGTTTCCTACTGAGAACAGAGGTGTTTAATTCAATTAGGAAATAACAGTGAGGTAACTGGCATAAATGTATATGGTATGTCCTTTTCACTGAATCTGCAGGCTTGGAAGACTACTTATTCATTGCCTTTGTCTCTATGCAATGAGGATAAACCAGGACAACAGAGACTAGGGAAGAAGCACGAGCTATAATGACATTGAACTGCAGTCAGATGTTCTGATTTGACTTCATCCCTTCAGAATTCAGGCAAAGAAAAACTATATATATTCTTGTTGCTTACACTATCTTTAAAAGGCTTTCTGATATTGGTGAACAAACATTAGAGAATTACTGACCCATCCAAAAAGCACTTGGTTAGTTCCCAGAGGCTTGTCCCTCATACCCTCACTGCACCTTAAACTGATTGAAAGTTGCATGCTTGATACAAACGATTGGCCCAGACTCCTAACCTACTGTTCCAGCAAGGGAAAGGAAACAATGACTCTACACTCAGGTCTCTAAAATCATGCTGACTGCATAGAGGTCCCAAGTCATCTTCTTATAGGTCTGTGAAGAGAAGGCTATGGACGAGGAGAGGTGATCAAGGTGAAGATGACAAGCCCTTCCTAAGGTTACATTTAATTTGATGTGCTGAAAGCTGTTCTCAATGCTGAATATTCATGTTTAGCAAGGAGTCCCAGAGGCTTCCCAACAGTGTCATCTGCTACAACTCCGCAGTGAGGGGAAATGTAGTTCCTGCTGATTATGTACCAGGAGTGATGAAGGGGATCAGCGAATCCTCCTTAACCATTTACTCCCAATGCAGATCGTCAGAAGAACAACAGCAGGGCTGCTACTTATTCCTGCTAAACTTGTTTTTAAGCAAGGATATCGGAAGGGCAAACAGGCATAAGTAACTCTCTTTTAATAAACACTGATTAAACTCAGTAGGAAGCGCATACATTATTTGAAACTTTGTAACGTTTTTGGCTCAGTTTAAATTGCCATAAATTACATCTGCACGAGCTGGTTGGACACCTCTCCACAACAAGTAGGATCAAATAGCGTGGGTGGGATTTTAACAGGGTTAAAAGTAAGTTGAAGCTCAAATCAATCTTCATTCATGGAGGTTGAAAAATCCTCCAGAGTCAGAGGCAAAGCCTTACTGTGATTCCATATCCAGCAGGCATGTTTTAGTTATTATGCTCAGGGAAAATTTTCTAGTAAACATGCTTCCTAGGGGTTCATCTTGGGGAAACTAGAGTATCAGGAGAGAGTGAATTTTAGATGTCATAGGAAAATAGCAGCAGGCCTCTGTTTTACTCCCATGCAATTGAGAATAAGGAGTCACTCACACTTTTGCCTATTGATGCGATAAAGGACCATGACCAAAAGCAAATTGAGGAGGAAGGGGTTTCTCTTAGCTTATGGGTTCTAGTCCACCATCAAGAGAAGCCAAGGCAGGAACTTAAGGCAGGACTTGGAAGCAGAAGCCAATGAGGAGTTGTAGCTTGCTGGCTTCCTCCTTTCGCTGTGATCTATCTGAGATCGCTCAGGCCCACCTAACAAATGGTACTGTTCCCAGTGTGCTAGCTCTCCCTAGACCAATTAGACATTAAGAAAACACTTCAACCACATGACCACAGGCCTAGTCCGAGCAATTCTTTAGTTGAGCATCTCTCTTTCCAGGTGACTCTAGGTTTGTGTTATGCTGACAGCTGACGCTAACTGATACAGGGATGGTAGAGTAACTAGAGGTATCTAAAGAAGGAGTCATGAAAAATGAAACACACATAGCTAACAAAGTATGTCATGTAATGGATATTCTTTTGCCAGTGTCGTTAACACAATCCCAGGCTGTTCTCTGAGAACTCCACTCTCGAGACTTCTGTATCTTTTCTGGAGGGAAGAGAGCGAAAAGGTATACCCCCAACTCTTGGTTTCTCATATCAGTTGTGTATTATAGTCTTTAATAGAGGGCAATGATTTTTAAAGTACCCATGAAGCTGCTTGCTTTCATCCTCCAAATTTCTGTTATTTCTTTATTCAAATGTAAACTTTTTTGATAGTGGTCACCTTGAGAACGTATCTCAAGATAGTCAACTAGATTTTCCTAAAAACTTTTCTTCGAAAATTCACAGTTTATTAACCTACATATGAATTGAGTGTATTGATTATCTCAGCAAAGGTGGAAACGAAATCGAAAGAAACCAACACTACCTGACGTTCGATAAACACAGAACCTGGCTGCTGGGCCCATAATTGTCCAGACTCAAAGGGTACTTGAGTTTTGTGGTTTAGTTAAAAATACGTACTTGTTCTTTGCCTCTGTTTTCTGGCTCTCTGACTGATGTTGTTTTTTTAATTATGTAATTACCTGTGGCCAAGAGTTTCTACACAGCCTCAACATGGATGCTGGCAACAAAAGGGATGAAGGTATGATTAGAGGCTTAAATGCTTTGTCCAATTGTTCAAGCTTCAAGAAGGTAGGGGCTATGAAGATTGAGTTGATCATCTCAATTCGTCAATTATCTAAATCAGTCCAGTCTGTGCATGAAGCTTCTGAGCATGCAGACAAATAACTGCAAAGCACTCTTAGCAAGTGTCCATGGATGATCCTACAGAGTGCTGGGTGCAATTGGCCCAGAACCTGTCAACGCAAAGGGGGCATTGGGTTTGAGGAGAGATGATGTTAAAATGGGAATATCAGCAGAACATAGTGGTGTGAAAAGGGAAAGTTTAGTTTAAATGGTCAGTGAATAAGGGCAGGGCAAAAGAGGGGGAGAACAGATAACTCACATGGAGTGTTTTTTAAAAGCCTTATGGAAATTTATGGTTTACATCTTTCCTAAAACTATTCTATACCCTGCCCTCAGCACAGTATATGTTATGAAAAGTGGATTCTTTGCTGTGTGTTTATCTTCAGAATAGTCTATTCAATATGAACTGTTGTTTCTGGAATAGTTGCAATGTACAGCATGGAAATGTTATAGGTAGAATGTCTCTTCTATCCAAACAGTGAGAGAGAAAAACTATTAAAAACCCATGTGCCAGAGAGCACACATATTTAAATTCTGCACTGAGGCATGTCTTAGGCCTTGCCATTCTGTACTGAATTGGTTAGCTCACAGAAGTTACTGAATTATTCCTGTAAGGAGAGGAATTTCATTGTGACAGAACTGGATAATACATGGTGCCCTTGGACATTTACAGTCTACTGAAATCATGCACCTAGCACTTTATTTTTATTTATTTATTTTTATTAACTTGAGTATTTCTTATTTACATTTCGAGTGTTATTCCCTTTCCCGGTTTCCAGGCAAACATCCCCCTAATCCCTCCCTCTCCCCTTCTTTATGGGTGTTCCCCTCCCCATCCTCCCCCCATTGCCGCCCTCCCCCCAACAATCTAGTTCACTGGGGTTCAGTCTTAGCAGGACCCAGGGCTTCCCCTTCCACTGGTGCTCTTACTAGGATATTCATTGCTACCTATGAGGTCAGAGTCCAGGGTCAGTCCATGTATAGTCTTTAGGTAGTGGCTTAGTCCTGGAAGCTCTGGTTGCTTGGCATTGTTGTTCATAAGGGTCTTGAGCTCCTTCAAGCTCTTCCAGTTCTTTCTCTGATTCCTTCAACGGGGTCCTATTCTCAGTTCAGTGGTTTGCTGCTGACATTCACCTCTGTATTTGCTGTATTCTGGCTGTGTCTCTCAGGAGCGATCTACATCCGGCTCCTGTTGGCCTGCATTTCTTTGCTTCATCCATCTTGTCTAATTGGATGGCTGTATATGTATGGGCCACATGTGGGGCAGGCTCTGAATGGGTGTTCCTTCTGTGTCTGCTTTAATCTTTGCCTCTCTATTCCCTGCCAAGGGTATTCTTGTTCCCCTTTTAAAGAAGGAGTGAAGCATTCACATTTTGATCATCTGTCTTGAGTTTCATTTGCTCTAGGCATCTATGGTAACTCAAGCATTTGGGCTAATAGCCACTTATCAATGAGTGCATACCATGTGTGTTTTTCTGTGATTGGGTTACCTCACTCAGGATGATATTTTCCAGTTCCAACCATTTGCCTACGAATTTCATAAAAAGTCATTGTTTTTGATAGCTGAGTAATATTCCATTGTGTAGATGTACCACATTTTCTGTATCCATTCCTCTGTTGAAGGGCATCTGGGTTCTTTCCAGCTTCTGGCTATTATAAATAAGGCTACGATGAACATAGTGGAGTACGTGTCTTTTTTATATGTTGGGGCATCTTTTGGGTATATGCCCAAGAGAGGTATGGCTGGATCCTCAGGCAGTTCAATGTCCAATTTTCTGAGGAACCTCCAGACTGATTTCCAGAATGGTTGTAGCAGTCTGCAACCCCACCAACAATGGAGGAGTGTTCCTCTTTCTCTGCATCCTCGCCAGCATTTGCTGTCACCTAAGTTTTTGATCTTAGCCATTCTCACTGGTGTGAGGTGAAATCTCAGGGTGGTTTTGATTTGCATTTCCCTTATGACTAAAGATGTTGAACATTTCTTTAGGTGTTTCTCAGCCATTCGGCATTCCTCAGCTGTGAATTCTTTGTTTAGCTCTATAAGGTCCTCCTAAGTCTTGTTTTTAATCAAATCTTCTTCCTGTATCCTAGCAAGGGGACCTGAGGAATACAAGCCTGCTGTAGTGAATGCTTGGTAGCTCAGGGGAGGATATGAGTATTTAATCAAAATCCTTTTTCTACCCCCTACCAGCTATTATGCTTATTAGGCTTTTTTGAAAATATTTTAATGTTTTAAGGACAAAGCCTCACTATGTATTTCCGGAAGTCCCGGAACTCTGATGCCATTCTCTTCTTTTGTGTCATGCATGGCGTCAATTCTGCACCCCATGAGCCACCTTTCACTGGAAAGAGGTTGGACAGGAGAAAAGAGGGTGTGTGTATCCAAATAGGATGTCCTTAGAATTAGTCAAATGCTTTATGCTTGTTTATTTCTTTAAGATAGGGGGTTTCTCAGTGGTCCTGAATACCTAGGCTTCATCCTCTCAAGGAGCTGGAAATGTAGGTTTTTGCCACTACATTTTGTTGATTACGTGCTCCAAACTTTGCTTGTAGAATATTAGATAATAAAGATAGCTACTTTATAATAATGGATTAGAGAATAGGTATGTAGGTGTGTGTATGTATATATGTACACACACACACACACACACACACACACACACACACACACACACAGACATCTTACAATTTTCCTGACCCATTTCTATCCTTACTCTGAGTTCTGTCCCATAGGTAGAAATACCTGCGCATTTATATCTTTATATTTTATAATGGAAGTAATTGTATGCCAAACTAATTGTAGTGGGCTGTCCCTTATGACACAAATATTTTTAAACTGCTGAAGCATTCTTTCCAATACAAGGGACACGGTCAGGGTTAAGAAAATTCATTTCACTTTTTCACTCAGTCTTTAACTTTGCGCTTGTCTTGACAAATGGAAGTGAGTTGCATTATAATCGCTAAAAACGGGTGTTATTAATCTTCTCACGATGCCTTTGGTGAAAAGCAAAGAAAGCATTTCTTCAATAATGGAAGGCCTATCAATGATTCATGCAGCTAGGACACTTGGGAAGTCCAGCTAGTCTTCCAGGACAACATCTCTCCTGATTGTCAGATGTTCGCCTTTTGTTTCAAGCTGAGCTTGGTTTTCTAAAGACACAGACCTTCAGCAAAGTCATCTGTGTATTAATGACTCAGCGAGCAATGCACCAGAAATGTTAATTTTGTCTGTTACGTAATGATCGTTCTTTTGTTCTTAGTTTAATTATATTTTATATTCATTTAACCATGGCGAGGGATAAACTAATAGATTTAAAGTCTAAATCCAATTTCTGAAAAGGTTTGGATATTTGAAATATGTGACGTAATTCTGTCTGCCAACATGGTTTGTTCTTTGGTTAGGTAAACTGCCTGCCTGCTAATTTCTGAAGAGGAGCACAGTGGAGAGAATACATTAAAAGGAAAATGAGTGATTCTCAATAGCTACTGGAAAGAAAGTAGCTTCACGCCTGGACTCAGCCATAATTCTGAGGCCAAATTAGAAAATTTAAAAAATTTGCATGTCGAGTAGTCAAGCTTGTCTTCGCATTTAGAGTTTCCATTCGTGAGCTACTGAGCATTAATTGTGCTTACTGAGAGCTAATGGTATTCTGCATAAACTCTTTACAGAAAGATCAGCTTCAAGATTTAGAGGCTTGTGTGCTTTCCTTGTTCTATGTTTTGTTCGCTTATCAAAATGAGAATAGATTTCAGTTCCTCTCCCAGGCTTAGCAGCCTGTCCTGTTCAGCTTTCCTTATGTTATTGATTTGCTTTGGATGTTGATCAACTCTAATGCTGAGCCAAGAACCTGGGCTTCAACATTCCAGGGTCACTGGCATGGAGTGTAAGTCAAGTGCAGTTAATCACCCGTGGATTCCATCCAGAAGCACTGTTTAGTACTTTATAAGTTTTGTCAGGCTTTTAAGGTATCTTGTGGATATCAAATTTACCATAATCCTGGGCCTCCAGTGAAATTTGATGGGAAAGTTGATAGGGCTACAGCTTCATTCTACACGCTGAAGTTTGGTATTATTCATCTTATGGCTAATACTTACAATAGCAATATTGGTATATCCTAATGAAAGGAAGCTTCTACCCTTCCCCATTCATTGGTAGCCTTCTTTTTCTAGACCTTTAAATCATTTTATTCTTTGTGATTTCATACATGGATACAATATATTTTGATCATATTTACCCTCCAGTCCCCTGTGACTTCTCTAAGCCCCATCCCATCTCTGTTATTTACTTCTGGTTTGTTTGTTTTGTTTGAATAGTCCACTGAGTCCAGTTTGTGCTGTTCCTATACTCATGAGTGTGGGACCACCCACCAGAGGGTGGAGTCAACCTACCGTAGGCCTTAGCCCTAAAGAAGGCTGACTCTCTCTTCCCTAGAAGTAATGACGGTCAGGAGCAATTAGCTAGGGTTGAGTGCTCATTGGTAGCCAAATTATTGAAGAGAAATACTTCTATAAAACCATATCATCCATAAATTAGATCCAATAGAAATAATTTAATAGTTGTTCCATGAAATAGAATAGTAACAAAGTATTAATTCTAGTGGCATGAAGTGTGTAGTTTTAGGCTTTTGGAGTCTGTTATGGGGGCTAACATTTCATACATTCACACATGGCATGACATCTATACATACTTATTGTATCTTCTCCACTTTGACCATGGGAAAAATACCTCCCTTGGGAAAAAACTCTATTCTCCTGAGACCAGTGCTTCACCCCTCAGCGCTTGTTTTCCCATGAGTTTTCCCTCAGAATATCATTCTTGGGATTCTATCACTAACTTTTCTGTAAATAATTTTTGCCTGTATTAGTTTATGGCAGAATATTATCCATTTTTTACAACATTTTGGTCACATTCTATTTCTAACCTGCATTTTACTTCTAGAAATGGCTGTCTAGATCATCTGGAGCCAACTTCCTCTTATATTTTCATAGCAATTTTCTTCCTGTCCTACTAAAATTGAGTTTGTGACTCATGAGCTTCTCCTTTGAATAATGATAAGTTCCCAGTTTTTAGCTTATTTGACCCATCACGGATCATTCGACATAGATGCTTATGACCTATTTTTTGACTTAGCTTTGGTGACTCTACTCTTTATTAGTTTTTCAGCTAACTTTCTGGGCAGTTTTTCTTTTTCTTTCTTTTATTTTCAGTCAGACAGGGATTTCTGTCAGACCCTGGAATGTTTATTGATCACACATCCTAATACTGGTCAGACCAGGGACATAGTTCAGACTGAGGGCTTATAAAGGAAAAAAAAAACCCACAAAGACCACAGTGAACTCGTACTCACGTGCAGGAAGTGCTGCTGGGAAGTTTTTCTTAACCTTTGCTAGTCCTTTCTTGTCTTTCCAATGCCTTGGGCTGTCTCAATGTTAAATCATTCTGTCTTTTTGTTTTGTTTTTTAAATTTAACCTCTCTTTCTTACCTTAGGAATTCATTAGGTTGCATAATTTAATGCCCTGGATATTAACTCACATTCCACCTCTAACTTCAATATCTGTTCTTGTACTTCGGGTTTATATATTCAAATGCCTGCTTATTGTTTTAACCTGACATATGGCAGACTTATCAAATTTAATACTGTATGCCCTAACCCAATTTCTATTCTTTCTTGTCTCATTGTTCTCTGAGACTTTACTGATTTTCATAACTGGAATTCATTCCTATTATTTGTTCAGATAATATAAAAAGTTAACTTCCTCTGCCACAGGAAAGCACAAACACAAGTGCCCCTCACCACATACATACACACACGTGTGCACACACACACATCAAATGAATCAAAACACAAAATTAGTTATTTTCAAATGATTAAAAAATACCCACTTCTAGAACTTTAGTAAAATCCAATTGCATTTTAAAATTACTAACAGAATCGATCTGTTTCATGTTACTTTTTTCATGACCCTGCTAATTCATCTTGGTGGATATTTGCTGAACACTCCTGTTTTCGTCAACTACCTTGTCTCTGCTTCTGGACTTTTTTCTCCTGTGGTTCACATGGAAACTGTAAGCATCTCGTTTCAAGTAATATAGAAAAACACAAGCCGCTGTGTGGGACACGTCCAGGTTATGGAAGTATACAGTTAGATATGGAATGTTCTGGTGCTCTCTGTTCTACTGTATACACAACTACATGTCTCAAAAAATAGGCATAAATATGATGCTGCTCACAGACCCCTGACATGGGACCAAGTTCAGATCAACTCTCTTAGTAACTCACTGGTTCCATCAGAGGATGCCTGTTCTTTAGGGAGCTCCTATGTTTAGTGTTCTATTTTTATTTCTCAACATATCCTGCCATGGTCATTGCATGGATTCTGTTTCTTTAGGCATCATTCTTTGATATAATTACATTCCTGAAATGTGTATGCCAGGAAGGATAAACAGGCTCCTATCACATTGCTTTTAATTCTGAAGGCAACCTCATCTCAGGACCCACTAAGCGTAATTTCCTCATCATTCACTGAGAAAGATTTCATCAAATGGGCTAATCTGAAATTTTTTATAGTGCAAGGCAGTCTGTACCATCAAGTAAGAAGCTTAATAATGTGGCTAGGGTGGAGGGGCAGTGGTAGACTGCTTAAGAGTATGTGAGCAACTCTTTCTTTTCTGCTACCGCCATGCCATCCAGACTAATGAAGACCTGAAGACTCCGGGGCCATGAGAGCCATGGCCATGGTCGCATTGGTAGGCCCTGCAAGCACCCAGGAGGGCGCGGGAATGCTGAGGCAAGCATCACCACAGGGTCAACTTTGACAAATACCATCCAGGTTACTTCAGAAAAGTTGCTATAAGGCATTGCCACTTGAACGAACCAGAGCTTCTGCCCAACTGTCAACCTGGATAAATTATGAACATTGGTCAGTGAGCAGATACAGGTCAATGTAGCAAAAATAATAACAACAACAACAACAACAACAACAAAACAACAACAACAACAACAACAAAACCAAGACTGGAGCTGCTCCCATCATTGATGGGAGTTGGTCTCATAAGTTCAAGGCCAATCTGTTCTACAGAGTGAGTTCTAGGACAGCCAGGGCTGTCTCAAACAAAAACACAAATAGAATAGTTTTAGAATAGTTTTAAAGCCACAATATAATTTAAAGGCACAATATAATTGTGAAGATAGTGCAGAATTCCCATACACCATGTATACATTTCAATTGCTTTGCTATTATTATTGCGTGTATCATGTTTTACAGTTTATAAACTAACATCAATAGGTTATTATTTAATAAAGTCCACAATACATTTAAATCTCATTTCTTTCTTTTTATCTAAAGTCTTTTCCTTTCTTCTGTGACATTTCATTGGTCCTTCTGTCTCTTCAGTTCCTCTAATGTTTCTCAGACTTTCCTTGTGTTTAACATCTTCAACAGTTTTGAGTCACATTCTCTGTCCATTGAGCCATTTTATTGGCTCTCCCGTATTATGAGTTTTGTCCTCTGTCTGATATTTCTTTTCAGCCTCTCAGTTTCATTTCTCTCATCTCATGGCTGTGTTGACTATGGCATTTCCTCTTTAGATCAGAAAGTTAATAAGTGATGAAAAAGCTGTCAAATCATTTTTATGCAAAGAAGGGTTTTCACGGAGAAGCCTTTTCCTGGCCACATCCAAGAGAACATTTTCATCTCTTTATTGTAAATACGTGGTGGGAATCCTGGACATAAAGCACATGTACCTATCTTATAGCCATACAACTGTGGCCATAGAGGATTTCAATTCTCACCTGAGGTCACACTAGTTTTCGAGAATTACTGTGTATATTGGATTGATATGTCCCACATATACCTCTTCTATAATGAGACCTAGGTCTTATGCTTGATATAGAAGTGAGTTAAGGCTTTGGGTTTGGGATGATGTGTATGCTTTTTACACATGGGGAAGGCATGGATTTTTTCCAGCTCAGTCTATAGTTGAATAATTGTGTTTCCGCATCAACTCCTAAACACTGTTCCCAAGAAAGTCACCATATCTAGATTTATAGCCCTTTGGGGATTTATTTCATTTTTATGGATTCATACTTAATTAGGATGACTCGTTTTTCTTATTTGTGTTTTTATTAATTAAGTTATTTACGTTACATCCTAATTGCAGCTTCCCCTCCCTTTTCCCTTTTCAGTCTCTCCTTCTTGTTTCCTCTCTGCCCTCTTCTCAGAGATCAGGAGACCTGTACCGGTAAATAATAGAAAATGAGAGCATGTACCTCCCATGGATATCCACTTGCCTTGGAATATCAAGTTGCAGTAAGACTAGATTAGCTTCTACAGAGGCTACATAAGGCAGCCCAGTTAGAGGAAATTGGATTCAAATGTAGCCAGCAATGTAGCCAGAGACAGCCCTTGCTTCCACTTTAAGCATCCCGCATGAAGACCCAGCTGCACAACTGTTACTTATATTCAGAGGGTCTAAGTCTGTCCCATGCACATCTCCTGGTTTGCAGTTCAGTCTCCATGATCCCTTATGGGTCCAGATTAGTTCATTCTGTAAGCGTTCTTGTCATGTCCTTGACCTCTCTGGCTCCTTCAATTCTTCCTCCCCATCTTCCACAGAATTCTGCAAGCTTCACTTAATGTTTGGCTGTGCATCTCTGCATCAGTTTCTAGCAGTTGCTGAATGAAATATCTCTGATAACAGTAATGCTAGTTTCTGTTTACAAGTACAGCAGAATATCACTAATAGTGTCAGGGACGGGTTCCCTCTCATGGCATGGGTCTTAAGTTAGGCTAGTCATTGGTTAGCTCTTCCTTTAAATTCTGCTCCATATTTTAGCCCTGCACATTGTGTAGGCAAGACAAATTGTGAGTCTAAGGTTTTGTTCTAGGGTTGGTGTCCCTATCTCTCTATTGAAGCCTTGTTTGGTTGTAGGAGATCGCGATGGCCAATCAAGGCTTCATATACCCCCGTCGCTAGGAAACTTAGCTAGGATCACTCTCCAGGATGACTCTTAAAGCCAGTGATCCATCTTTATAAGAGAAAGGAGAGGGGGATTTCTAATAATAGTAAGTGTGTGTGTGGGGGGGGAGGGGAGATAGACTAATAACCATTTGTTAAGCAAACAGAAATCAGAACATGATGGTTTAGAAAGATGTTAGCCTGTCTGTATTGCAGAGTGGCAACATACAGAGAAAAGAGATACAAAGAATCTAAATGAAAGCAATTGGAGTGGTGTAGCTATAAGGCAGAAATCAGAAAAAATTATCAAAGGAAGGTAAGGAAGAGCAAGAAGTGAACCTTCAGAGTAAGAATGGCTTTTCCATAACTTGATTTTGCATTGCTATACTCATGAAGTAGGAAAAGAGTAATTTCTATTGTTTGAAGCAATCCTAGCTTGTGTTCCTGTGATATATTGATTTTTTTTTTTACTGTAAGACTACTCTCTTTTCCTTCAAATGCTAGCATTGTATTTGCTCTTTAAATCTTCAGTCAGAGCATCAGGTATGACATCAGTAAGATGTCAGGATTCCCGTCTCTGTCTCACTGAAGTCTCTCTCTTCACTTCCCTTGCTTATGATACGCTTTGATAATTCTTTGATTATTGTGTAAATGACATTATTTCATAGCTGTTTCTTCCCTAAAAAAAATGACCTTATATGTTTCGGACATGTGATGCTCTTTCTTCGTTATAGTTGGCTATTATGTAAAGTTGTCCATTTTGTGTTTATTTCTCACTTTACGATGTTATTTTTCTATGTGACATGGATTTGTTCTTATTATTCAACACTGTATTTTCATTTTGCAAAACAAATACTTTTGAGTTGTTTAAGAAGGAGCCATTATTCCAAAGACTGTTGACATAAGAATGTGTACACAAGAAAGATGTGTTCACAGGGTTCTTGTAGTCTTAATTATAAAATCAGATAATATAGATGTACAAATTACAGAAAATGGTCTTGGGGATAGATGATAATAAGCATTGTGAATGGGGTAAATTGGATACTAAAGACTGAGACTAAATACACATCAGATGTTGATCAGGATAGACATCGCTTTGGAGGTGACAGCGAGGATTAGATCTTAGAAGACAAGGAAAGAAATTTTGGAGGGTGGTGGACTATTGCTTTCTAGATTGACAACCTGTATTTCTGGCACTAAGTTGGAAAGCTTGAATGAGTCTAAACCCTGAACTTCTGGGTAAGGAAGCCTGCTGCCCATACACATAGCAAGACAAAGTGAGAAAAAGAGTTCCAGGAGAGAAAGAGGCTGGTACTTGTGGGCTGGTATTTGGTAGTTGTTCAGTAGGCATCAACCATTGCACAGAATTTGCACATTATGTCACTTAATTCCACACCAGCCTTGAACTAATCTGTAAGAAGCCACACACCGCCCCCAAAGCCAATTTTCTTTGGAACTGAGGAATTAATGTGTGGAGGAAGTAGAAATGAATTCAGAGACATTCACCATGAACTGTTTTGCCCAATACAACAGGATAAGTTGATTCCTGACAATAAATAACTATTGAATAAATGAATATATCAAATCTTGAAATGTGGACATGTAAAACATTACCTTACCAATAAGGGATTTTGTATTTCATCACAGATACATTTGGTTGGATATATGAAGCCATGTGGTTTGTATATGCAGATAGTTCTTTCTTCAATTTTTAAAATTCTATTTATTTCTCTAACAACCATTGTTTGTAAGCCAATATTTACCTGGCCTAGAATGATCAGGAGTTCATTTTTATTCTGGATATTTCTAATGTAGAAGGAGTAAGAAACATGAGCCTGCAGGCAGTCTTCAAGTATGTGGCTTATAATATAGTCCAGTATAGGAATGTATTATTTTCAAATATACAAAACAGGATGCATTTTAATTTGGGGGAAAGGTGGTGGCATTTTCTTCTCAGGGAGCTCCAATGTGGATCCATTTTACCTGCAGTCCCTGCAACTGACAGCCTTCTATTCTTCAGCCCAGAAAATGTGTTCCACATTACATGATGGCAGAAGCATCTGTTTCTGTCACTGTGAATGCTCATCAATGTCATTTCACATATGCAAATAATGTGAGATCCTTAAAAAAAGAGCCGTGTGATATAATTGACTGTGTATTGAGGGTTATGATATAAGCTATTCTCCAAGATCTTGCTTTAACTGATTGCTAAACTGTGTGCAATGCATAAACAGTCTTGAGTTATAGAATTAATTAATCATTTAAAGTTATACTAAAGCCAGTTCATTCATTCACACACGCACACACACACACACACACACACACACACACACACACATATATACATGCATATATATACAATTACATAAATATACACTTATATACATATACATTTAAGGGTAAACTAAAGCCAATTCATATATGTACTTTCTATATAAAACTATATAAATGATTAAATAAATATATACACGTGTGTATATATTTATATGCATATGCATACCTATGTTAGATGAGAAAATGAGAAAAGTGGTTAATGTGAGAGACTGAGAGACCAGCTCTAGGCCAGGATTTTAATATCTGGGCCCAAGCCTTACCATAAATAGTTGTGTGACCTTGAGCAAGCTTTATATTCCTCGTCCAATGCTAGATTCTGAGACTTGGGAATGGCCTCACCGTGTTGAGTAATGTGGCTTAAAATGTGCAGAGTCAGCTATAGATGGCGAATGATGATTTTAAGTGATAGAGTGTGCAATGACATGCCACTCAGTAACTTTGAGTCCCATAAGTTATAATTTTCCTTGCTTGTTCTCCTCACAAAGAGAATGTCAAAGATTGGTGCTTACATGTCAGCGGGACTAAGTTCAACATTTTACGATTGTTTTAATAGAGGAAGCCACAGTTTAAAATCTTTGAGCAGAATGATAGCTAATTAAAATTATAGAAGTACTGTTTTCTTTCCAATATATACATTGTTTCAGACAAAAGAAGATAATCTCTACTAATTTCTATTTGTAAAAAAAATGCTGATGTTAATGATTTCAATTTTGTTGCATTTATCATATAGTCACAAGTGATGTTTAATTTGGATTATCACCTTGGCTGGACCTGAGTATGGTAAGGGATAAGCTAATCGTCATACCTGTAAAGGATTTTCTCAGTCAGGCTCCATAAAAAAGGGGAACATATTCTAAATGCCTGTTGTATTTTCTAGCAGTAGACAGATAATTCAAAACAGAGATCCAGGGAGGAAAACTCTGCCTTTTGTCTTCCTCCCTGGTGTTGTCTTCCTATCCTCATGGCAAGTTCATCTACCCTCCTGCAGCTGTTATCCTTCAATGACATCGGAATCCCACTTCTTTGGCTCGCTAACATGAGCTGAATTGAAGATCTTTTGCTCTCAAGAAGCCTCTAGGCTGTCAGTAGCAGAATGACCCTAGTGAAGCATCTAGTATCACAGAGTGAGAAGCTTCTGAGTTACAGGCTTCTCCACTATGGAACCAGCCATGTTGTATCAGGTAGATAATCTGCTAAATACCATATATATACTCTGTTCGTGTTGAACTCTTGTTCTGTTCCTGGAGAATTCTGAGAATTACACCACTTGAGTTAAACATTCCATTTAAATAAATATTTCCCTTAAATAATAGTAAGGATGGTATGGGAATATGCCAATTATCCTCAACACATACAACATATTAATTAGGCACTAGTGTCTGGCTTTGTTCTAGGTATTGTAATACCTGAAGTAGATGGTGAACATCTCTCTGTTTCTGTCTCTGTCTCTCCTTCAATTTCATCTCTTAATCACAGAATAACCAACCCACTCCAGAGGTATAGGCAGTGATCCATTTACTAGAACAGAGTACTCATTGTCAAATACTCTACTATAAAAGTTCTCGTTACCTTTGGTTTTGTTAGCAGTGGAGTGTGAACACAGTCTCCACACAATCACAAAGTGTGCAGTTAACTTTACTATATTTGGGACAATTGCTGGGATCAGCATACTCAATGTGAAAGAGTAAACCACACCCACAGGAAAAACACCTTCATGATCATATCACTTATGTCTTCCGTACATGATGGATTCCACTAGAAGGAGAGACTTTTGTTGAGTTTTAGAATAGCATCTGTTGCCAAGCCAGGAATCCCCAGAAGTACAAGCGGAACATTTTTTTCTGAATCTCATAGATATTCCACATTATCAAACAGTTCTTGGCCCAAATAGGAACCTTTAACAACTATACTGTAATGCCTTAATGTAAACATTCTTGCTTTCATAGAGTCTGTTTTGAGGTAGTAGTGAAAAGAAAATGACTTGAAAATATATTTTATTAGTTTAAGCATTAGAGTATAATTCTTCTCCCTAGCTCTGCTGTCTGTCTATCTGTCTTTCTCTCTCTGTCTCTCTCTGTCTCTGTCTCTCTGTCTCTGTCTCTGTCTCTGTCTCTCTGTCTCTCTGTCTCTCTGTCTCTCTCTCTCTCTCTCTCTCTCTCTCTCTCTCTGTGTGTGTGTGTGTGTGTGTGTGTGTGTGTGACATGTAAGTATAGCTCAGATGACAATGTGTAGGAGTTACTCCTCCTTTCCACAGTATGGTTCTGTGGTGGTTTGAATATGCTTGGCCCAGGGAGTGGCACTGTTAGGAGGCCTTGCTAGAGTAGGTGTAGCCTTGTTGGAAGAATTGTGTCTTTTAGTGTGGGCTTTGAGACCCTCCTCCTAGCTGCCTAGAAAACAGTTTCTCCTGGCTGCAGTTGATCAAGATGCAGAACTCTCAATTCCTTTTCCTATGACTTGGCTTCCTATATACTGCCATGATCCCACCTTGAATGACAATGCACTGAACCTCTGAACATGTTCACCAGCTCCAATTAAATGTTGTCCATTATAAGAGTTGCCTTGGTCATGGTGCTTCTTCATAGCAATAAAACCCAAATCAAGACAGAAGTTGGTATCAGGGACTAGGCATTTCTGTGATAGGTCTGACCTTGTTTTTCTTTGGAGAAATGTGAATTTGTGGACTTCAGATTTGGGAAGGAGTGAAATGCTTTAAGTGGGCCTGAATGGACCATCCCAATAGGAATATGAGAGACTCTGATTCTGAGAGTGATTTGAACTGTGTAGCCCTTGCTCTAGAAGTTTCAGAGGAGAGGAATTTTAGGATGTTGCCTGGAGATCCCTTTTATGATGTTTTGGTGAAGAATGTGGCTGCTTTTTGCACTTGTCTGAAGAATCAACCCAAAGCTAATATCAAAAGATTCTTCAGATTAATTTCATTGACAAAGGAAGTCTCAAATCAAACAAGTTCAGACTCTGTTCTCTGGTTCACTTTTTTTATTGGATATTTTTTCATTTATTTACATTTCAAATGTTATCCCCCTTTCCCAGTTTCCTGTCCATAAATGTTCAGAAATGTTCTTGTCCCAAGGAAGAACAGGGAAAAAAATGGAACAGAGACTGAAGGAAGGGCCAACCAGGAACTGCCTCACTGGGGATCCATCATGTCTGCAGACACCAAACCCAACGCTGTGGTCATGGTCAAGAGACACTTACTGACAAGAACCTGATGTGGTGGTACCTTGGTAGGTCCAGCCAGCAACTAACTAATGCAGATGTAGACGCTTGGAGCCAACCATCAGACTGAGCTCAGGGAATCTGAAGGGGGAACTGTCAGAAGGACTGGAGGAGCTGAGGGGGATTGCAAGCCCATTGGAAGAACAACATAGGCTGGCCTGACACCCAGTTCTCCCAGAGACTTGACCACCAACCAAGGAGTGTACCTGGAGGGATCCATGGCTCCAGATACATATGTAGAAGAGGATGGCCTCTCCTGAGAGCAATGGGAGGTGAGGCCCTTGGTTCCAGGGAGGTTTGATGCCCCAGCATAGGGGGATGCTGGAGCAGTATGGTGGGAATGTGTGCGTGTGGGGAAGCACCCTCATACAGGCAAAGGGGAGGTTGGAAGGTTGATGTGGGATGGGGGGTTGGTGAAGAGGTAACAGGAAGTGGGATATCATTTGAGTTGTAAATGAATAGGATTAATAATAATAATAATAATAATAATAATAATAATAGAATAAACTAGCATCTCTGAGGGGAAATATTCTGCTAAGTGTTTTCTGAGAGCACAAACAATTTGTGTTCCAGAGATAGACAAGGTTATAACTCATGCTGCAGTTGGACTTGGCATTGTGCAAGAGTCACCCAGGTAGTTATTAATTTTGAAAGCATGAAGGGGTTACGGAGAGCAGCCGAGGCTTAGCACTGTGAGAGGCCAGGAAAGGGTATTGGTGAAGGTACAGCTTCAGTTGTAGTTGATGGCATAGGAGTGAAAGGGTCATGAAAAGAAGTTGAGTCTTGGAACTATGAAGAATGCCTATGAGAGGCTATTGGTGAAGACTAGTTACAGTGGAAGACTCTAGTGAATTGGAGATGCCAGTATTGTGGGATGATCACCAAGAATAGCAGCAGCAGTGAGTGGAGTGCTAGAGAGAACTGAGAAATGACTCAATCCCTTCGGAGGAGCCCAGAAGAACATGAGTAGATCCCAGACATTGGAATAAAAAAAAAAAAAACTATAAAATTCAACTTGCCATGAATACCCCAAGATATCAGAGTCATGGGATACCTGTGTAGGAAAGCTGCTAACAGGAAGTGGAAACAGCACAAGAAAAAGAAATTGTTGCAGTCAACAAAGATGAATGGAGTTGTAGATCTGAAGAGTGTTTTGAAGTCAGATGTAGAAGTGTAGAGACCCTTTTGGGGCTACTTGCTTCTAGACACTTGGCAGGAATCTAACATTATCAGGATAAAAGAAATAAGCCCAGGGCAGAAATCTGGCTTTGGGGCTAAGGAAATAGGCCCTGATTAAGAACATTTGCATTTGAGTTAGTGTGAGGATCAGAGCAGGCTCAATGGAAGCATGTGTGGCAATCCTTTTCCTTGGTCATTCTGATTAGCCCCCAGAAAGGTGTTTACAGGATTTTGTTTATGACCTTGCTTGTTCCTTGACTCAGAACTGATCATATTATTCTGCATGTAATTAAAGTGGTATAAAGGCAGATTGGAAAACAATAAACCTGCTTCAGCCTCAGAACTGGCTGGAGTCACACTACCATGTTATCTAATTGTCTTTTTTTTTTCTCCTGCCCTGGGGAACCTGTTGACTGACTGAGCTGGCTTGGTCATCGAGGTTGGGGAGTTTGAAGCTTTCTTAGCTGTATTTTGGTCTTGCTTTGGTCCATTCACCACTATGCTGTTTTTGGGATGGTAATGTATATCCTGTGTTGTTGAAAGTATATGTGATCCATTTGTGATTTTCATTTTATTGGTGAGTGCAGTTAAGAGATTGCATGAATCTCAAAGGAGACTTTGAACAATGGACTTTTAACATTGTTGAGTATAAGTTACAGTCTTGAGGAACTTTTGAAGTTGGACTGAATTTATTTTGCATTATACCATGGCTACATATGGTCCCCATAGAGTCATGTGTTTGAGTAAGCCATTGGCAACCAGGGAGTAGGATGTGGTGGTTTGACTATGCTTGGCCCAGGGAGTGGCACTATAGGAGGTGTGACCTTGTTGCAGTAGGTGTGGCTTTGTTGGAGGAAGTGTGTCAGTTTGGTGTGGGCTCTGAAACCCTCCTTCTATCTGCCTGGAAGACAGTCTTTTCTGGCTGCAGTTGGATCGAGATGGATCTGAACTCTTCCTTCCATGAAATGACTGCCTGGATGTTGGTATGGTCCTACTTTGATGATAATGGACTGAACCTGTGATTAAATGTTGTACATTATACAAGTTGCTTTGGACATGGTGTTTCTTCACAGCAATAAAACCCAAACTAAGACAGGGTCCTAGAGATCAGATTTAAGTTACTCAACTTGTTACTGTGTGTTTATCTACTGATCTATCTAGCTAGTTCAGATTCAGGGTTTATTTTAAAAAGTTTAACCAGAGGTTTTGCTAAATTTGGATATGTTGGTAGAAGAAAATGTTTTAGGAACACGGCTTACTGATTTATACTGGCTTGTCCCTCATGTCTCATTCAGCTTGCCTTTTTATATAACCAAGGATCAACTAGACAAAGAATGATCCTCTGCAAAATGGTCTGGGTTTTCCTACATCAATCACCATCAAGAAAATGCTACACAGTCTTGTATATTGGCCAATCTAATGGAGGTATTTTCTCAGTTGAGGTTTTCTTTTCCTAGATGACCCTTGCTTGTGTTTAGTTGACAAAAACAAAACAACAAGTAAAAAACTAACCAGCACAAAGAACACTCAGTTTGGGTTTCCAATGCTGTCAAGAGACACAGTGATCAAGGAAACTCTTATAAAGGCAAAAATTTAATTGGGGCTGGTTTATAGTTTCAGAGGTCCTGGTCATTATTATCATGGCAGGTATCATGGCAGCATCCAGGCAGACATGGTGCTAGAGAAAGAGCTGAGAGTTCTGCATCTTGAGTTGAAGGCAACCAGGAGAGACTGGCATCCTCAGGCGGCTAGGAGGAAGTTCTCTTCCACAATGGGTAGAGCCTGAGCATAGAAGGAGACTTTCAAAGCCAACCCCCACAGTGATAGATTTCCTCCAACAAGGCCATACCTTGTAATATTATCACTCCCTATGGACCAAGCATATTCAAACCACCACAGACATTTTATATCTAAGCCATAAAGAATGACAAGGTATCTAAAGGGGAGTTCACCCAATTTGAATTGTGTGCCCCATAGAGATAGTCAAGAGCCTTTGGAGTCACAGGTGTGGAACATGGAAAACAGAAGAAAATTTAAGGGAGCTTTTGAGGCAGGCATCTAATTCTGAATCTACAATGACAAAGTGTCACAGTAAACAAACAGGAACTCAAGATAACTACTGAGAGAGTATTCAGACAAGTTTCCTGGAGCTGCCACTACTTTGACTTGGAGCTGAGCTTAATGTTGCCCAATCTGCACCATATTCACAAAGGTCTGATGCTTTCAGAAAGTGCAGATGGTCTTTGCGAAATACAATGCTGCTTCAGATGAAGTGTAAGATTTCAAGGGCTCTGCAATGTAAATGTGAACAACCAAGACATCATCTCCGATTATTTCACAAACCACAGCATGGAGAAGTGTTAAAATTGTGCATTGATAAGAGTGTCATTCGCATACATAAAGAAGACCGAATCGTGCATGCTCCTGTGCATAGCACTTTGAAACTTTTAATTCCAAAGTTGATTTTGAAAATGGGAAACAATTCTCAGAGAATATTTATTTTTAAATTCAAATTGAGAAAAAGCATGTTGTATAACTGTTGCTTTTTAAAGAGAAGTAGTTACCATATGTCAGGGCAATTTGCAGCGATTATCACTTCATGGAGATATGGAGAAAACTTAATTGCTGACTAATGTAGTTGGGGCTGAAGGTCACCTCTCAATAACCCAGTGACTACATAATGATCCTATTTTAAAAATCCATCTTGCAGCCTTCCATTTGGGAAAGAATGTCTTCTCACAGAGTATACTTCATTTTATGGTATGTCATATATATACTATATACATAGTATATATACATATGTATGTATATATATTTATTTATATCTCTTCAGGGAATGCTGTTTCCTTTTTGCCTTTACTAAGTAGAAACTTGGGCAAAAGAAGGATAAAATCAAACACACACACACACACACACACACACACACATCAAAGCACAATTTTAAAGATTTTAAAACATTGTTCATTTTTATTACGTGTGTGTGTTCTTGCTTATCTGTACGTGTGGCATGTGCATGCAGGTTTCCCAGAGGCCAGAATTGGATATTATATCCCCTAGAACTGGAGTTACTTTAGGTGGTAACTTGCACATCAATGTGGGTGCTGGGGATCAAAACCTGATCCTGTGTAAGAGCAGCAAGTGGTCCTAACCTCTAGGCTATCTCTTCAGCCTCCACTTTAAAGACATTTTAAGGCCATTCTGTACCTTGGGCTAATAGATGGAGTAAGTGTCCTTGATGCTTATACATGGGAACAATAAAGACAGCCAACCTAACAGGGTGAACATGAACACATCTGAAACCCTCAAGTAGCACGGAAGTAATATGTGCACTGTGGGAAGAGCAAATTACGGTAGATTAATTTCTATTTGAGTAAATCCTCTTCCTCCTGTGGAGTGTGTTTACATGTATGCTTATATAATGTGTTTGAAATTATTAGGGGACATATCTTCACCTGTTGCTGGTATGATTTTCAATGTGCACAGCAGTGTGAACTCATACAGAAATGTAGCATGGAGCTGAAGGATATATATATATATATATATATATATATATATATATATATATTTGCTGTACAGTGTTTTCTCATAACCCACTGTGGGTTTTCTCCAAAATGGTTAATCAAATGAGAAAATGTATTACTGCATTTGATTGTGCATCACAGCATGTTCTTAATAGATCAGGCAATGGATAATGCTTTGTGGGGCTGTTGAAGGCTTTCTAGCTTTGAGGATATTGAGAACAGGACACAGGGGGAACAAAGCTAGAGACTGATTTGATTTTTTTCTTAGAAAACCCCTGTACCTGGCTAAAAATTTAAGATCATTTTCCTTAGATTTCAAGAAACATCACAGTGAGTTCACAGATGATTGTATTTTTCTTAATAGTATTTATTTTAGTTATCTCTAGTATTCCCTAAGTATCTGATGAAATCCTATAACCTTAACGTCGTGAGGCATTCATATGGGTATTGGTATCTATGGAGGCAGAGAACATGTACATTTTTTTTTTAAATTCTGTTTTTCGGAGCTGGGGACCAAACCCAGGGCCTTGCGCTTCCTAGGCAAGCACTCCACCACTGAGCCAAATCCCCAACCCCACATGTACATTTTTTATGACCAATTCTACTGGTATTTTCCTGATTTTTCCCCTACAGAAAACAAAGCTCAGAAGTTCAGAAAAGAAACCACAAACAGGTGTTATACAGTGACATGTCAAATAATAATACACCTAGACTGCGCATTCTGGTTCTCTGGAGATCCCTGACATAGTTGTTGTTTTTAGTTGATCTTGGTGACTCTTAATGTACTTGGCTTATTAGCAAGTGAGTTGTCAAAAATACATTATATTGTTAACAGGTATGAGACCAGCTGCTAAGCAGTCAGTAGCCAACCATGCAGATAGTCCTCATTTCCACTTAGGCTCAGATTCTATGCTTTACAATTTATTTTTTGTAAAAGCAACTTTTATTTGATGGATGTAATAATTGTCATCTCTGAGGCTTACGGTTGAATAAGCTCAACCTTTCTAGCTCTTTCTGAATTCTGGCTGTCTGGTTCAACTTAGCTATTCTGGCTCGAGCTTCTCTCCAAGCTCACTGATTCAAACTGGCTTTTCTCAGCGTCTCCCTAAATTGCTCTGCTTGCCCTAAACTAACTCTAGCTATTTGTTCTAGTCTTCTAGCTCCTTCATATCCTCTGGTTTCAACTGCCTCATCTGACCTGCACTGAACCGCCCAAACACAACTCCACTGTACTGACTGAACTCAACTCACTCAACTGACTGAACTGAAGTCAGTTCCACTGCCTGCACTCATCCACACTGACTCCCAATTTTTAAAATCTGAACTCACCTAACTGACTGATTTGAACTCAACCGACTGACTGAACTCAGAGGTCTGCCTGCCTTTATCTCCTGAGTTCTGGGATTAAAGGTGTGTGTTACCATACCTGGACCTAAGATTTCCTTTACCCAAAACTCACTCTATAAGAGGCTGGTCTTTAACTCAGAGATCTGCTTGCCTCTAAATCCCAGGATTAAAGGCCTGTCTGCATGCTAGCTGGAAAACACAGACCTATACAGTCTTTGGATGTGATCTATTGTCAGAGCAGACAAGTGGCTGATGTAAAATTCCTCTACAGTTTTTGTTATTTTTGATGATTGAATCTGTAGGATGTCATACAGGTGAAGGCAGGTACAAGATTGAATGAGACCTGTTATTGGATGAGAAGGAAGGATGGGTGAGAGAGAAGTTTGAGGGAAGAGGAGGAGACAGGAGAAGAGAAGCTATGGAAAGCACATGGGGGGCGGATGTTGTGAATGGTTGTTGTTGTGAATGTTCTTAAGGAGTGCATGTGTACAGGTTTTTGTGTGTCTAGATGAACAAATTATATATTATCCATTGAATCAGAGGTTATTGTGTTGTGTGTTCTTTCATATAGTGATTTAAGTTTAAGAGAGTTTGTAGTGGGCCGTCATGGAATTGAGATGTATATTTCTGGTATGATGGCAGCTTGTCTTGGGAATTGGATGAGTAGAGAGATTGATGCCAGGTTCAGAGAGAGGCCTTTGGCAGTGTGATAAGGGATGGAGCAGAGAGGGTGAGACGCTTTGCTGACTGAGATGAAGATATCTACCAGATATATTGGGGCACTATGGTGCAGGACCTAGTTCCGGATAAAAGAAAGCCATTTTCTTTTATAATTTTATAGCAACAGAATCTCATTATGTAGTCTAGCCTAGCCTACAATTTACAATCTTGCCTTGGTGCATTCCTTTCCTGAGTGCTAGGGAACTAAAAGCACAGTGCTAACATTTATAGTTAAATTACATTAAACTCCTAGTTTTAGTTTGCATTCTAATTAAGGAGGTATAGATCATTTGCAAAAAAAAAATTACCATATGGAAGAAGAAGACTGAATAGGTAGGAGACAATTCACCTGCTCTAAAGCGTAGAGACAGCTTCCCAGAGTGAGTGTCGTAAGCAGACTATTGCAGGATGCATAGCAATTGCTTTGTCTGTGAACTTGGGAATTGGGACAGAAAAAGTACATCTGCAAAGGCCCAGCACTCAGGTGGGACCGGGTGAGTTTATTATTTAAGACGGAAAAGGAACATCGTACTTGAAAGTGTCCAGAACATAGAGGGCCTTCAGGCTGCCTTACGATGGAATCTGAAGGGCAAGGGTAGCCTGCTGTCAAAGGCTTACAAAGAAGAGTGACATTAATTACAGTTCTCTAAAAGAAAAAGAAATCACTGCCTGGTGGTCTATGGGGTAGCTGCTAGAAGGGCACAGGAGACCATGGAAGAGCACTTGGAGTGACAGAGAAGAGTTGTCTGGACAAGACAGGGTGCTAGTTTAGATTACGATTTGTCAGGGGAAGCAGTGGGATGTAGACATTGCTATTGTTCACCTGGAGGAAAACAGAAGTGGAACAGGTTGGAGACTGCAGGATTAGAGGCCATACTGGTAGGCACACTGAAAGAAGGCAGGTGGGGTTATCAAGATGTACATATAAATTAAAGTCATATACCTGGGTGAAGTTTCTAAGATGCAGAGTATAAAATGGGGAGGAGGGGGGGAATTGAGATGAAGTCCAGGGCTCTCAGTTTGAGAATGTTAGAATCCAGTTTAATCAAGAGACATACTTGTCAAGTGAAACTTTCCAGATATGTATCCTAGAATGCACTGCAGTGGCTTACCAGAACCCTTGCTAATAGTCATCGCAGGAGACCTCACAGTTCCCTACTTTGTGCTTGACCTCGGAGCTACTTCTATTCCATTTTTCCTCATTGTTGAAAACTCATCATGTACCTTCTTGCTCCTAGATCAGAATGAAAATCTCAGATGGTCAGCAGGTATTAGACCATCTGACTCTAGTCAGTCTACCCCAACATTGTAATTTAGCAGCTATATTCAGGGTTTGCAGAATTTTATCTAGGCCATGTAAGCCCCTGAGGCATCTTCCCAAACAAGTGGGAGGTGCTCAGAACTCTTGCCCGGGCTCTGTTGATTGTATCTTGGAGTTAGGTCATGATTCCAGAGAAGTGCTTACTTTCAGGATTCTGTAAAATACCAGTGACCATAACTTTAAAAAACCACTTCAAGGCATTCTTCTACAATAGAATAATTTTCTACAGAAATAAAATGTTAATATTTCTCTACTTACTACAATCAGTCATTTTTAAGGTAAAGGTAACTTTAAAATACAAGACATTTTAGAAAGAGAAACCTCGAAATCGTTCTGTACCTTACCGTTCTGGCTTTGAAGATAACCTTCCCAATGTAAATTGATGTGGTGGGGGTTGGAGTTCAGAACTGAAAGTTCTGATGAAATTTCTCAGAGAACACTGCAGCCTATTTCTTCTGTGCTGATTGCTGTCAGAACTAAAATGCAATAGCTGCCCAGTAACGGTAGACGTGAACTCAGTACCTTGAAGAGTTTAAAGTCTTCTACCAGCTAAAAATCCACTGCAGAGTCTTTTCACTCTAAACAACTGCCTCTTTTATCTGTGGAGGATTTCAGAGGGCAATCTGTTTCACACCCTTCAAACACATAAGGGAGTATAAAGAGTGACATCGTTCTGGATCTGAGAAAGGATTATTGATTTGGAGCCAATTATTTTGTTCATTTCCATTTATAGGAAGTTGTTTAGCGCCTAATAGGTCTAATGATTCAAATTTATATGAAAATATAAAGTAAACACACCATTCTCATGGATGTCAGTCTTTATTGAGAGTAGTTAGCAAGACATGGAAAATAATTACTGTTTTATAAAAGCAATAATATATAGTATATAATTCATAACAATTGTGTGTTCTTCAAAAAATTATTTTTTTTTCTCAACAGGAACTGCCATTGCTGAGTTTCTATTTTGTGTCAAGTAATGTTATGTCAGTTAATCTGCACTATAAAGTGATATATTTAGATCTATATCTATATCTACATATACATATACATACACACACACACACGCACACACACACACACACACACATATATATATATACATATATATATATATATATATATATATGGCGAGAAAACTGAGGAATTAACTGAGTCACCGTAGATCTTACAATAATAAATGAATGAAAAGGGATTCACCCTGCTCTGCTCGACCTTAATCCTCTTCTTACGTTGACTACCATACACAGTTACTTTCCTAGAAAATGGATGCTGAAGAATGGTCTGGAAATGGGCACACGTCGGACAGATAAATGCAGAAAGACTAAAGAAGCAAAGACAATATATATTTCTTAGGAGGCTCCTTCAATTGGCTTTCTTCCTTGTATTAGAGACTTTTTAATAGTACGTGTATTATAACCCACACTAATGACCACAAGATGTTCAGATTAGGAAAGATTAACCAGGCCATGCATTCTCTCTCATTGATGGGGCCTAGCTTTGACTCTTTAGTTTTGCTTGTATAACCTGGAGTCCCCAGGGAGACAGTAATATGGGAAAAGGATATTCATAGAGGAAGTATTTTAAGGAAAGAGAAATAGAATACAAAAAATAGAAAAGATAAATACTGGGAGCAGAAAAGTATACAAAGGATCTTACACTCTATTGCTGAAGTGTTGGATATTGATGGATTCTGGGAAGAGGAAGAAGCTATCGTCTTCAGTTGTGTACCCACCAGGCTCTGATGAATGGCTCTAAAACCAGTGGGAATATAAGAGCCTTGGCTAAACTCAGTGAGTCACACAACAAAACAGACATTGACAGGAAGTTGAGAAAGATTAGTGAGTTAGTAGATTGGGTAGACAGTGATGGGAGAGTGCTAACAGAGGATGGGACAGGCGAGTAATGAGTATTTAATGGATACATGTATGAGTTGACAGAGAACAAATCCCATTAATTAAAAGGAACAAAAATTAAATATAATGGTATGTCATTGCCGTTTTCTGACATCTAACTGTCCCATGGAGAAACACAAATTTTTTCTGTTTATTTTTATAAATATCGTTTCCACACATATAGATTAGTAGCAACAAATAGGAAACACTATGGAGATTTTCTAATCTGTGATCTATTGAATGTTACTGTAGAAATGAACTTCACTCTTCTAGAAGGTGCTATTGTAAATAGGATTTTATTTTTCTTGATAGTTGATGAATTTTAAATGGAACACTGCAAAAAAAAAACACATCAGAATCACACATCTCTGTGTACTTGATGCAATTTGCTGAAATCTAATAGAAGAATATGTTTGTTTCCATTTCTTTATTATCAGTAGATTCAGAACAAAAGGTCAAGATAGCTAAAACAACAACAAACCCTACTTGGTTATTAAATATCTGCAGAAGCTGAAGCTGCAAAATATTTATATTTCCTCTTTTAAAAATGTTGTACTTATTTAAACAGACATTCTTGTTTTGTATTACCTTTGATATGAATTACAAAGATATGTAAATATGAATATTCTTTAACTTTAGAGATTCATTAATTTGTTTGGAGTCAAAAGTCGATTGCTTTTATAATTCCAAAAACTTTGTCAGACAACAGACTATAACAATTACATTTTTAATTCTTAATGTAAAGCATTTTTAGTAACCTTGCTTGGAAATGAATGTCATTCTTATTTTGACACAAAGGTTGGTACAGTCTCATAAATATCTTTAAAGAGCAATTTATTTGGGCTTAAAATTTGATATGGGTTTCTGATCATTGGAATCATGCCTATTTATTTCCATTTGTTTATTGCCTTATAGTTGGAATAAAAGACCTAATTAAATTTTTCATGGGACTACATTTAAGCTGGATACATGTTTATATTCTCAGTACTTAGGAGGTAGAGGCAGGAGAAAGGAGTTGAAAGCCAGCTTAGGATACATAGTAAAATTCTGCCTAAAAATGCATTCATTTTTTCATTTTTCCCACAACTACCTTCAGTGGATTGCTTTATTTTTCAGCACAAGAGTAAGACACCCTTTCGGCTATGTTATTCTTATATTCTATTCTTCATCTCCTGATTCAACTTCAGATGACTTATCTAGGGACCAGACATAAATCTCTGGCCCATGTGGAATAAATTATGGGATCAAAAAAATCACATATTAAAGTATATAATATAAAAAAACCATTTTCTTTCTTTGCTCTTCAGTCCTTGATCTATTATACCTACAGCCATAGAGTAGGAGCATTTTTTTTTTTGTGTTGTGGTAGCCTTCCTATTTTTTTTTATAGTGAGATTGATGGAAAATGAAATAAAGCCATGTCTTCCCTGAACTATACTGAGTAGTTTGAAATCAAACAGTTCCTGTGTGACAAATACATTTATCCTTCATCTTGAACAAAAGTGGATGCTATATTAGCCAACAATGTTTGCTAGACCCTAGACAGGTGTGTGTGTGTGTGTGTGTGTGTGTGTGTGTGTGTGTGTGTATTTGATTTTGAAATGTGAATTTCAAGGATCAAACTTAGGTCTCTTTCTTTACTGAACCATGTTGTTAGCATTTCAAAAGGAGCTTTATATGTATACACTTTAATACTACATAGTAGTATATAATGCTTCCTCTTGTTTAGAACTTGATAGTCCTCTGATAATGGTCATCTTCTAATAACTTTATTTTCCTTTGGGTCAAATACCATCTCTAGTTTTATAACTTTTATAGTTAGGGTTTTATTTTTCAGCATATCTTTAAGATGTCCCAACTCTCTTTTCAATGTTTTGCCTTTGTTTTGGAGTGCACAGTACTCATAACTCCTCGGTGTTATTGCTTTTCTTCTGTTTCATGTGATCAGTTGTCAAATGTGTCTGACAAGTTGAATAGCAAATTCCAGAAATCAGCAGAAATGTTAACTTACCTACCATTCTGAGCATTTGGACAAAAATCTCTTCTCCTTCTCCTCCATCCTATCTACTACATGAATCCTTATTTTACCCAGTAGGTCTACACTTTATATATTGCTCAGGAATAAGCTAAAGCTGGTTCAGTTATCAAGTCAATTGCAGTGATAGTGTAGTGACTGGCCTCAAGAAATCATCCTTTTTTATTTGACTTAGTGGTGCTCCTGAAGGACAATAACAATGTTGCTGGCAATTTGGATATCCTAGAGGGAAGCTGTAAAGCATTTCCTTTGAATGAAAAGGTTTAGTGTAACAAGTAAACGAACAGTTGGACACTGAGGTTAATAAGATCTCTGGTAGAGCTAGTCCAACTGTGAAATTAGAAAGAACGAGGAAGAAATTCATTCTGGTTCTGCTGACTCATCTCAAGCCATGAGCACTGTGGCCACAGGATATGGAATGTGCTCAATAGTATAGAAATGACCACAAATTATAAGAGTAGGCATTCTTCAGGTATCTACTGGGAGGTTTAGAAAACAAATAGGGAGTGACACTAATAGGAGGTACAGCATTTTTGGAGTCGGTATGGCCTCGTTGGAGAAAATGTGTCATTTTGGGTATGGGCTTTGAGACCCTTCTCCTAGCTGCCTGGAAGACAGTCCTCTCATGACTGCCTTTGGATCAAGATGTAGAACTCTTGGTTCCTTCTCCAGCACCATGTCTGTGTGGATACTGCCATGTTTCCTCCGATGAAGATAATGGATAGAACCTCTGAACCTATAAACTGGCCCCAATTAAATGCTGTCCTTTATAAGAGTTGCCTTTTTCTTGGTGTCTCTTCACAGCAGTGGAAACCCTAACTAAGCCAAAGAGAAGGACTGCCATATGAAATACCATTGTGTATAGTTATTGAATGGAATAAGTGAATACCACTTACCAAGTTTCCAACACACACATATGTATATGTATATGTATGTGTATATTTATATTCATATGCATATGCATATGTATATGTGTGTATATATGCATATTTTAACCTTATTTTGATATATTACTTAAAGGTAGAATTTCAGGAGCTGGATTTTCAGTAGAGTCTCCTTTCGAAGACAGTAAAGATGGCTTATTATCTGAGCTTCAAATCCACAGTTTTCAAATTACATCAGACTCAACTTGAGCAAGGAATTGTTGCTAAGTTGTGTGTATTGAGACCACATGTAACACCTGTGCAATTATGCGATTCTCTCCATCTGTTCAGTGTATATAAAGAATATTGTAGACGGGCTGGCTTACATAACAGATGTTACTTTCTCATAGTTCTGGTGTCTGGAAGGCTGAGATCAAGCTACTAGTATGGTCAAGTTCCTTGTGAGTCTTATCTTCATGCTTACGTCCTCATATGGCTTTCTTTCTTGCATGTGGCATCTCCCCACCTCTCTTTTTAACTGCACCAATTCTACCACGAGAGCCCTTCCCTCTTCTAATGTAACAGTGGTTAATAACAACGACCTTTACTCTAAATACCATCTCACTATGGGTGAAGTGATCAATATGAATTCAGTCTAGAGCAATGGCCTTTATTTTGTCCTTACAAAATTCTGTCAACATACCATTTTACTAGCTAAAATTGAATCTAAGAGACACAGAAATGAACTTCTACCACTGTTAGGTCAGTTCCTTTAGTAATTTGCTATATTATTCTTTTAAAAGTTACCCAGGCTAAGTGGTATGTTCCCCCCCCGACAATATATTCTTAACCCATGCTTTAGGGAGAGTCAACTTAAGAAGGTAATCTGTAAATGGCCATTGTCTTTCTTTCTTTTCTCTTTTGAAAACAAATAAATGAAAAATTTGGATTGTATTCCTTATATCAGAAAATTTTACTTCTCATGTCTCTGAATAGCTGTGTGGTTTGATAAAACGATTCCTTTTATGCCTTTATCTATAAAATTGGGATGGTGCCATCTAGCTCCTCCTCATGAGACAATGATAGTCAGATAAAAGAATAAAATGGAAATTTTAGTGAAATATGTAATCTGCTTCATAAAGGCAACGAGCTGTTATTTAAAGGAAAGAACAGTAGGCTGTATAAAATTAATTGTAACATTCCCTCAAGGAGTTCGAAATGTACGGAGAAGGAGGTACGTACTTCCTGCACAGGCTATTGTAATAAGGGAAAATTGTGAAGTCTGTATAGAAAATAGGTATCGAGACTCTGTAAATGTGCTCTCTCTGGGCCACTGCCATCAAGTAAAATAATGTTTCCATTTAAAATTCTGATAAATGATATTGCTAGTAGCTCAGTTTGCTGAAGATATTATTTTCTGACTTTTTTCCTTCCTTCCTTCCTTCCTTCCTTCCTTCCTTCCTTCCTTCCTTCCTTCCTTCCTTCCTTCCTTCCTTCCACTCATTTATTCTTTCTTTCCTTTTCCTCTCCTAGTGGGCAGGAAATAAAATTTGAAGGTAGGTTTGTAACTGTGTGAATCCACAGGTGATGTGACGCCATTAAGGAGAAGCAGCTCTTTTAAATTTCACTTAATTGAATTTTTTCTTTTCTTTTTTGTGTTAAGACCTTGCCTCCTCTTCGAGGTCTGTGCAGAGTCCTACCCAGTAGCTGCTTCCTTGGCCTCACTGTGTAGCTGCGTCTGCAAGTGTTGCAGCTTGTCATCTTGCTGTTTCAAGCTGCCACCATGTCCATCTTGTTTGATTGTTCCTTTAATCTGTTTCAGCCTTATTTTATCTTTCACCTACCCACATATCCAGGTAAATGAATTGAGTGTTTAGTAGGGCTAATTTACAGCATTTCCTGAAACCTGGTGAAATATTGAAGCAACCAGGAACTGGTGTTTTTTGGTTACAGGATTTCTTTTTACAAGATTTACCAGTGTATACAATCTGCTTTAGAGTGCTGGTGAAGATGGGTAAGTTATGAGGCTATTCATTGTCTTTCTCTCCCTCTCTCTCTCTCTCTCTCTCTCTCTCTCTCTCTCTCTCTCTCTCTCTCTCTCTCTCCCAGGAGTGTACCTCTAACTTTAGGTTCTCAAGCTGAGATTAGCAGCTGCCATTCAGCAGGATTAAATAGTGCTTAGTAAGCTTTTCTCTTTAAAAATATTCTTTCTTTTTCAATCATGGGCTTTTCGTGAAGTTCAGTCTGGCTTTACAGTCACCCTCCTGTCTCAGCCTCCTACATGCTGGGTTTGTATCACTGGGCCTAAATTTATATGAAAAACTCTTGATCTGCTAGCTCTCTTTCTTTTTCCCGCAAAGCATACCCTTGGAAGTAGGGAAGTCTTGGGTTCAAAGTCTGGTGACATTTATAGTGTGATAGTGAAGAAATAAAGTTTCATAGATGTGAAAAGCAAAGCGGTGAAAACAAGGTACTGAGGACTAACTACATCTGGGGGTCAGAATGGCTATGACAAGCTTGTGACTGTCTGAGAGATACATCTGACGTCAGGATGCCCAGTGAGATGATAAAGTATTGGTGATCAAGATATCGAGGCAATTCTGACTAAGCTAATCAAGACAAAACAAATACAACTGTTCTCGGAAAGACCCCCTACCCCTCCCTGTGGTAAATTCAGAGAACAACCGCAAGATGTCATCCTGACCCTGCCCGACCAACCAGTTTCACCCCTCCTCTAAGGGATGTGCCAACTTAGCCCTTTCCCAGTGATTCTCCAAGGCAAGGTGTAGGGCTAGATGAGGAAAGTGAATAATTGAGCCGAAAACAGCCCCTCAAGCAGGCCAGTCAATACCTGACCAGATCCTTTGTCCTATGTACCACCAATGAGAATAGGCTAGCTAATCCTGTTGCTGAAGTCTGCCCTCTGTAACTAATAAAAGTTGTGTGCTTTTTGGGTTCGGGGTTGCCTCTCCCTGCGTGGATGAGCAACCCCACGTACATGGATTAAAAAACCTCATGCTATTGCAGCAGTCACTTTGTCAATCCGTGCTCTGTGGGTGGCACTCCTGAGGTAGGGCCACTTCGGGGGTCTTACAACAATAGTAAATGTTTGTAGACCTCTATTAAATTAAGGGCCAGCATCTCATATGTTTATCTAACTGCTTTATAAATGTCTATAATAAATGGAAAGCTTTAACTGCCATCTGAAATGTAGAAAGTGCTCAGTTATCTGAAGTTTCCCTTCCCCTTGTCAATCATTTTCAGGTCCTTTGGGGTCATTCATCATGACTGTGTGAGATTGAGCTGCTCACAATTCCATGTTACCAATGTTTTGCTTTAAAGGATTTCACAACTTCAATTCCATCAACCACATCACATCTTTTTACATCCTAGGTACACATACTGGAAAAATCTCAAACAGCGTTGACCAGTAAACTTAATAAAGAACAGTTAAATTAAACCAATCCAACTTCGGGGCCCTTTAATAAATCTCTTGCAATAAGAGCTTCTGGATTAAAGTAAGAGTCACTTGAGGATAAAGTATTAATTTGTTTTTAATTTAGTGGACTGTAATGATGCATGTCATATTATTAAACTCAGTTTTTGTCAGACTTGAGGACAAAGTTAATTTCCATCAGGCAAAGGCATAAACCACAGCAAAACACAAGTGGAAGTGAATGAAAACAGCACATATTTAGGATAAAATTTCATTTAACCCATTCGAGCAGAGCAGGTGTTTAATGCACATTACAAGAAAGATTTCTTTTTTACTTTTTAGTTGTTCTTAGTTTGTTGATTTATTTTAATTATTTAGCAGTGTTCATCTGAATCAAATTTATTGTCGATAGCTTCCTAGAAGTGGGCTACATGACATTAAAATTCTCTTTACAAAACATAAAAAAAAAGAGAGTTGGATAATGGAAAACTTAAGTTTCAGGGGGTTCATTTTATTTGTTCTTTCACTTCTGGGCTAAGCAGAATGGCTCAGCAGATAAAAGTCCTGCTACTGAGATGACTCCTTGAGCTTTATCTCCAGAGCCAAGATGGTGTAAAGAGAGAACTGACTCCCATTCATTATCTTCTGATTTTCACATACAAGTCTGCACACATGTCTATACATGAAAGCACACAAAAATAAATACAGTTAAATATTAAAACTACTTGAATGGCATGGACTTTAAATTATTAGTATTATTTTGCTAGTTTGGACAAAATGTATGTGGGTCCCTTGTTTTACACTCCCTTGGAACTTTAACTAACTTGATCTTCATTAGTGTCCTATTAAAATATGTGCTTCTTTCTGTTATTAAGCTCAGAGTTAAACAATGACAACCACCACCACCACCACCACCACCACCACCACCACCACCACCACCACCACCACAACAACAACAACAACAAGAAAATTTGTGTTCCAAGTCCTATTGAAAGACCAAGGGTGAGGGAAGGGGGTTGGGCAGGGCCTGCACTTACCTGGAGCATATGTTCCTGTCAGAAAGCCATTGGACTGAGCTTCCACGATTTTTTTTGCATCCAAGTTTTTCAGAGAAGTCAAAGTATGGACATTTTTTGATATACCATTTCTCTATTTTATCATCCATAGTGAGTTAAAATATATTCTTTCATGAAACAAATTGAGCTTCAATGACTTGTTTTTATTTTTTTGCCTCCCCACTTTGGAGTCAAGGTCTCACTCTACAGATTCGTGACATGCCTACTTCAGCCTGGGATTGTGAGCCCTCACCATTGTCTTTGACGTCGCTTCTTTTTCTGCTGGTTTTTAATCAGGCACAAAAGGGTTCCATAGCTGATTTAAATTTAAGTTTCTTTTCAACTTTTCTGTCTTTTCTCACTCCTACCCACACCAAGTTTGCTTGATCTTTTTTACGTGCATGGAAAACTTACCCACCCGTCATTTTCTTATTCCCTCCACATTATCTCCTCCCCTATTGTTGGAAATGCTAGTTCCTCCTTGGTTCCTCCCCATGTAGATACAACTTGGAACTATATTATAGTTCAAGGGTCAAGATGTGAGATGATTTCTGGAAAGAGTTTTTGTCAACATCTGTTTTTTGTACCATGGTAAACTTATTGCTCAACCAATGGCACTGCCTTATGATGTAGCATCACATTTATTTATTTGAATGTTTAGATTAATCACTTGTTTCTGGTCACTCAGTATTTGCAAGGAGAAGAAATGCAGTAGCTACACATAAAATGTCCACTGTTGGGCACGGAGCTTTCGGTTTACTAGGGATTAGTTGCAACTCCTGTTCTTGATGAGCCTACTTTCCTTGCAGGAGCATGAGACAAACTTTCAGGCTGCCTACCGGAATCCTTTCATGGACAAGAGCTATGGAAATTCAGAACCAGGCTTCAAGACACTAAAAGGTCCATAACTCTGTGTTTTCTCTGCTTGTGTTCATCATCTTAGTTCAGTAAAGTCTAGATAACCTGTCTGCAACTTCCATTCCTCCAGTACTGTATTTGCTTAGAGACATTTTCACCTGGAAGTCAGGGGAGGGGCGAAACTTTGATGTTAATAAGCATCTTGAGCTGAAGAGCATTTCTTTCCCACAGCTTCTACAATGGACTAACTGACCATCATGTTTGTACAGAGGCTAACTTTAGAGGTTATTGAATGCTCATGATGGGGGCAGGTGCCTTTTCTCGTTAACCTTTGCATCTCACATGCCTACCATGCAGGAAGTCCTCCAATACCTGTTGAACAAGTTGCTGAGAGGAAGTGAATATGAAGGATGATACATGAGCTCACTTCTCACTGGTGGTGAACATTTGGAGGCAAAGGCTGACAAATGGACCTCCTTGACTAATCTAACATTTACAAATAATGTGAAGGCCAAGAGGACACCGCATCGACACCTTATTCAGATTATATGCAGGTGTAACAAACACCTCACTGGGGATCTCTGCTGTTTACTCAGCTAGCTGTTGTTGAACTTGGGAGTATAGTTGAACTTGTATTTGCTCAGCCTGGTCAGACATCGCATCAAGATCAATGGCTGCCCTCACCACAATATTGCCTAATTCTTAGCGATTATAGATTATTAAAAATGACTTTGTTTGTGACCAGAGTCATTTGGAGTTAAATATGAGCCAGACTGAACAGACTGTGGTGCTTCTTTCCCTGAGTTTATGAAGGGATGCTTAAAATTATACGAGGCACTACACAAAAAGACCAATTACTAAAAGTTTAATGAACATCTAATACATTTCATTGTCTGTACCAAGCACTTTACTGCAACTTCCCTCTGATATATGAAGGGAAACTTCAAAGACAGCATGAAAAATCACCCTAGGTGCTTAGACTCAGAATTGTTTATCTACCTTCAAAGCAGGTTTTTTTTTTTCCTCTATGATACAAAAATCTGTGAAGGCAATTTTACTTCAGTTGCTTCCAAACGCAATTTCACAGTGAATCATTGTAGTAGGCCTAACATTCTCTAAATTAGGAGCAACTTGAGGACAGCAGAGCTTTAGAAGTAAAAGGATGGATAGGAGCCCTGCTTTTGGGGAAGTTATTTTTCTGAAAGTTTTACGCCTTTTAAGTAGGTATTAGTCTTGCTCTCTGTTACTTGATATTTACCTGGTAGCCAAGTGACAAGAGATCATTTGGAAATGCATGTATTAATTCTGATTTTCTTGACACTTAAATAGCATAGTTCATAGGAGACAATTTCTACATATGGGACTGACTAATCTGCAATCAACAATTGACCTTATTTTAGAAGGATCTGTTTTTATGAATTTGAAGTCCAAGATTTATGTTTAGAAAATGTGCTATTACTCACACAATGTCTGATGTCGGCTACAGGGACATAGACGGTATTGGCTTGATTAACAGCACAAGGTTGGGATTTTTATTAGTCATGATTAGAAACTGAAGTATCGAGTAGTTGGAGAGATGGCGCAGCAGTTAAGAGCGCTTGCTGCTCTTCCAGAGGATTCGAGTTCCGTTCTTAATACCCATTTTGCATGTTTTACAACAGCTTGCAAGTTCATCTCCAGAGGATATGACACCTCTCTCTGGCCTTTGCAGGCACCACTGTACATGTGGCAAGCACACACATAAAGAAAATAAAAATAAATCTTAAAAAAAAAAACCAAAAGGAAGTTGAAGCAATGAAACACTTGGCCAAGAGTAATGATTACAGTTGGAATCTTATTTTTTTCTCCCATCACAAGATACATGGAGGGAGATGGCTACTGGAATCAATTAAATAACCTGTAATATCATTGTTAGTGTGGCTGCAATTCAATTTTTCTTTTTCTTTATGTGATGAAAACAGAGAATCCCCTGAACTTCTGCTCCTCTCTCATTACAAGATCTGTGCTTTCTGGCCATCTCTTGCTGCAAAGAAGGCTGACAAATAGAGACTCTCATTTTTCTAGCCACTGCTAAGTATACCAGAATAGGAGAAGGAAGAAAGGAAAGGGCATTTGGACTCCAGTCAGTTGTTTTTGTGCAGTTGATGTCATAAATACATTTGATCCTCAGGACCTACTTGATATAAGGAGAGACTCAACTTCTGAATGCTGTCTCTAGGTAATAGTGCGGTCAATGGCTTAAATACCACCGTGGAGGTGGCTGTGGTACCAATAACGTGGTGGGCAAACTTGGCGCTCTGCATGCCGAAGGTGGAGAAGCTGTACCACAACTACAGCATCCTCACCGATGCCACCAAGCAGTGGGGCAGCATAAAGATGCCTACCAAGTGATACTGGATGACATGAAAGGCAGCACCAAAGAAGAACAATTAGCAGCTCAGTTTATACCAAAATTCTTTAAGCATTTTCCAGTGCTGTCTGATTCTGCTATCGATGCACAGTTAGACCTCTGTGAGGATGAAGAGTCAAGCAATTAAAGAGCTGCCTCAGTTTGCCACAGGAGAAAAACCTTCCAAGAGTAGCAGATATACTGACCCAGCTTCTGCAGACGGATGGCTCTGCAGAATTTAATTTGGTGAACAATGCTCTGTTAAGTATATTTAAGATGGATGTAAAAGGAACATTAGTGCCTTGTTCAGCCAGATTCTTCACGGAGAAGACATTTGTTAGAGAACAAGCAAATTCCTGTCCACAAATTAAGATGCTCCCAGATGAAGTGTTTGTTAACTAAGGAAGTGGAGGAGCTCACACCCACTGAATCCAGAAAGGACCTAGAGCATGAGACCGGTGAAGAGTTTGTTTTGTTCATTAAGATACTGTCTGGGGTAGAAAGCTTACAGACAGTGAGTGGGAGACAGCATCTGGTTAGAGCTGGTGGTAGGACAGGCTGACCTGGAGCAGACCTTCAGCCCCTCAGACTCTGACTGTGTGGACAGGCTACCGCACAGCATGGGTCAGGCTGTGACTCTCCTCTCTAAAAATGTCCATTCTACAAGACTTGTGATACTTTTCTGTGAGCGAGTTCTCCCTGATCTCACTATCCTAGCTACCGAAGTGAAAGGTTTTGATACACAGTTGGAGGCATTAAAGTTGTTGGCAGAGATGAGTTCGTTTTGTGGTAGCATGGAAAAACTAGAAACACATTTAAGAAAACTGTTGATGAGTTACTGGAGTATATGCCTCTCCCTCCAGAAGAAGCAGAAAATGGAGAGAAGGCTGGGGATGCAGAGCCCAAGCTGCAGTTCGGTTATGTGGAGAGCTATTGTACAGTTTTCATCAGTTGGGCCGAAAACTTCCAGACTTCCCAACAGCCAGACTGAATGAGGAAAAGTTCAAGGATGTGGAAATTAGGCTGCAGTACTTTGTACGGGACCTTCAGCTTTATACCAGACAACTTCGTTTGGCTCTCCAGGGTAAAACAGGCGAGGCCTTAAAAAGAGAGAACAGAGATCCAAGTTGTTGCATTGAAAATAACCAACAATATCAATGTTTTAATCAAGGATCTCTTCCACATTCCTCCTTTTTTTTTTTTAAATTTGTGTTTTATCTTTTATTAACTTGAGTACTTCCTATTTACATTTCGATTGTTATTCCCCTTCCCGGTTTCCGGGCCAACATCCCCCTAACCCCTCCCCTCCCCTTCTATATGGGTGTTCCCCTTCCCCATCCTCCCCCATTACCGCCCTCCCCGCGACAAAGAGCACAGTAACATTGTCCTGGACAGAGAGTTGAGATTGGGCAAAAGAGAACCAGTGTCACTAAAAAGTTCAGGTTTACAACCTAAGAAATCTGCAGGAGGACCAAAAGGTGTTGCCAGACAGATTTGTAATCCTCCTAGTAGAAAGTACAGCAGCAGTTTGGGCAACTTTAATTATGAGAGGAGCCTTCAGGGAAAGTAGAAGTGGCCAAGGTTGGGGAACATGAGGCAATCTTAGTTGAGGAAGACTCCACTGATTGCGACATCACATTCTTCAGCATTGTTGTGAGATTACTATACTTAAATTTTCTACTCATTGGACTGCCAGGGATGTCCCTTTAAAGGACTGCTGCCTTCAGCTGAAAGCTTTGCTGTTTGTTTGTTTATTTATTTTTACACTCCAGATATTATTTCCATCCCAGTCCACCCTCTGGCTGTTCCACATCCCACAGCTCCTCCCTGCCCGCCCTGTCTTCACAAGGATGACACACCCCACCTACCCCACTCATCACACTTTAAACTCCCTGGGGCCTCCAGTCTCTGGAGGGTTAGGTGCATCTTCTCTGACTGAACCCAGACTCATTAGTTCTCTGCTGTCTATGTGTTGCGGGCCTCATATCAGCTGGTGTATGCTGCCTGGTTGGTGATCCAGTGTCTGAGAGATCTTGAGGGTCCAGGTGAACTGAGAATCCTGGCTCTCTTACACGGTTGCCTTCCTCCTCAGCTTCCTCCAGCTTTTCCCTAATTCAACCAGAGGAGTCAGCAGCTTCTGTTCATTGGTTGGGTGCAAATATCTGCATCTGACTCTCTCAGCTGCTTGTTGCGTTCTTCCTTCGGAGGGCTGTCATGATAGGTCCCTTTATGTGAGTGCCCCATAGTCTCAGTAATAGTGTCAGGTCTCAGGGCCTCCCCTTGAGCTGGAACCCACTTTGAGCCTGTTTCTGGACCTTATTTTCCTCAGGCTCTTCTCCATTTCCATCCCTACAGTTCTTTCAGACAGGAACAATTGTGGGTCAGAGTTTTGTCTGTGAGCTAGCAACTCCATCCCAAACTTTATGCCCTGTCTTTCTGCTGGAGGTGGGTTGTACAATTTCCCTCTCCACACTGTAGGGCATTTCATCTAGGGTCTTTGAGTCTGTTATTTGTTGTTAAGAATTGTTTATGCTATTCTGTTTTGGTTTGTTTTCTTTTTTCTTTCTTTCTTTCTTTTTTTTTTTTTTTTTTTTTTTTGCCTTTCCAGATGATTTTGAGAATTGCTCTTTCCATGTCTTTGAAGAATTGTGTTGGGTTTTGATGGGGATTGCATTGAATTTGTACATTGCCTTTGGTAGTATGGCCAATGTTAATTCTGCCAATCCATGAACCTGGGAGATCTCTCCATTTTCTGAGATTTTCCTCAATTTCTTTCTTGAGAGACTTGAAATTATTGTCATATAGATCTTTCACTTGTTTGGTTAGAGTTACCCCAAAATATTTTATATTATTTCTGGCTACAGTGAAGAGAATTGTTTCCCTAATTTCTTTCTCAGCCTATTTATCATTTATATAAAAGAAGGCCACTGATTTATTTGAGTAAATTTTATATTTGGTCACTCTGCTGAAGTTGTTTATCAACTCTGGTAGAATTCTCTAGAGAAGTTCTCTGGTAGAATTTTTGAGGCTGTTTATGTATACTATCATATCATCTGCAAATAGTGATACCTTTATTTCTTCTTTACTAATTTGTATCCCCTGGTCTCTCTCTGTTTTCTTATTGTTCTAGCTAGCAATAGTACTATATTGAATAGGTATGGGGAGAGTGGGCTTACTTGTCTTGTCCCAGGTTTTAATGGGATTTGTTTCAAGCATCTCTTCATTTAATTTGGTATTGGCTATTAGTTTGCAGTAAATTGCTTTTATTATGTTTAGGTATGGGTCTTAAATTCCTGATCTCTCCAATACTTTTAACATGAAGGGGTGTTGTATTTTTTTAAATGATTTTTCTGCATCTCAGGAGCTGATCATGTGTTTTTTCTTTGACTTTGTTAATGTAGTGGATTACATTAGTGGATTTTTGTATATTGAACTACCCTTGTATCCCTGGCATGAAGTCTACTTGATCATGGTTAATGATGGTTTTGATGTGTTCTTGGATTCAGTTTGCAAGAATTTTATTGATTATTTTTTCATCAATATTCATAAGCCAGATTGGTCTGAAGTACTATTTTTTGGTTGAGTCCTTGTGTGGTTTAGAGTAATTGTGGCTTCATAGGCTGAATTAGGTAATACTCCTTTTGTTTCTATTTTATGGGATAGTTTGAGGAATATTGGTATCAGATCTTCTGTGAAGGACTTCTAGAGTTCTGCACTAAATTCCTCTGGCCCTGTGCTTTTTTGGTCGGGAGGTTTTTAATGATTTCTTCTATTTTCTTATGAGATATCATCCTGTTTAGATAGTTTACCTGCTCTTGATTTAACTTTGGTATGTGGTATCTGTCTAGAAAATCATCCATTTCATCTGGATTTTCCAGTTTTGTTTAGTATAGGCTTTTGTAGTAGGATCTGTTGATTCTTTGAATTTCCTGTGTTTCTGTTCTTACATGTCTCTTTTCATTTCTGATTTTGTGAATTTGAAAGTATTCACTGCCTCTGGGCCCTTTAGTTAGTTTGGCTAGGGATTATCTAACTTGTTGATTCTATCAAAGAATCAGCTTTTGGCATTGTTGATTCTTTGTATTGTTCTCTTTGTTTCTATTTGATTGATTTCAGCCCCGAGTTGGACTATTTCCTGCCTTCTACTCCTCTTGGGTGAGCTTGCTTCTTTTTGTTCTAGAGCTCTCAGGTGTGCTGTAAAGTTGCTACTGTGAGATCTCTCCAGTTTCTTTACCAGGGCACTTAGTGCTATGAATTTTCCTCTTAGCACTGCTTTCATTTTATCCTATAAATTTGGGTATGATGTGTCAACATTTTCTTTAAATCCCAGGAAGTCTTTAATTTCTTTCATTATTTCTTCCCAGACCAAATTATCATTGAGTAGAGTGTTGTTCATTTTTCATGTATATGTGGGCTTTCTGTTGTTTTTGCTGTTATGGTGAGAGTGGGGTTTTGAAGTCTCCCACTTTTATTATGTGGAGTTCAATGTGTGTTTTGAGCTTTATTAAAGTTTCTTTTTATGAATGTGGGTGTCCTTGCATTTGGGACATAGATGTTT
The DNA here is from genome assembly GCF_011064425.1 of Rattus rattus. NCBI lineage: Eukaryota > Metazoa > Chordata > Mammalia > Rodentia > Muridae > Rattus > Rattus rattus. The sequence goes on from NC_046162.1 coordinate 23,941,342, forward strand.
AGAATCGAGACTTTCCTTAGTGGATTTTCCCTTTGATGAATATGAAGTGTTTTTCCTCATCATGCTTGATAATTTTTGGTTGAAAGTCTATTTTACTGGTTATTAGGATGGCAGCTCCAACTAGTTTCTTGGGACCATTTGCTTGGAAGACCTTTTTCCATCCTTTTATACTGAGATAGTGTCTGTCTTTGTTATTGAGGTGTGCTTCTTGCATATCCAGTCTGTAAGCTTATTTTTGTTTTTTAGCATTTCAAATGTTGTTCCTGGTTTACAGGACATAAGCCCCCTATCTCATCCCACTCCCCTTCTTCTATAAGGGTGTTCCCCTCCCCATCCACCTCTCACCCACCCCCCACCCCTGCATTCCCCTATACTGGGTAGATTATGGTTTTTAATAGGTAAGTTGAGTCTATAATATTGAGAGATATTAAAGACAGATGACTGTTGTTTCCTGTTATATTTGTTTTTATATGCAGATTTATGTGTTTGTGGTTCTCTCCTTTTGGTTTTGTTGTGAGATAATTAATATCTTGTCTTTTCTTTTTTGTCAGTATGTTTTTTGTTTTGGACTTTTCCTTCTAGGTTCCTCTGTAGAGCTGGATGGGTAGGTAGATAGTGTTTGAATTTAGTTTTGTCCTGCATCTATGTTGTTGAGAGTTTTGCTGGGTATAATAGCCAGGGCTGGATTTGTGTTCTTAGGGTCTCCAAGACCTCTGTCCAGGCTCTTCTGGCTTTCATAGTCTCTGTTGAGAAGTCTGGTGTAATTCTGACAGGTCCACCTTTGCATTAGATTTGGTCTTTTCATTATGTCTTGAATTTCCTGGATATTTTGGGTTAGGTGTTTTTCATGTTTTGAATTTTGTTTGTTAGTTGTGTCAGTCTCTTCTAAGGTATCTTCTTCACCTGAGATTCTCTCTTCTATCTTTTGTAGTCTGTTGGAGATACTTACATCTGTTATTCCTGACCTTTGTTACTAGATTTTCCATTTCCAGGTTTGTCTCCATTTTTGTTTTCTTTATTGTTTTTACTTCCACATTTAGTTCTTGGACCACTCTATGTAATTCCTTCATCTGTTTAATTGTGTTTTTCCTGTATTTTCTTTAAGGGATTTATTTGTTTCCTCTTCAAGGATTTCTGCATGTTTACCTGTGTTTTCCTGTATTTCTTTCAGTGAGTTATTTATATTCTCCTTAAAGAACTTTATTATCTTCATGAGATAGGATTTTAGGTTAGCTTCCTGATTTTCAGGTGTGTTGATGTATTCAGGGCTTGTTGTAGTGGGAGAACTGGGTTCTGATGTTGCATATATATATATGCAACCAATATAAACGAATATATATATATATATATATATATATATATATATATATATATATGGTTTCTGTTACTTATGCTCTTGCACTTGCCTCTTGTCATATTGTTTCTTTGGTGTTTGCTGGTCTCAGTGACTCTTGAGTCTGCCTCTTTTGTCCCTGGGTTACAACAGCTCTACTGGTAGGCCTGTAGCCCTTACTATAGAAGATCTCCTGTGGGGCTTTCCAAGTAGAAGGTAGGGCAGAGAAGTTGCTCATCTGTTACCCTGGCTGCAGTAGACCTTCTGGGAGGGCTTCAGACAGTTGGATCTTCAGAGGAGCAGTCAAACTGTTGTCCTGTGTGATGTTGTTCTTCAGATGGCCTTTGGACTATGGTTTCTGTTTCCCTGTTTGTAGCCAAATACCAGGGCGGCTTTCAGTCTTTTGGGTCAATAGTATTCCGTGCCACAGAGCCCCCAGAAGGTCTTCAGACTGTGGTGTCAGTTGGGTTGCCCAGTTGCCCAGGAACTCCTAGGATGCCTTCAAGCTGTTGTGCCCTGGGAATAGCAGATCTCCTGGGATGCTTCAGGATGTGGTTTCAAATGCTCTGAGAACAGTGGTTCTTCTGGTATGCCTCAGGGTATGATGTCTTCCAGGGAACAGACTAGCTAATAGAAAGAACCAGGCAGAAAGGGATTGGTATTCACCAGTGCGGGGTTTGGTGTGTGATGGGTATCCGGGTCTACTAGGCGCCCAGGGGCAGCTATGGGACTTTGGGAGGGTGCTTACTGAATGCTCTGAGTGCAGCAGATCTTCTGGTTTGCCTCAGGATATAGTCTCATGTTCTTTCTTTGTTTGTATGTAAGATCTACTTTTGTAGAAGACCATGGTTGTGTCCAAGGTATAACTGCAACAATATTTTTGGATGCTTTGTCTGTAGCCTTGATTTGTTTTCACAATATCCTCATTATATAATCCAGACTTCATCATGTGAATCTTGCTTTTGCACATCTTGATAATTTTTATTGAGAACTGACTCTAATGGACTCTAGCTTGTGATCTGGTAAAGATCATCACTTTTGAAAAGTTACTTATTTTCCTCCCTGTTCTGTTAGTTTTTTGCTCAATACATAGAGAATAATAATAATAAAAAAAGTTACCTCTAGCCTTCACAAGCACCATGGTGTGTGTGTGTGTGTGTGTGTGTGTGTGTGTGTGTGTGCGCGCGCGCGCATGTGCATTCCCCATAAATGTTTTTAAAATGGACTGAAAAACATGTAGTAGAGATTTAGATGTATGGAAAACGACTATTGGCAGTAGCAAGAAAATAAGGAGGACATTTTTGGCTTGGCAAATTTCAGGCTGTGTTAAATTTTACATCATTTAAGTTTCCACATACTCAGAATAATTTGCAAAATATTATTTGATTAATATGATTTTGGAAAGATTTTAAGAAGAGAATTAAGTGTACTAATTATTAACTATTGCCAACTATAACAATTGCAAAACGAAAAAGTATCTAAAAGACAGGCACATTTTTTTGAGTGAGTCTATGGGCTGATACCGTGATCATGTCAGTACAGGCTGTAGTTTGCCTGAACTGTGTTAGGTCCTATATTTGTAATTTTGGAAATAACAATTTAGATCAGGATGGATTTAGCTTGAAGAGTTTAAATTTATCCAGAACTGCTCAAAATTTGTTTTCAGAATGCCTTAGTCTTCCTTACTTGGTGGTGGCAAGGTTCTGGGAGTAAAACAGCTCAGTTGTGTTAGGCATTATGAAAAACTCAGAATGTGTTCTTAAGTTTGTGTTCTCTTTGGAACACATTGACTGATACCTCAATGACCGGATAAGTCAGATGACCAAACCAGGAGTCAGAGCAGAACAGATCAATACAGAGCAGGAAAAAGACACACCATTGAAGTCAGTATTAGGTCAGTTAATGTAAATCATTGAGTGCAACAGTGTAACTTTTCTTTTTCTTGTAACCTAAGAAGCACAGGATCTATGATTCAATTAAGAACTTTACTGGGCAGTTTTGGTTATAGTATTACTGAGTGGCTGTTTAATTATGAAGCTAGTTATATGCTATCTAGTTTGGTTATTTCTTCAAATGATAAGGACTACTCTTGGATTTGACACTTGATATTTTTCTTTTTGGAACAAATGAAAATTATAAGAAATTGACTACATGTTTATAATATAGGCTTTTATGTTTCTGTTAAATATGAAGACATCATCTTTCTTTTATACAGCGGTGATTATTCTTTATTTAAAGGAGGCACTGTCGATAAGAGTAAAATATTTTAATTATTTCTGGAGGTAGACTATGTTAGACAAAAGAAGAGGAAAGTATTTAATAATTGGACTCAGTTCTATGTGGGTGAAGTGTAGCACATCAGACTAGTCAGTCCTCTTAGCAAAGCTTCCCAGATTTAGAATGGCTTTTATATTGTGCTGAGACATTAACAAACTTGGTCTTATAATGCACCTACCTCAGAAGTATGACTTTATTATAATTGTTTATCTATTTGCACCTATTAAAAGGCCCTGCTGCTATTAAAAATGTTACACCCTTGCCTCAGATTATTTTTTTATAGCTTAAAAACTGTCTTATATAAGCAGATGCTTACTTTGGCAAACACAAAGATCTCATATTTTACAGTTGAAGGAATGGAGAGTTTTCCTAAGGCAACTTGTGTTTCCAAGGTGTAGGTTGGAAACTGTATATGCCTCTAGTCCACATTTAATTATTTCTGTTTCTGATCTTGCTGCCATAAAGTGGAAAACATCGAGGCTGAAATTTCAATTTGGAGAGTTATCACAAGGGGAATACAAGTGAAGATCCGAACCTTGGCAATTATTTACTACGAAGACAAGAAAATGCAAATGATCACTATGTGTGAGCTTATGAAGATCTATAGCAGCCATCTGTTAAAATAGTTCAAAAGCAAAAGTTTGGTTAGTTATTACTGACTGGTTTTAATAAGCTTGAATGATGCTAGCACCAGCAAGGAATTTCAATCTGAAGTTGACTCATTATTTTGCTATCAGCGTTCCACAATCAGTGTCAGATTACCATGGCTCATGCAGAGCAGCAGGTAGACCAGATGCTGAACATTAAATTAGCAAAATAACAAGCCAAGATTCGCCTTGCAAGCTCTGATTCGTACTTGCCTTCCTCCCACACTTAAAAAGCAGAATGAAGAACTGTTGGGACATAGTGCAGTTCTATGGCATGGAGGCCTCTCTTAATGCATTTCACCTTGAGGTATTCATGTGTTTTTTTTAAATATGATAACGTTGTGTCATTGTATGAGCAAATACCTGGTGTAGGTGATGTTTCTGTTACTATTCTAAAGAATATACTTCCTTAAGAGCAGATTACTTGGGAAATTCATAATGTGGCTGCTTCTATATAAAAGATAATTCTCACTCTCTCTCTTTCACTCTCTCTCTCTCTGTTTTTTTTTTTTTGCTATTTTCATATCTCCCTTTTCTATAGTCCCTCCTCACCCCCTGACCCTTCGTGTATGTGTGTGTGTGTGTGTGTGTGTGTGTGTGTGTGAGAGAGAGAGAGAGAGAGAGAGAGAGAGAGAGAGAGAGAGAGAGAGAGAGAGACTTTCTCACCCTTTCCTTATCTCCATATGAAACTTAGGGGCTCACATATTTTGATAAAGACTCACTCATTGAACCACATATCACCTCCACAGCACGATCTCATTTCAAATGGTTATTGGTATACTTACAGAAAGTGAGAGGATAAATATTTCTAGTCTTTTATAGAAAGAAATTAGCTGATATATACAGATGTTGAGAAATTCAGTCTTTAATTTTCACTTGGGTATCCTACCCCTAGAGGCTAAACAATATGATCCTTAAGTAAACTGGTTGACTTTCCATTATTTTATCATTTTGAGGGATGGTGTTCTTCATTGAAAGTGACATAAAAATAAAAGAAATAAGCTTGCAACAGTTCTCAGAATATGGCCCTAAAGAAATAAAGGCTTTTGTACATCTGACATCATTTAGCAGCGGAAGAATGCTGAGCTAGCTAGCTTTCTTTTTCTTGACTGGCAACACATTATCAGTCCAATTTTAGAGTAAAAAGCCAACTTTTCAAAAAGGACAGCTCTACTTTTACAGACATTATTATTGCCTGTCATTATTGAAGTCATCTATTATTCACTACATTCATGACTTCAGTTACATTTTCTTTGCAAAAATTTTGAAACATAGGGAAAACAATTTAACATCTAGAACAATGATGACACCATTGAATATATGATTTTCTATTATGATATTTTTACTAAAAAATAAAATAGGCTATGGTAGTATTACTTAGTGTATACAATAGACTATGGTATTGTTATCAAGAATATAAACTAGGCTATGGTATTTTAATCAAGAAAATAATTTAAGTTATGGTATTGCCACCAGGTATATAAAATATACTATGCTGTTGTTATAAAAATTTAAAATTGGTTATGACATGATTACCAAGAATATGAGTATTATATTGAATAAAAAACTTCATTCATATCTGAAAATGCAATAAACATTCCTGTTGTGTGACATTATCAAGAACGAGAAGTTTGTACTGGAGAGGTGGTTCAGCATCTAAGAACAGTGGTTGGCATTCCAGAGGACCTGGGACAAATTCCTAGTAACAATATGGTGACTCACAACATCTAACCATAGTTCAATAGAATCTGATACCCTCTTCTGGCCTCCACGGGCACAAGCCATGTAAATGGTACATATGAGTATATGCAGACAAAATACTCAAACATAAAAATTCATGCATCTTTTTAAAAATAATATGAAGTTTAATTTTATCATACTTTCTAAAACACATTAGAATTTTTTTATAATCCACGCTAATAATGGTTATATAACAGTTGAGAAGCAAGGAAGTCAAAATTACAATGAGACTATTAAAAAAGTCATAACAGTAATATCACATGGGGGAATATTCCCATCTGGGTAAAATATCTTCAAAGTTTGCTTTACCTGAGATAAAGCTCTTCAGGTCAGGGACTCTCCTGGGCTGTAAAGAGATCTCCCAAAGGATGCAGACATATTATTGAAATGTGTGGAAGGAGCATGGTATAGTGGATAAGTCTGATATGAATGCTGACTGACAAGAGCGTTCTTATGAGGCTACTTTTCTAAACAAAAAAAAATTAAAAGGCACATTGAGTGGATTTTTCTCAAAGGAGATTCACAAACATGACTATAAAACTGACAAACCCCACATGCTTTTACATATTTCCATTCTTTAGATAGGAATCAATAGATCACAGCTCACAGGACAAAATAGTGTGTTGGCTGTTTTTGCTTGCTTCTCTCACCATTGTGCAGAGCTTCAGATTTACCTATAAATTGAACAGACAGTGCACAGAGTTCCCTATATAGTCTTCTTCTTGTTCTTAACTTTTTATTGGATATTTTTTATTACATTTCAAATGTTATCCCTTTTCCTGGTTTCTTGTCCATAAACACCCTATCCCATTTCCCCTCCTCTTCTTCTGTGAGGGTGTCCCCAGCCAGCCACTCACCCCTTCCTGCCTTCCTTCCCTGACATTCCCCTACACTGGGGTGTCCAGCTTTGGCAGGACCAAGGGCTTCTCCTCCCACGGGTGTACAACAAGGCCATCCTCTGCTACATATGCAGTTGGAGTCATGGGTCTGTCCATGTGTAGTCTTTGAGTAGTGGTTTAGTTTCTGAGAGGTCTGGTTGGTTTGTATTGATGTTTTATTTTTTATTTATTTATTTATTTATTTATTTATTTTATTAACTTGAATATTTCTTATATACATTTCGAGTGTTATTCCCTTTCCCGGTTTCAGGGCAAACATCCCCTTCCTCCCCCTTCCTTATGGGTGTTCCCCTCCCCACCCTCCCCCATTGCTGCCTCCCCGACAGTCTAGTTCACTGGGGTTCATTCTTAGCAGGACCCAGGGCTTCCCCTTCCACTGGTGCTCTTACTAGGATATTCATTGCTACCTATGAGGTCAGAGTCCAGGGTCAGTCCATGTATAGTCTTTAGGTAGTGGCTTAGTCCCTGGAAGATCTGGTGGCTTGGCATTGTTGTACATATAGGGTCTCGAGCCCCTTCAAGCTCTTCCAGTTCTTTCTCTGATTCCTTCAACGGGGGTCCTATTCTCAGTTCAGTGGTTTGCTGCTGGCATTCGCCTCTGTATTTGCTGTATTCTGGCTGTGTCTCTCAGGAGCGATCTACACTTCTGCACTTCTTTGCTTCATCCATCTTGTCTAATTGGGTGGCTGTATATATATGGGCCACATGTGGGGCAGGCTCTGAATGGATGTTCCTTCAGTCTCTGTTTTAATCTTTGCCTCTATCTTCCCTGCCAAGGGTATTCTTGTTCCCCTTTTAAAGAAGGAGTGAAGCATTCACATTTTGATCATCCGTCTTGAGTTTCATTTGTTCTAGGCATCTAGGGTAATTCAGGCATTTGGGCTAATAGCCACTTATCAATGAATGCATACCATGTATGTCTTTCTGTGATTGGGTTAGCTCACTCAGGATGATATTTTCCAGTTCCAACCATTTGCCTACAAATTTCATAAACTCGTTGTTTTTGATAGCTGAGTAATATTCCATTGTGTAGATATACCACATTTTCTGTATCCATTCCTCTGTTGAAGGGCATCTGGGTTCTTTCCAGCTTCTGGCTATTATAAATAAGGCTGCGATGAACATAGTGGAGCACGTGTCTTTTTTATATGTTGGGGCATCTTTTGGGTATATGCCCAAGAGAGGGATAGCTGGATCCTCAGGCAGTTTAATGTCCAATTTTCTGAGGAACCTCCAGACTGATTTCCAGAATGGTTGTACCAGTCTGCAATCCCACCAACAATGGAGGAGTGTTCCTCTTTCTCCACATCCTCGCCAGCATTTGCTGTCACCTGAGTTTTTGATCTTAGCCATTCTCACTGGTGTGAGGTGAAATCTCAGGGTTGTTTTGATTTGCATTTCCCTGATGACTAAAGATGTTGAACATTTCTTTTAGGTGTTTCTCAGCCATTCGCATTCCTCAGCTGTGAATTCTTTGTTTAGCTCTGAACCCCATTTTTAATAGGGTTATTTGTCTCCCTCTGGTCTAACTTTTGAGTTCTTTGTATATTTTGGATATAAGGCCTCTATCTGTTGTAGGATTGGTAAAGATCTTTTTCCCAATCTGTTGGTTGCCGTTTGTCCTAACCACAGTGTCCTTTGCCTTACAGAAGCTTTGCAGTTTTATGAGATCCCATTTGTCGATTCTTGATCTTAGAGCATAAGCCATTGGTGTTTTGTTCAGGAAATTTTTTCCAGTGCCCATGTGTTCAGATGCTTCCTAGTTTTTTCTTCTATTAGTTTGAGTGTGTCTGGTTTGATGTGGGTCCTTGATCCACTTGGACTTAAGCTTTGTACAGGGTGATAAGCATGGATCGATCTGCATTCTTCTACATGTTGACCTCCAGTTGAACCAGCACCATTTGCTGAAAATGCTATCTTTTTCCATTGGATGGATTTGGCTCCTTTGTCAAAAATCAAGTGACCATAGGTGTGTGGGTTCATTTCTGGGTCTTCAATTCTGTTCCATTGGTCTATCTGTCTGTCTCTGTACCAATACCATGCAGTTTTTATCACTATTGCTCTGTAATACTGCTTGAGTTCAGGGATAGTGATTCCCCCTGAAGTCCTTTTATTGTTGAGGATAGTTTTAGCTATCCTGGGTTTTTTGTTATTCCAGATGAATTTGCAAATTGTTCTGTCTAACTCTTTGAAGAATTGGATTGGTATTTTGATGGGGATTGCATTGAATCTGTAGATCGCTTTTGGTAAAATGGCCATTTTTACTATATTAATCCTGCCAATCCATGAGCATGGGAGATCTTTCCACCTTCTGAGGTCTTCTTCAATTTCTTTCTTCAGTGTCTTGAAGTTCTTATTGTACAGATCTTTTACTTGCTTGGTTAAAGTCACACCGAGGTATTTTATATTATTTGGGTCTATTATGAAGGGTGTCGTTTCCCTAATTTCTTTCTCGGCTTGTTTCTCTTTTGTGTAGAGGAAGGCTACTGATTTATTTGAGTTAATTTTATACCCAGCCACTTTGCTGAAGTTGTTTATCAGCTTTAGTAGTTCTCTGGTGGAACTTTTGGGATCACTTAAATATACTATCATATCATCTGCAAATAGTGATATTTTGACTTCTTCTTTTCCGATCTGTATCCCCTTGACCTCCTTTTGTTGTCTGATTGCTCTGGCTAGAACTTCAAGAACTATATTGAATAAGTAGGGAGAGAGTGGGCAGCCTTGTCTAGTCCCTGATTTTAGTGGGATTGCTTCAAGTTTCTCTCCATTTAGTTTAATGTTAGCAACTGGTTTGCTGTATATGGCTTTTACTATGTTTAGGTATGGGCCTTGGATTCCTATTCTTTCCAGGACTTTTTTATCATGAAGGGGTGTTGAATTTTGTCAAATGCTTTCTCAGCATCTAATGAAATGATCATGTGGTTTTGTTCTTTCAGTTTGTTTATATAATGGATCCGTTGATGGTTTTCCGTGTATTAAACCATCCCTGCATGCCTGGGATGAAGCCTACTTGATCATGGTGGATGATTGTTTTGATGTGCTCTTGGATTCGGTTTGCCAGAATTTTGTTGAGTATTTTTTCGTCAATGTTCATAAGGGAAATTGGTCTGAAGTTCTCTTTCTTTGTTGGGTCTTTGTGTGGTTTAGGTATAAGAGTAATTGTGGCTTCATAGAAGGAATTCGGTAGTGCTCCATCTGTTTCAATTTTGTGGAATAGTTTGGATAATATTGGTATGAGGTCTCCTATGAAGGTCTGATAGAATTCTGCACTAAACCCGTCTGGACCTGGGCTCTTTTGGTTGGGAGACCTTTAATGACTGCTTCTATTTCCTTAGGAGTTATGGGGTTGTTTAACTGGTTTTATCTGTTCCTGATTTAACTTGATTACCTGGTATCTATCTAGAAATTGTCCATTTCCTGTAGATTTTCAAGTTTTGTTGAATATAGGCTTTATAGTAAGATCTGATGATTTTTTTTGAATTTCCTCTGAATCTGTAGTTATGTCTCCCCTTTTCATTTCTGATTTTGTTAATTTGGACACACTCTCTGTGTCCTCTCGTTAGTCTGGCTAGGGTTTATCTATCTTGTTGATTTTCTCAAAGAACCAACTTTTTGGTTCTGTTGATTCTTTCTATGGTCCTTTTGTTTCTACTTGGTTGATTTCAGCTCTGAGTTTGATTATTTCCTGCCTTCTACTCCTCCTGGGTGTATTTGCTTCTTTTTTTGTTCTAGAGCTTTTAGGTGTGCTGTCAAGCTGCTGACATATGCTCTTTCCTGTTTCTTTCTGGGGCACTCAAGCTATGAGTTTTCCTCTTAGCACAGCTTTCATTGTGTCCCATAAGTTTGGGTATGTTGTACCTTCATTTTCATTAAATTCTAAAAAGTTTTTAATTTCTTTCTTTATTTCTTCCTTGACCAGGTTATCATTGAGTAGAGCATTGTTCAGTTTCCACGATATGTGGGGCATTCTTCCCTTATTGTTATTGAAGACCAGCTTTAGGCCGTGGTGGTCCGATAGCACGCATGGGATTATTTCTATCTTTCTGTATCTGTTGAGGCCTGTTTTTGACCAATTATATGGTCAATTTTGGAGAAAGTACCATGAGGAGCTGAGAAGAAGGTATATCCTTTTGCTTTTAGGGTAGAACGTTCTATAAATATCCGTTAAGTCCATTTGGCTCATGACTTCTCTTAGTCTGTCCTCATCTCTGTTTAATTTCTGTTTCCATGATCTGTCCATTGATGAGAGTGGGGTGTTGAAATCTCCCACTATTATTGTGTGAGGTGCAATGTGTGTTTTGAGCTTTAGTAAGGTTTCTTTTACGTATGTAGGTGCCCTTGTATTTGGGGCATAGATATTTAGGATTGAGAGTTCATCTTGGTGGATTTTTCCTTTGATAAATATAAAGTGTCCTTCCTTATCTTTTTTGATGACTTTTAGTTGGAAATTGATTTTATTTGATATTAGAATGGCTACTCCAGCTTGCTTCTTCTGACCATTTGCTTGGAAAGTTGTTTCCCAGCCTTTCACTCTGAGGTAGTGTCTGTCTTTGTCTCTGAGAGTGTGTTTCCTGTAGGCAGCAGAATGCAGGGTCCTCGTTCTATGTATCCAGTTTGTTAATCTATGTCTTTTTATTGGGGAGTTGAGGCCATTGATGTTGAGAGATATTAAGGAATAGTGATTATTGCTTCCTGTTATATTCATATTTGGATGTGAGGTTGTGTTTGTGTGCTTTTCTCCTCTTTGTTTTGTTGCCAAGACGATTAGTTTCTTGCCTCTTCTTGGGTATAGCTTGCCTCCTTATGTTGGGCTTTACCATTTATTATCCTTTGTAGTGCTGGATTTGTAGAAAGATATTGTGTAAATTTGGTTTTGTCATGGAATATCTTGGTTTCTCCATCTGTGTTAATTGAGAGTTTTGCAGGATACAGTAGCCTGGGCTGGCATTTGTGTTCTCTTAGGGTCTGTATGACATCAGTCCAGGATCTTCTGGCCTTCATAGTTTCTGGCGAGAAGTCTGGTGTGATTCTGATAGGTCTGCCTTTATATGTTACTTGACCTTTTTTCCCTTACTGCTTTTAATATTCTTTCTTTATTTTGTGTGCGTTTGGTGTTTTGACTATTATGTGACGGAGGTGTTTCTTTTCTGGTCCAATCTATTTGGAGTTCTGTAGGCTTCTTGTATGCCTATGGGTATCTCTTTTTAGGTTAGGAAGTTTTTCTTCTATGATTTTGTTGAAGATATTTACTGGTCCTTTGAGCTGGGAGTCTTCACTCTCTTCTATACCTATTATCCTTAGGTTTGATCTTCTCATTGAGTCCTGGATTTCCTGTATGTTTTGGACCAGTAGCTTTTTCCGCTTTACATTATCTTTGACAGTTGAGTCAATGATTTCTATGGAATCTTCTGCTCCTGAGATTCTCTCTTCCATCTCTTGTATTCTGTTGGTGAAGCTTGTATCTACAGCTCCTTGTCTCTTCTTTTTGGTTTTCTATATCCAGGGTTATTTCCATGTGTTCTTTCTTGATTGCTTCTATTTCCATTTTTAATTCCTTCAACTGTTTGATTGTGTTTTCCTGGAATTCTTTCAGGGATTTTTATGATTCCTCTCTGTAGGCTTCTACTTGTTTATTAATGTTTTCCTGTGTTTCTCTAAGGGAGTTCTTCACGTCTTTCTTGAAGTCCTCCAGCATCATGATCAAATATGATTTTGAAACTAGATCTTGCTTTTCTGGTGTGTTTGGATATTCCATGTTTGTTTTGGTGGGAGAATTGGGTTCCGATGATGTCATGTAGTCTTGGTTTCTGTTGCTTGGGTTCCTGCGCTTGCCTCTCGCCATCAGATTATCTCTAGTGTTACTTTGTTCTGCTATTTCTGACAGTGGCTAGACTGTCCTATAAGCCTGTGTGTCAGGAGTGCTGTAGACCTGTTTTACTGTTTTCTTTCTGCCAGTATTGGGGACAGAGTGTTCTGCTTTCGTGCGTGTAGTTTTTCCCCTCTACAGGTCTTCAGCTGTTCCTGTGGGCCTGTGTCTTGAGTTCACCAGGCAGGTCACTTGCAGCAGAAAAGTTGGTCTTACCTGTGGTCCTGAGGCTCAAGTTCGCTCGCGGGGTGCTGCCCACGGGCTCTCCGAGGTGGCAGCACCCAGGAAGATCTGCGCCGCCCCTTCCGGGAGCCTCCGTGCACCAGGGTTCCAGATGGCCTCCGGTGTTTTCCTCTGGAATCAGCAATGTGTGTAGAGAGCAGTCTCTTCTGGTTTCGCAGGCGTGTCTGCCTCTCTGAAGGTTTAGCTCTCCTTCCCACGGGATTTGGGTGCAGAGAACTGTTTATCCGGTCTGTTTCCTTCAGGTTCCGGCGGTGTCTCAGGCAGGGCTCCTGCCTCACCTGGGCCCTCTCCACGGGAGCCCAGAGGCCTTATACAGTTTCCTCTTGGGCCAGGGATGTGGGCAGGGGTGGGCAGTGTTGGTGGTCTCTTCTGCTCTGCAGCCTCAGGAGTGCCCACCTGACCAGGCGGTGGTATCTCTCCCACGGGTTCTGGGAGCAGAGAGCTGCTGCGGGCCGGGATCTGTATTGATGTTTTAATGGGGTTGCAAGCCCCTTCAGCTCCTCCGTTCTTTTCTCTAACTCCTCCAATGGGGATTCTGCTCTCAGTTCATGGTTGGCTGTGAGCATTTGCCTCTGTGTCATGCTCTGGTAGAGTTTCTCAGGAAACAGCTATATCAGGCTTTTGTCAGCATGCAGTTCTTGACATCAGCAATATTGTCTGGTTTAGTGGCTGTATGTATATGGGCTGGATCCCCAGGTGGACCAGACTCTGAGTGGCCATTCCTTCTAAGAGGAGATATGGAGACAAAGTTTGGAGAAGAATGAAGGAATGAGCATTCTTCTTGTCCTTATTTTGCCTGTAATTAACATTTATTTTATCAATAGGGTTCATTTTTTTGAAACTGATGAATTTGTATTGTTCTTTGTATTGATATTGTGAACTGTAGTTTATAACTTACACTAAGGTTCACTTTGGGGACTGTATAATGTCATATATAGATCATGACAGGATCCTGTGAACAATTTTCCCTATTTCCACCTGTCATCTCTCTTCTGTCTACTTCACTCCCATGGTAAGTGGGCTGATCTATAATGCTCTGTACTCTACCTTTTACAGAAAGTCACAGAGTGGGATTTAGGGAGGATTCAGCTTTTGAAAGACGATTATAAAATGGAATACTACTCAGCTATTAAAAACAATAACTTTATGAAATGGATGGAACTAGAAAATATCATCCTGAGTGAGGTAACCGAGTCACAAAAGACACACGTGGTATGCACTCACTGATAAGTGGATATTAGCCCAAAAGCTTGAAATACTCAAGATATAATTTCCAGATTACATGAAGGTCAAGAAGAAGAAAGACTGAAGCATGGAAGCTTCTGTCTTTCTTAGAAGGGAAGACAAAATATTCAAGGGGAAATATACAGTGAGAAAGCTTGCATTAGAGACTGAAGGAAAGGCCATCCAGAGACTGCCCCACCTGGGGATCCATCCCATATGTAGACACCAAACCCAGACACTACTGTGGATGCTAAGAAGTGCTTGCTGACAGGAGCCTGATATAGCTGTCTCCTGAGAGGCTCTGCCTGAGTCTGACAAATACAGAGGCAGATGCTTGAGGCCAACCACTGGACTGAGCACGGGATCCCCAATGGAGGAGTTAGAGAAAGGACTGGAGGAGCTGAAGTGGTTTGCAACCCCATAGGAAGAACAACAATATCAACCAGTCAGATCCTCTCATAGTTCTGCCAGTGACTAAACTGCCAGCCAGAGTACACATGGAGGGACCCATGGCTCCAGCTGAATATGTAGCAGAGGATGGCCTTTAACAGACATCAATGGGAGGAGAGACCCTTGGTACTGTGAAGGCTCGATGCCCCAGTGTAGGGAAATACTAGGGCAGGGAGGCAGGATTGGGTGGGATGTAGGGGAGAACCCTCATAGAAGCAGGGGAAAGAGGATGGGATAGGGGGTTTCCAGAGGGGAAATCAGGAAATGGGATAACATTTGAAATGTAAATAAATAAAATATCCAACAAAAAATTAAAATGAAAAAAAAAAAAGATGATTGGTTTCACTTAGCAAGATGTGTTCAAGACTCCTCTGACTTGCATCATGATTTGAATGTGCACCTCCGTTAGTTGCAGAACCGCATTGTTTTGTATGGAAATAACACAGGCCATTTAGCTTGGTTGTTCCCAGTTGTTCACAATTATGAATAGAAATTTTATTAAAATCTGTGTGTAGAGTTCTGCATAGAAACAAATTTGCCATTCACTTGGGCAAATGTTAGGAATTCCCTTGGTGAATCATTCAACAATACCATATTTTGTTCTGAAGTACATCCATGAGATATTTCCTGAAGCCATTGTACTAGTTCTTACTCCCATCAGCAAGAGATGGCAATGTCTACTGAGCTTAGCCACTGATTTTATTTTGCTCTGCTAGTGTTTAGAATCCAATCTTTTATAACCTCTGTGTAGTAGTGCCTCATTGTCACCAGTTGCTTGTCTTCATAGATACAGTTGGTTTATTAAGCATCTCCATGTTTGGCTAAGTACTGGCCCTTTTCCTCCTTTCATGGTACATGGAGGAGAAAGAACAATTCCTTCAGGTATGTGTCCACAGAACCTGAACTGTTTATTGTTTCCAGGCAAAAAAATCATTGTAGAGAATTGTTTACAATAGGCTTGCTTTCTAGTCCACTCCTTAATGAACTTAAACACATAATTCCTATGTGTTTGTTCACCAGAAAATGGTGAAGGATATTTTTTTACTCTATGATTGTTAAGGCTACGCAAAGTCCATCCTGCATAGAGTGTTATGGACCTCATGCTGTATAATTTGTTGTAAAAACAATTTTGTGGAACAACCAGATATACTGCTGGTGTCCAACACTGACAAACTATCATCATAAACCTTACAACTATGGATGGAGTGATACTGAAGGCATAATGAATTCAGTAGTTTGTGCATGCTCCAATTTGTCTGGGAAATAATGTGGCTTGGTTTGTATTTGAAATTATTATAGCATATAAAGATAAAATGTTGTCTATTCTCTTTTGTCTACCAACCTTAACAATCATTTAAAATGTAATCCTTTCTTATAGACTCTAGATGAATGAAGCATTTATCAATCATACTAACTGTTAGAATAATGTTTTCCTGCTCCATTCGCTATCTTCAGGACCACTCCAGCCCTGATGGTTCAAGTTTAGATTACAGCGCATCCAGTCTTTCTGATAGCATTATACCACAGTTCATAATTTTTGATCTACCGTACCAGTATATTTAAAGAAAGAAATCTTTGGAAATTGAAAACTATTCAGTACCAGTATGCAAGGGAAGCTTGGGGCCTTGAATCCATTTTGATTGGTGATTAGTTGATTAGCACTAAATGAAATTCCGTTTGATGACAAGTCCATGTCTAATTGCTTTCAGAACTATTTTAGTTTTCAAAATAGGAATGAGGAATTAGCATACCGTAAACTCAATCTTGACAATGAAATGGCAGAGATTCTCACTCATTGGTCATCCACGGAGTCAAGAGCTGGAGTTATTTGCCTCTGATTACATGGGCAGAGGCTGGGTGTGAAGATAATGCTGTCACAGACGGCCATAGCTTCCCCAGTCATCAACAACGGAACGGCACAGCACTGCTGCCTCACTGCTGCTATCTTTGTTGTGCAAAGCACTGTCTGTTTCTTTCTCATCATGCTTTCTTTCATCTTTCAAGCTGTAATGGACACTTTATCCCCAAACGTTCATTTGGTTCCTGACTGGAAACAGACATGACACGAAAGTGATGTGACATGAGCAATGACAGCAAGAAATCGGCAAACTTATTTTCTGGGGTTGGTTCTGGCATGACGAAAATATGCAGTTTCAGAATCATGGATGTTCTCTTTTGGCCTCTTCATCTTTAGAATTCCTATCCATCCCAATGCCACATGACTATATAGGACTATACAGCAAATATAGTAAGTAATAATATTATATGTGCAGAGACAAAGTCATCACTTTTAACATACCCTTTTCTCTGTGTGGGTGTATTTGTTTTATGTGTATGATGTATTATTCAATTAGTGTGTGTGTGTGTGTGTGTGTGTGTGTGTGTGTGTGTGTAAGCATGTGCACATTCCTACGGTATATAAGATGTATATGGTACACATTTGCATGGAGACCAAAGGAAGATATCTGGTGTCCTGCTCTGTTATTCTCTGCTTTCCTCCTCTGAGACAAGTCTCTCCTTGAACTTGGATCTAGGCTGACTAGCAGCAAGGGCAAGTGATGCCCCTATCTCTGTCCCTCACAGTGTTGGGGGGCTACAGGTGCATGGCAATACCTTGTATTTTTTTTCCTCCATCTTTATTAGCTTGAGTATTTCTTATTTACATTTCGATTGTTATTCCCTTCCCGGTTTCTGGGCCAACATCCCCCTAACCCCTCCCATTCCCCTTCTATATGGGTGTTCCCTTCCCCATCCTCCCCCCATTACCGCCCTCCCCCCAACAATCACGGTCACTGGGGGTTCAGTCTTGGCAGGACCAAGGGCTTCCCCTTCCACTTGTATGTTACATGGGTGCTGTAGATTCAAACACAGATTATCCTGCCTGTGGAGCGTGCACTCTTATCCACTGAGCCATCATTCCATCCCTACCAGATGTCTGGTAGAGTGTGTGTAGGAATGAGGAGTTGCTCGCAGGTACCTGGGTGATCCTTCTCTGTGTCAGGATGCTGCTGGTAAGCATCCCTCAGTTGACTGTTACATGAAAACATTTATTCTCTGCTCTCCGCATTTTCGGTGCCAGTTACTGGAAAACATCACTTAATCCTTAGTATTTAAAGCATCTCCAACTGGCTTCACCATAATGCTTGTCCATGAAGTCCAAATTTGTGGTTGTTCCTCTGTACAAAACAGGTTTTCTCTCTACTTGCATGTAATTTCACCTATTAGGTTGCCATCTCACCCACAGAGAGCATGTGTCTCCCTGTTTCCACTTGGCTATGATATATATTCTTTACCCACTTGTTCCGCATAGGATTTTTTTTTTCATTTTTATTTTAAAGTCCAGATTATTGCACCTTTGCTTTGTTTATGCCCCTGTGCGGTTGCTAACATCTTACTGTCTTTCGCTTTTTAAATACCTAGTTATTTCAAACAGTATTCATGATTCCTAAACTTTTTCTTGATGTAGATGTTTATGTAGATATTTTCAATATTAAGATATGCTGCCTGTTCAAATTTTAATGGTCCTATGATTGGGTTATATCTTTATCAGTGCTGTGTATAGTTAATAGTTATATTTACTTAAAAAATAAAACCCTTTCTTTGATTTATCTTAAACTGATAGCATCCTATATTCGCACAGGCTGTGCTCTATCTTTTACTGTTATGTGAGTTCTCGAGAGGCAAGGGCCATGCCTGACACAATTTTCTACTTTCCACAGCTCCGTGCACATAATAGCTAATCAATAAAGGCTTTTCAAAGCAGAGAGATATACAAAATGATATAAAAACGAAAGGCTGAATATACTATTCCTTCAGTCCTGTGTGAAATGAGATCCTGCAAGGTTGTCTCCAGTTCAGGACATAAATCCTCCTCCATCCTTGATGTCATTTGTTCCTGTTGTACAGTTGTCAACGTTTACTGGGAGAAATATGATGTACATTGCTTCTCATGATGCCTTGAGTGTGATTTGCTCCCTTCCACTCCATCAGACAAGTAGTTTGCCCGTTGGAGCCAGGATGCTTAAGTAGGTGGTAGAACCCTTACTTAGCTTTGTTTTATCTGTTTTAGCAGATCGTGTTGGGCCCGCAAAGGGTCTATCAGGAGCTGTTTTGGGATCTTTTAACAAGAGTGCTCTACGTACTGAGCATCTGCTTAAAGTCATCTGCACAGCATTTGATGCTTCCTTCTGGATCTATCCAGGGGAAAAACATCAACCTAAATGCTTCTGGATGATTTTCAATTATCTGTGCTTTGCTGTACAAAAAAATTTTCTTCGAAATTTGAATTTTCCTCTGTATTATGCCTGTGCGTTTCCCCTCCATTTTTAAAAGCAGGATTTAAGTGTTTAAGAACTTACCTTCACCTGCTCTTAAACTGAAATGCTCCCTTGCTTGTTTATATCTCCTTTTATCCTTGCGTTGCTGGTTTAGTTTATAAAAAATAAAGAGACCCCTTCTATAAGATCACACAGTAACTTCCTTCCCAGCTTGTGGTGTTTTCCCTAATGTATTTAGATAGCATAAATGATTACAGCTCCTAATCCTGTATGTCCACCTTTTACTTGGTTCTAGGGAAAGCATTGTATAGCTATCATTTTATTCACTTTTTACAGCTTCCTATTCATTGAAATTATTATTCGAAACATAAATGAAATAACAGCATTTCTCTTATAACAATTATCCAATAACTTTTCATTTCCTTTAATGCTCTTGCTATGAAGTAAGGGGCCTTGATAGTCCTCCCTTTTCTCTCTTCTTGGTCCCACCTCTGGCCTCATCTGCTGCTGCCTTACTGCTTTCTTAGCCACGTCTCATCCATTCCTTGTCTGAGATGCTCTTGTGTATGTTTTAATATACACAGTATTTGTTTTCATCTTCCTTTTATTAACTCATTTGAAATATGATGGCACAAAAAAAATACTTAAAAAGGTTGGTTTGGTGGGTACTTAGGGCCAGAAACAGTTAGGAGATTTCACTGTTCTTTCCGAAGATCCAAGCTTTGCTCAGAGCCCGAGGTTGGTTCTTATTTGTAACTGCCTGCAACTTCAGATCTAGAGTTTCTGATTTCCTCTTCTGGCTTCACACATGTGCACGGCACACACACACACACACACACACACACACACACACACACACACATACTCACACACACTCACACAGACCCTCAAATAAGAAAAAAATAAATAAAAATGCGAAGGCAGAATTTTATGGTCTCTGTTATTCAGACGAGCATCCTTAGACTGTAGAACAGGAACTAATATACAATAGTCGTACAATAAGATATCTGAGTGAAGAAATGTATGAGTCAAAGGCATCACATAATGTTTCATCTTTTGATTGGTGGAGCTAGAATTCAACATCCATTTTATTTTTGCAATCCACATTTTCGAATATATTTTAGGAATTTGGTATATAAATAATAGAAACTTGCCCGTAGCTTCCCCATAAGTAATTCATCTGCTCCGTGTTGTTTGGTGAAATAGACCAAAATTCCCCATGTAGAATCGACTTGGCAGCCTCCTCCTTGCTTCTCTTATTTTTTTTTTTTTTGCATCGTTAGATGCATAATGCGTTGACGTTATCTTCTCTGAATGTGTTTTTTAATTGAAACGCGTCCATAATCTTCTCAGCTCTGAAGCACCAAATCGTGTTGCAGTTTGTTGATCAAGATTAATTTTGAGCATGTGGCATGCATTCTC
This sequence comes from Rattus rattus, assembly GCF_011064425.1. Classification (NCBI taxonomy): domain Eukaryota; kingdom Metazoa; phylum Chordata; class Mammalia; order Rodentia; family Muridae; genus Rattus; species Rattus rattus. The sequence goes on from NC_046162.1 coordinate 23,961,723, forward strand.
AACAAAAGAGAGTCGTGTCTGCTGTTTGTAACACAACGGCTAATGCACTGGAAACAAATTGCACGGACATTACATTCCTGTCTACACATCTCATGCTCGGGAACGCAAACAGTAAATATTTGCTTAGAAGACTGTTTTCCGCTGAAAAGGTGCAAATAGGCCTGGCTCACCCCTTTAAAAAAAAACCCCAGCTCTTTTCTTTATTGTTTTTGTTTCTTAAATCAGAAATTTGGCATGGAAAATAGTGAATCCTTTCCATGTGTATTTTGGGAGTGTAGTTGGGCTACATGCCTCAGATTAAGATCTAAAGCACCATAAACTGTCAAATAGGACTAGAGCATCATTTCGGAAAGTGATTCTATGTGTACCTTGTTAGTATGGAGTGTGGTTTGAGCTGCCTGATTTCCTTGCTGGGTTCTTCTTATGGGAAGTCTCAGTGTACGAAATAGCCTTATGTGTGATTTCTGTTCTATGGCTCCTAGCAATCTGAATTTATACACACAAGCAAAATTAAAAACCCCACCTAGATGCAATGTCTACAGAAGAGATACTGTGGCTTGTGGAAAAATGGCAGCTTACTGCCTGTTTGTGTTCTCATTGATGTTAAGAGGATTCCGCCATAGTTTTAGCAGCGGTCTGGGCACTCCCAGAGGCATGGTGTATAGGTTTAGAAGAGATATAAGTCAGGGGAGGCACCAGGGCCAATGTTTCTAGTTACCGTCTGGAATATAAGCTTTCTTTTCTGATTTGTATTTGAATAGCATCATATTTTTAATCTTTTCTCTCTCAAAATTTCATGCACCATAGCAACCCCTGACTCATTTCTTCCCTCTGACCTAGCACACAGAGAGAAAACAGATGGAAAAGGTTTCGAACTAAAACAAAACAACAAAAGGAAACAGCACCAACCAGTGCCAGGCTTTGGTGGTGACTCCTTTAATCCCAGCACTCTGGAGACAGAGGCAGGTGGAACTCTTGTGAGTTTGAGGCTAGCCTGGTCTAAAGAACTAGTTATAGGAAAGCCAGAGCTATACAAAGAAACCCTGACTCAAAAAAACTGAAAGAAAAAAAATCATGTTATGATAAAGATGAAGAAAAATTAGATTAAATTAGACAAAGATTAGAAATTAAAAAAAATAAGTAATAATTGTTTGAAAAAAATGTCAGCACAACTCATAAATCCCTTAAAGTTATTCGTAAAAAGAAAAGGACAAAAATTTCCAATGTTAAGAATGACAAGACGGTAGCACAAACATGTTTGTGTCGAGAGGCTTATTTCTGTTTCACAGCAGACCCTGAGGTGGACTTCCATCCTCATTTTACACATGAACAGATTGTGTGTGAACGATAGCCAACTGGGAATCAAATCCAGGCACTGTTACTCCAGTGTAGTCACTGCTAATTATTGCTCTAAATTGCTTCATATTTCTGTGCTGTAGTTTTGACAGACTATCCCAGTGTATCTTTTGTAAACATCCTTTCTAAATTTCCCACTATGGAGTCATAAGTGCTTTTCAGCTGAAGACATGTTCTGGAAAGAGTCTGATGGAATGTCGGCTACCTTTTAGACACTGAATATGTAAAATTCGCATTGGTATTTTGTATATACTCACCTGTCACCAATGGGGAAATTCACCTTTTCATGAGATGTAGGGTTGGCGAATTGAAATCCCAACCAGTTGTTCTGTAGTTAGATGGATCTACATTCTCTCGTTGTAAAATATGACCTTAAGTATCCAGGGACATTGGTAACTGGAAGAAATTTCAGTACAATGATTCTTCAGATTGGAATTCACCTCTTATTGATGACATTTTGTTTTTACAATGGTGAAGGCTAGACTAGAACTTGATGAGAATAGAAATAATTCCACAGTAATGGACGTTAGGGTAATCTGAAGGACGGTTCCCTAAAACCTGAAAAAATCTTTTTCTTCATCCTTTTGTGCTCAATTCTTCCGTACACAGTTTCTAACTATCCAACTGTCTACTTATTTTCATATTTCTATGAACCGTAAATATGATATGTGAATGTAATTTAACAATTTGAAGTTATATTGTGCATATGAAATTGTTAATCATTCAGCATAATAAACTTATCCATGGAAAGATATTTTGATTTAAATCATACAGATACTGTACTGGTTGCTTTTGTGGGTCAACTTGATACAAGCTAGAGCCATCAGAGAGAAGCGTCCTTGGTTGAGGAAATGCCTCCATGAGATGCAGCTGTAAGGCATTTTTCTCAATTATTGATCAGTAGGGGAGGGACCAGCCCACTGTGGGTGGTACCATCCCTGGGCTGGTACTCAGGGATTTTATAAGAAGGCTGGCTGAGAGGCAAGCCAGCAAGCACCAACCCCCCCCCCCCCCCCCCCGTCATCTCTGCATCAGCTCCTGCCTCCAGGTTCCAGTCCTGCTTGAGTTCTGTCCTGACTTCCTCCAATGACCAACTGTGGTCTGGAAGTACAAGCCGAATAACAACTTTCCTCCCCAATTTACTTTTTGGTCATGGAGTTGTGTTGCAGCAATAAAACCCTGACTAAGATAGGCATTTTTATTTACCCAATATGATATTAATTTTAGATAAAAGTAATCTTCCTGGTCCTGCCAATTCAGAGTACTCACAGATAGAAGAAGACGTATTTTAGAAATTCAATCAAATAGTTTTAGAAGGTGCATTAGAATTCTTTCCTTGGGTGAGTGCCAATGACCAACTGTGTTTTTATTTATAAGATTTATTTTTATTTTTAACTCTCTCCTCTCTCTCTCTCTCTCTCTCTCTCTCTCTCTCTCTCTCTCTCTCTCTCTCCTTCTCTATGTGTATGTGTGCATGTGTGTGTGTGTGTGTGTGTGTGTGTGTGTGTGTGTGTGTGTGTGTGTGAATGCAGCAGTTCACAGAGACCAGAAGATGGCATTAAAGTTCCTGGAGGAGTTGCACAGAGCTATGTGCTGCCCTAAATGATGTGGATGCTGAAAACGGAAGTTGTCTTATGGAAGAGCAGTCAATGCTCTTAACTGTTAAGCCCTCTCTGCAGCCCTGAAGGGAAAGACTGAAAGGAACAGCAGGAACATGTGAACGTAGTTATGAAAACACATTAATTACTTTCTGAAAGATTGGAAAGTATGACACTGGTAGGAATGTCAATAAAATAATTCTTCACCATTGGAATTCACCTCCTATTGATGACCATTTTATTTTTTTTTTTCAGTTCTAAAGAGCAGACCAGGACTTGGTGGGAATAAACATAATTCTACATAACAGATGTGATTTTAAGCTGGAAGAACATTTCCTAAAACTACAAATTCTTTTTCTCCATTTTTTCTGCCTATTACTTGACACTTGACTTAGTAGTTATTGAATTCATAGGAAATATTTTCAAAACAATTTTTGGAAAAGTTCCTTAATGTAATGAAGTTAACTATGTCCAATTTTTGTATTTCTTTTATTTGCAGTTGACAAGAACTGACACATAGTAAGTTATCAAATATTTATTTTATGTATATTAGAAAATATGTTAATGCACAACATGCATTCCAGGGGTGAAGAGGAAGGGTTTTCTCTGTGAGAGTTTGATGAAATTTGAGCACAGAATGAGATTAGTTGTTTTTCTCAGCAATGGATGGCTATGTGCAAAGGCTCAGCTGTGGACCTGGTTTAAAATTCTTCACAAGCTCAATAAAGGAGGATGAAGACATTCACTTCTATTCACATGTAAAGAACCACAATGTACTTTGGTAATTTATTAAATTACACACACTTAATTCATTTAAAAACTTCTCCCAAGAGCTACTATTTTTGTGAGACATAGGTGATGACACATGAAGTTGCAGACGTTGTCTTATTTTTTTTCTGCAGGTATGGAGGAATTATAAATATGTCATCTTTGATTAGAATATAGATTTCTTTAAGTGGCAAGTAAATATTTCTTTAATTTTCAGTTACTATATACAGACAAATCACTTGCTTGGTGCTAATTAGAGATTCACTCAAGTTGTAAGTCTAAAGTTTTCAAAGAATTGTAATGAGTCATAAAGGAAGATATAGGTTAATATTTCTAAATGTCACATTCAAAAGAGTATTAATTTAAGCTCATTTCACTACAATCAGACCAATAGTCTATTGACTGTGTTCAAAATATGACTAATTAAAAGGAAGAAATCAATATGGTTTGTTAAATTTACCTAATTTCAGTGAACATTCTGATCTATGTTTTTGTCTATAGAATTTCCTGGCACATACCTTCTATATTCAGTTGGAGTGTTGACTACTTGCTATACTTTTTCAGATAAGTATATATTTTTTTAATAAGGTCCAAAAACATATATTGCAATGATCGGTATTTATATAGGAATCTTATCCTAGGAAAAATTCTTAGCCAAAGGTAGTTATTTGGCATTTAGACTAATTTGATTTTAAAAGTTACTATTACAACAAGGATTACATTTTTAAGTAAGAAATATTTTACCTTTCACTTTAAAGCTGGTAGAACAAAATGTAGGGATACACCTTGGGATATTTAATAATTAGAATGCAGAAAATTAAAAGAACAAAGTAAATATCAATAAATAGCAAGCTAAAAGGCATAGGCTGAATAAAGGAAACAGTGAACAGAGTGAAGGAGATAATTCTGCAGAAAGGGGAAATGGTAGTCACTGATATCGTGGCCAAGCAGCCACATGCTGGGGATGGGAGCTTTGAGAGAAAGAATAAAGAACCCCAATGAATCAGAAAGAGGATACTTATATTCTGTCCAGCATCCAAAAGAAAGAGGCAATAACAGCAAAAGCAAAAATTGCAAAGGTCAGGACTCAGAAAGGTGGACAGACTCACCTAAACTCAGAATCTCAGAAAGGTGGACAGACTCACCCAAACTCAGCACCTCAGAAAGGTGGACAGACTCACCCAAATTCATATCACCTCAGAAAGGTGGACAGACTCACCTAAACTCAGCACCTCAGAAAGGTGGACAGACTCACCCAAACTCAGCACCTCAGAAAGGTGGACAGACTCACCCAAACTCAGCACCTCAGAAAGGTGGACAGACTCACCCAAACTCAGCACCTCAGAAAGGTGGACAGATTCACCCAAACTCATAGCAACTTCATGGTGGCTTTTAGACGGCTGTGCTACTGGAGTGAGGATTCTTGGAAGGAAAAGTACTGTGTGTTATTAAAGGAATAATTATTCCAACTGTCTATTCAGCATGGCTTAGGAGGGCATAACTTCTGAGCTGAACTATTGTGGTTCTTGGCTAGACTTGCTCAACTAGAATGTTAAGTCTCCACCAAGGCTAGACAGCATATTCTATTTGATTGATAAGGAATGTTCTCTTAATGGGTCTTTATTCTTACTCTAAGAAATTGTCAAAGAACATAAAAAGTGGAAATGGTAGCTATTGTGTTAAATAAATGAAGGACAAGTACTCTCATCTATGGGCATTAAAAAACCACGCTACTCAAAGTAGAATAAGATGTTGAATTGGATCAGCACATCTTTTATACATTTAGGAAAATATGCTTGACCTCACTAATACCTAAAATTAGTTCATGTTAGTAACAAAGAAATGAGTATTTCTGTATGCTTATAATTAAAATGTAGTGAAAGAAACAGAGAACAAAGCTAATCAACTACACGAGACTTTCTTAAGCATGTTGGTATCTACTGATTTTCTTTACAGAAAACACAATTTATTCATAAGGTCCAATAAACAGGTCATAACTTCAACTACAATGCAGTTTAGGGAGAACAAGTTAGAGGGTTCGTACTCCTCACCCTTTTCTTGTGAAATGCAAGAAATCTTTTGTTTTTGAGCTATTTGTTTAAACAGTCAGGCTAGTAAAAGTTCATATAAAGGTCATCACCAACTAAATAATTTTCAGTTTAGTATATTTTTCTACTTATTTATTATAAAGGAACATATAGAGTTCTAGATAGCATTATGTCATTTTCAAACAAATTGCGTTTACCAAAATGAATTCCCTCACCTCAGGTCCAGATTTTCGGGCCAATTAAATTTAGGGGGAAAAGAAGATTCTCTTATCAATTTATATTCAGACACATTTGAATGAAATTAGGTTATAGGAATTAGCAGATAGCAAGCACAAAAAGTGACCTGCATTTTAAATACTCAATGAAAGATGTTGCTGTGCACTTGGTATATATCTTCTCTTTTATTTTTGGTTGTGAGCCTAGCCTTTAATGGCTGAGCCATCTCTCCAGTCCAGGTATATATTGTCTCATATCATACAATACAATGGAAATATTTATTTATCTTCTCATATCAGACAATACGACAGAAATAACAGATAAATAAATTTTCAAAGAGTACATTTGATACTGCTTTCAAGGTCTTATTTTTGAGCACTCATTTTGAACCCTTGACTCACTACCAATATACATATACATATATGTTTACATATACATATATATTTTAAGTTAGTATTATTAATGTAAACTTCTAAAGAATAATACCATGAGAAAAGGAGGGAATGCCTATTTTTATATATAAAAGTTTGTTAAATTATGCTAGCGAAGTATAAAGCATGCATCCCCACCAGGCATACATAAAAATTCATTTCAGTATGTAACTCTTCAGTAAGAATAAAAATTTTCATGAGCAAATGTAAACACTGTTTTTCTTGAATAACTGGTTAACTGGTTATGTCTGTCTTAACTGGAGCTGTTATGTTTTTATTGTTGGTGTCTTAAAGTTTAGAAGTCAGTGCACAATCGACAGGAATTGGTTCCTTCCTTCCACATTTACATGGATTGCAATGAAGCAATTCAGGCTTGGAGGCCACATCTTGTCAGTCCAACCATATGTCTTCCGGATTTATACAAGAAAGAGAAAAAAAACCCTCACACATATTATCCTCTGTTTTCTCTCTGCTTCCTTTTCTCTGTCCTATCCTCCAATTTTGAAAATACAGAAAATTGGAGTAGGAAGTGGTAGAGGGGTGGGCATGGGGAAAAGAAGTTAAGAAGACCTAACTCATCACAAAGAACAACTGGTGTCCTCTTCACTAGCAGGAGCTGGTCACTTCCATCACTATGTGTATGATATATATTCCCTCACTCCTGTTAAAGACAAGGATCCAGCCGTTTGTTTTCTACTCTGTAGTTACTGAGTTTTGTGGAACACATGTTAAACTTTAAAGTAATAAATGTGTTAGTTAACCCAAAGAGTCTGGGAATGAAAACTCCTTTGCCATTCTTAAGCATTTATGGAATGTTCATAATGGTAGGTCATTTGTCTGCTTGATTAAGTAAGTGAACATTCGTTCCCATCTCTCATCCTTGATTATTATATACACATCAGCAATCTCATAGTGAAAGGCATTCAGGTTCCTTGGCCACTTCATTAATCATATTAATGATGTTAGACACAAGAAGGGAGGTAGAGAAATAACTTGCCTTATCACTTGATGTACTCTCCACTAGGGACCCCATCAAGGACCTTTAAAGACATTGACATTGACAACAAGCAGACACTTGATATTAGTCCTACTGAGAGCAGTAATGAAGCAGCTGAATTCTCAACAAGTGACCTGTTACCTGCTAGACTTCAAATGACATGAGATGGTGCTGGATCTTTTTTTTTTCATAGATAAATTTACCTTAAGAAAGGTAGTGAGAGCAGGCAGAGGTTTGGAAAGGAATACCAGGTTTCAAGATTTCATTATTGTTTAGGTTCCTTTGAAGAGAATTTCGTTAGAAGATCTGAAACAAAGTGGTTGCTTGGAAAAGCTAAGCACTAACTCTGGGTCTGACATTTGAAAGCAAATTATTCCTAAGTTTGCAGAGCTTCATATTTATGGCTGGAAACAAGATATCAGCTACAGCTGCATGCTGAACAGACATTGAAAACCAGGCTGCAATATAAACTATATTTGACTTCTTAATAAAATGGAGGATTAGAAAATTTCTGTGTGACAAAGAGCAAAGCAAAATTAATTTAAAAAGGACTCTTTCTGTAAGAAAAGGAGATGAAGGAAAAGAAAGACTAGGTGTGACTTTTTTTTTCCTACTAAGCAACAGCTAATCAGGCATCTAGCCATGTCCTACTGTGTACAGCACACCTGGCCAAGTTAGTAGTAGCCATGGAAACTCTGAACTCTGTAAAACGGGTACTACAAGGACAGGAAGCTGTGGACATATTTGGGCTGCAGAGAAGCAATCAGGTTCTGGTACATTCTACATGTTGAGGTAGTCAGCACATAACAGCCCGTGGAGATGGACAGAAGTGTGGTGCTTGAGTCAATAGTTAAGATAGTTCAGGATTGCCCCATAGTTATAAATGAGGGAGAGAGCATCCCACATGCCACTGTGTGTCTGAGCTACATGGACTTGTGAGACATGGAATACTGAATTTGGCAAAGTTTTCTGAGGTACCGATGGATGGAATAGACTTCCTAGCAGCAAAGGTAAACACAGTCTGTTTTCTACACTCAGATCTTCAGTCACAAAAGATGCAGCACACAGGAAAGAGAAACCCACCAAACATCAGAGACAAATTGCAAATGACAGGAAGAAGAATTTGTGCAGAAAATGGAGTTCCTCATGGAAATCTATCTCACGTGAAGAGACCCACTGATTTAACTTGCTGTATTAGTGAAACTAGCAAACCTTCTCCTCCAAGCAAAGAGTGATAGAAAATACAACCAAGGAGAGGAAAAATCATTTTACCACATATAGAAGAAATAATGACAAAGCTGATAAATTCCTTCTGATCCACTTCTAATTTATATTTTCACAATATCTTTTTAGTTTACACATTGTATAAAATCACTCAGTTGTATATTAACTTGAATAAACTTTTATGACTTTTCCTACAGCACTGTCCTTTTTTGGGGGAAGGAGGCCCACAGATCTAATTAAAAATTTCCTTCTTATGAATATCCTAGTAAGAGCACCAGTGGAAGGGGAAGCCCTGGGTCCTGCTAAGACTAAACCCCCAGTGAACTAGACAGTTGGGGGGAGGGTGGCAATAGGGGGAGGGTGGGGAGGGGAACACCCATAAGGAAGGGGAGGGGGAGGGGGATGTTTGCCCGGAAACCGGGAAAGGGAATAACACTCGAAATGTATATAAGAAATATTCAAGTTAATAAAAAAAATTTCCTTCTTGTGCATACTGTGTTCCTTTCTTTCCTTTTCACCATCAAATCCTCATTTAGTCTCTTCACTGTTGAGAATCTTAGCTCACAAATACTATAAATTACATTTCACCTAACCAATTACTAACAGCAATTGTCTCAATTTTTATCATGGTTCAAGTGAGGCACACACTTTTGCTGAAGAGCTTTCTTTTTTTCCTTTCATTGGATATTTTTTATTTACATTTTAAATGTTATTCCCTTTCCTGGTTTCCCATGTAGAAACCCGCAAACCCATCCTCCCCTCCCCTGCTTCTATGAGGGTGCTCCCTCACCCACCTACCCAGTCCCTCTCACCTCCCTGCCCTGATATTCACCTACACTGATGCATCAAGCCTTGTCAGGAGCTAAAAAGCTATGATAATATACTTAAGTGACTCCAAAAATTCCACCAAAGTACTCTTACAGCTGATAAACAACTTTAGCAAAGTGGCTGGATATAAAATTAATTCAAACAAATCAAAAGCGTTCCTTTACTCAAAGGATTATCAGGCTGAGAAAGAAATTAGGGAGAAACAACACCCTTCACAAAAGTTACAAATAACATAAAATACCTTGGTGTGACTCTAACCAAGCAAATGAAAGATCTGTATGACAAGGACTTCAAGTTTCTGAAGAAAGAAATTGAAGAAGACCTTAGAAGTTGGAAAGACCTCCCACACTCATGGATTGGCAGGACTAATATTGTAAAAATAGCCATCTTGCTGAAAGTAATCTACAGATTCAGTACAATCTCCAACAAACACACAAGTCAATTCTTCATCGGGTTAGAAAGAGCACTTTGCAAATTAATTTGGACTAACAAAAACAAAAACCAAAAAAACAGGATAGCCATAACTGTCCTCAAAAATACAGACCTTCTGGGGAAAAACCATCCCTGACCTCAAGCTGTATTACAGAGCAATAGTGACAAAAACTGTCAGGGGTTAGGGGGATGTTGGCCCAGAAACCGGGAAGGGGAATAACAACAAAAATGTAAATAAGAAATACTCAAGTTAATAAAGATAAAAAACACCTGTCTGGTATTGGTACAGAGAGAGGCAGGTAGGTCAAGGGAATAGAATTGAAGACCCAGAAATGAACCCACAGACCTATGGTCACTTGATCTTTGACAAAGAAGTTAAAATCACCCAGTAGAAAAAAAAGACATTATTTTCAAAAATTGGTGTTGATTCAACTGGAGGTCAGTAGGTAGAAGAATGCAAACTGATCCATTCTTATTTCCTTGTACAAAGATCAAGTCCAAGTGGATCTTGGTCCTCCACATAAAACCAGATACACTGAACTGATAGAAGAGAAAGTGGTTAAGAGCCTCAAACACATGGGCACAGGGAAAAATTTCCTTAACAGAACACCAATAGCTTATGTTCTAAGATCAAGAATTGACAAACGGGACCTCATAAAATTGCAAAATTTCTGTAAGGCAAAGGACACTGTCAATAGGACAAAACAGCAACCAACAGATTAGGAAAAGATCTTTACCAATCTTATATCCAATAGAGGGCTAATATCTAATATATACAAAGAACTCAAGAAATTAGACACCAGAGAATCAAATAACCCTTTTAAAAAATGGATTACAGAGTTAAACAAAGAATTCTCAACTGAGGAATACTAAATGGCTGAGAAGCACCTAAAGAAATGTTCAGCATCCTTAGTCACATCAGGGAAATTAAACAACTCTGAGATTCCACCTCATACTAGTCAGAATGGCTAAGAGCAAATATTCAGGTGACAGCAGATGCTGGCAAGGATGTGGAGAAAGAAGAACACTCCTCCATTATTAGTGGGATTGCAAGTTGCTGCAACTACTCTGGAAATCAGTCTGGAGGTTCCTCAGAAAATTGGACATTATACTACCTGAGGACCCAGCTATACCACTCCGGGGCATATACCCAAATGATGCTCCAACATACAACAAAGACACATGCTCCACTATGCTCATAGTAGCCTTATTTATAATAGCCAGAAGCTGAAAAGAACCCAGATGTCCTTCAACAGAGGAATGGATACAGAAAATGTGGTGATTTGCACAATGGAGTATAACTCCACTATTTAAAACAATGACTTCATGAAATTCTTAGGCAAATGGATGGAACTTGAAAATATCATCCTGAGTGAGGTTACCCAATCACAAAAGATCACACATGGTATGCACTCACTGATAATTAGATAGTAGCCCAAAAGCTCAGAATATCAAAGATAAAATTCATAAACCACATGAAGCCCAAGAAGAAGGAAGACCAAAGTGTAGATGCTTCAGACCTTCTTAGAAGGGGGAACAAAAATACTCACAGGGGGAAATACAGAGACAAAGTTTGGAGCAGAGACTGAAAGGCCATCCAGTGACTGCTACACATGGGAATGCATCCCATATGCACCAAACCCACATAATAAATATTGCAGATGCCAAGAAGTGCATGCTGATAGGAGACTTATATAGCTGTCTGCTGAGAGGGTCTGCCAGAGCCTGACAAATAGAGAGGTGGATGCTTTCACCCACCCATTGAACTGAGAACAGAGTCCCCAATGGAGGAGTTAGAGAAAGGACTGAAGTAGTTGAAGGGGTTGGCAACCCCATAAGAACAACACAATATAAACTAAACAGAGCCCCCAGATCTCCAAGGGACTAAACCCCTGCCCCAAGAGAACACAGGGATGGACCTATGGCTCCAGCACCATATGTAACAGATGATGGCCTTGTTGGATGTCAGTGGGAGGAGAGGCCCTTGGTTGTGTCAAGGCTTTATGCTGTGGTGTAGGGAAAGTCAGGGTGGAGAGGTAGGAAGAAGTGGGTGGATGAGGGAGTACCCTCAAAGAAGCAAGAGGCAGTGTGAGATAGTGTGTTTTTGGGGGTAAAACTGAAAATGGGATGACACTTAAAATGCAAATAAAAATGCAGTTAAAAATTAGAGGAATTTAGATAAATATACAAGGCTAGAAATATAATATGAGCTATGTGCCAATCTCATGTATGGTCCTCTGTCAGCTACTGATGGCCATCAACTGGCAAAAAGATGAACTCATCCAAGCTCTGTTCAACGTGGTCATATTTCATGACTGTGCTGAATGCAGTGTGAATGATGTCATGGTCTCTGCTGAAAGTCCTTCCTCCAAGCAACCAAAAGTGCTTTATCAATGTTCTTCGGGGTTTTGATGATTCGCTGTGTGTTTTTAAGACAACAGATGCAAATGATGTCATCAAGATGATTTCAAGGTCTATGGAGAGAATCATTCACCTCTCAATGCTTAAGTTTGGTTTGTCTTTGTCTGTGATCTTGCTCTTCCTGACTTCTTATTCTGCCTGGAGACAACAGTCTGAACAAATAAGGATCTAAAACTCCTTACACAATGCATGATTTTCACATGCCTCTCTTTGCTCATTTATGATACAAATTGTTAAATGGTTGTTGCTTCCTTTGATGAGTTATTCTGATAAAAGATTATCTGAAAAAAGGAAAAAGAAAGCTGAGGCTGCTATCAGATAATTATACCTGTTACCCAAATTGGCTTTTCTCCTAAATACAAGTGAGGGACAAAAAGCCATATAAGGACAACTCACTATAAAGACTCATGTAAAACTGGACAAATAGAGTGGGAAAAGGGAGAAAAATAAAGACTGGAGGAAACATGAATGCCGTTGTATGTGAAATAGCCAGCAAAGAGATCTACAAAGACAACAAGCCCTGGTACACTCTGTGAGCTCATAAGTCCCTCCGTGCCAGAACTCAAACATGACAAAATAGTCTACATGCAAGTTGGAGTCTTTCATTTTAAAGTTTTTAAAATCCACAGAGGAATCAAATAAGCAAGCTGGATAAAACAGTCAGACACTTGGGAGAGAAGTTAAAACATGATAGGAAAACAAAGCAAGGAAGTCAAATCATGAAAAAGAGCAAACAGAAGTAAAAAACCATGAGTTATTTTATGACATCATAGTCACAGAGAACATCATGAACAGATAAAAGTCAACAGAAGAACCAGTTTCTGAGATAAAGGGTAAGGATGAAGCAAACTTTAAGCACAGTAACACGACCACGCTAATGTAGGGTTGTGGGTCCTGCAAGGTGGCCGAGCGTCTGGTTCTCAGGCTCTGAGACACCCAGGAGTCACTACATGCTATGGAAGAGCTGAGAATGGAGTAGAACCAACAAGCTGGATCTGGCCTGGGGAAGGGGGTGGGGAGGAGTAGGGGAGCTCTGGTTGGTCCCGCTGGGATAGTCCTTGGCTTGATGGCTTGATCCTTGGGTTTGGCTTACTGGTGGTGGTGGCGCGGAGTACAGAGAGGCATTCTATGGGACATTAGATGGTGGCTCTGTAGGTGGAGGCCTTTCCCATGGCTCCCGACAGCGACAGATCCCAATGAAAAGAGGCAGTCCATGGCTTTAAGGCATTCATTATCCCTCGAAAAGTGGATGTGTAGAACCACTTTTCAGGGTAGGCCTGAGATTAAATATATTTTGCAGGGAGGAATGTCTGGGAAGGAAAGGTTATTGGCTAAGCCTCCAGGCCTTTAGGTACCTCCTTATAGTGGAGATTCATCTTGAGCCTACGTGACCACAGGGCACATCCTCTACCCGTGGAGGGGCTTGGGACATTGCCTGACTGATAGCTACAAATCCATGGAAGGCTGCAGCTAGTGACAGGGGTCTGGAATCCCAGAATCAAGCAAAATGCCTACCATCCCTTCAGGGTCACAGGGGTTTTCAAGTCTTAGTTCAACTAGGAACCAGGTTGCCTTTCACTTCCTCCACACCAAGACATACATAAAGAAATACAATGCACATAATCAAAACATGAAATAATATGGGAATATATGCAAAGGGGCACATGTAAGACTCTATATCCACATTGCAGAAGGAGCTGAACAAAGATGAAGACATGGATAACTTTTTAAAAATCTTTTTTTTATCGATTTTATTGTTTATTTACATTTCAAATGTTTTCCTCCTTTCCAGTTTTCCCTCCCAATCACCCCCATTCCATTCCCCCTCTCCTCCATGAGGGTGCTCCACAACCCACCTACCCACTCCTGCCCTACCATCCCAGCATTTCCCTACAGTGGGCATCAAGACTTTACAGGACCAAGGGCTTCCCCTCCCATTGATGCCAGACAAGGCCAACCTCTATTACATATGACGCTAGAGCCATGGGTCCCTCCATGTGTACTCTTTGGTTGGTGGTTTAGTCCCTGGGAACTCTGGGGGTGTGTGGTTGGTGGATATCGTTGTTCTTCCTATGAGATCATAAACCCCTTCAACTCCTTCAATCCTTTCTCTAACTCCTCCATAGGGGTCTCCATGCTCTGTCTGATTGTTGCCTTCAAGCATCTGCATGTATATCAGTAAGGCTCTCACAGAGCCTCTCAGGAGACAGGTATATCAGCCTCCTGTCAGCAAGCACTTCTTGACATCAGCAAGTGTCTGAGTTTGGTGTCTGTGTATGGGATGGATCCCCAAGTGGTGCAGTCTCTGGATGGCCTTTCCTTCAGTTTTTGCTCTAATCTTTGTCCCTGTATTTCCTTTAGACTGGACCAATTCTGAGTTAAAATTTTGTGAAGGGTGGGTGACTCTATCCCTCAACTGGGGTCCATGCCTAACCTCTGGATATGGTCTCTACATGTTTTTTCTCCCCTTTGTTGGGTATTTCAGCTAATGTCATCTGCATTGAGTCCTGGGAGTGTCTCGCTTTTCTGGCATCTGTGACTTTCTGGTGGGTACCCTCAATTCCCCATTTGCCACTGCTACAAACCTCAATTTCCTGACCCTCTGTACATCTCAACCATCTCCTCCCACACCTAATCCATCCCCCTTTTCTTCCTCTCCCCCTCTTCTCTTGCTTCCAAGTCCCTCCCACACTCAACCTCCTGTGATTATTTTGTTCACAGTAGGACTGAGGCATGTTTCTGTTTCCCATTTCTTGACCTTTATATGGTCTGTACATTGTATCATGGGTATTCCAAGCTCTTTTCTTAATATCCACTTATCAGTGAGTACATACCATGTGTGTTCTTTTGTGACTGGGTAACTCACTCAGGATGATATTTTCTTTAGTTTTTTAAAAGATTTATTTATTTTATGTATATAAGTACACTGTAGCTATCTTCAGATACACTAGAAGAGGCATCAGATCCTATGACAGATGGTTCTGAGCCGCCATGTGGTTGCTGGGAATTGAACTCAGGACCTCTGAAAGGGCAGACAATGCTCTTAACTGCTGAGCCATCTCTTCAGCCCAGGATATTTTCTAGGATCATCCATCTGCCTGTAAATTTCATGAAGTCATTGTATTAAATGGTTAGTAGTGCATTGTTGTATAAATGTACCACATTTCCTGTATCCATTCCTCTGTAGAGGGACATCTGGGTTGTTTCCAGCTTCTGGCTATTATAAATAAGGCTGCTATGAACACAGTAGAGCATGTGTCCTTGTTATATGGTGGAGCATTATTTGGGTATATGCCCAGGTGTGGTACAGCTGGGTCCTCAGGTACTATGTCCAATTTTCTGAGGAACGTCCAGACTGATTTCCAAAGTGGTTGTACCAGCTTGCAATCCCACCAATGATGGAGGGCTGTTCTTCTTTCTCTGCACTCTCATCAGCATCTGTTGTCACCTGACGTTTTTACCTTAGCCATTCTGACTGATGTGAGGTAGAATTTCAGAGCTGTTTTGATTTGCATTTCCCTCATGACTAAGGATGTTGAACATTTCTTTAAGTGCTTCTCAGCCATTTGGTATTCCTCAGTTGAGAATTCTTTGTTTACTTTAGTATGCCATTTTTAATAGGATATTTGAGTCTCTGGAGTGTAACTTGAGTTCATTGTAAATACTGGATATAAGCTCTCTATCATATGTAGGAGTGGTAAAGATCTTTCCTCAATCTGTTCGTTGCTGTTTTGTCCTAATGATAGTGTCCTTTGCCTTACAGAAGCTTTGCAATTTCACGAGATCCCATTTATCGATTCTTGATCTTAGAGCATAAGCCATTGGTATTCTTTCAGGAAGATTTCCCCTCTGCCAATGTGTTCTAGGCTCTTCCCCACTTTTCCTTCTATTAGTTTCAGTGTACCTGGTTTTATGTGAGGGTCCAAGATCCACTTGGACTTGATCTTTGTACAAGGCAATAAGAATGGATTGATTTACATTCTTCTACATGCTGGCCTCCAGTTGAACCAGCACCATTTGTTGAAAATGCTATCTTTTTTTCCACTGAGTGGTTTTAGCTTCTTTGTCAAAGATCAAGTGACCATAGGTGTGATCTGGTTTTTCAATTCTATTCTATTGATCTACCTCCTGTCTCTCTGCCAATGCCATGTAGCTTTTATCACTACTGCTCTGTAATATAGCTTGAGGTCAGGGATGGTGCTCCCCCAGACATTCTTTTATTGTTGAGAACAGTTTTTGCTATCCTTGGTTTTTGGATATTCCATATGAATTTGAGAATTGCTCTTTCCCTAAGAGAGAATTTTCTCTATGAAGAATTCTATGAAGAATTTCGGAATTTTGATGGGGATTGCATTAAATCTGTAGTCTGTTTTTGGTAAGATGGCCATTTTTCCCATGCTAATCCTGCCAATTCATGAGCATGGGAGATCTTTCCATCTTCTGAGGTCTTCTTTCATTTACTTAGTTAGAATCACACTAAGATATTTTATATTATTTGTAATTAATTTCTTTCTCAGCTTGTATATCCTTCAAGTAGAGGAAGGCTACTGATTTGTTTGAGTTCATTTTATAACCAACCACTTTGCTGAAGTTGTTTATCAGGTGTAGGAGATCGCTGGTGGAATTTTTGGGATCACTTAATTATACTACTCCATCATCTGAAAATAGTGATTTTTGACTTATTTCTTTCCAATTTATATCCTTTTGACCTACTTTTGTTGTCTAATTGGTCTGGATAGAACTTTGAGTACAATATGGAATAGATTGGTCTCCCTTGGTGTGGCCTTGTTTAGTCACTAATTTTAGTGTTGTGATTGCTTCCAGTTTCTCTCCATTTAGTTCGATGTTGCCTACTGGCTTGTTGTACACTACTTTTGGTATGTTTAGTTGTAGGCCTTGAATTCCTTTTCTTTCCAAGACTTTTAACATGAAGGGATGTCAAATTTTGTCAAATGCTTTCTTAGCATCTAGTGAGATGATCATGTGTTTTTTCCTTTGAGTTTGTTTATACAATGGATTATGTTGATGGATTTCCAAATACTGAACCATCCCTGGGATGATGCCTACTTGATCATGGTGAATGATTGTTTTATGTATCAGATTGTGAGTATTTTATTGAGTATTTTTGCATCGTTATTCATTAGTGAAATTGGTCTGAAGTTCTTTTACTTTGTTGGGTCTTTGTGTGGTTTTGGTATCAGCATAACTGTGGTTTCATAGAAAGAATTAGTTAGTGTTCTTTCTGTTAAATTTTGTGGAATAGTTTAAAGAACATTGGAATTAGGCCTTCTTTGAAGATTTGATAGTATTCTGCACTGAATCCATGAATCCATCTGGTACTGGGCTTTTTTTTTTTTTTTTGGTTGGGAGACTTAATGACTGCTTCTATTTCTTTAGGTGTTATGGGACTCTTTCGATGGTTTACCTGATCCTGATTTAACTTTGGTACCTGGTATCTGTCTAGACAATTGTCCATTTCATCTAGATTTTCCACTTTTTTTGAGTATAGACTTTTGTAGTAGGATCTGATGATTTTTTGAATTTCCTCAGTTTCTGTTGTCATGTCTCCCTTTTCATTTCTGATTTTGTTAATTTGTATACTGTCTTTGTGTCCTCTGCTTAGTCTGGCTAAGGGTTTATGTATCTAGTTGACTTTATCAAAGAAACAGCTCCTGTAACTCTTTGCGTAATTTCTCTGTTTCTACTTGGTTGTTTCAGCCCTGATTTTGATTATTTCTTCTTGTCTACTATTCTTGTGTGTATTTGCTTCTTTTTGTTCTAGATCTTTCAGATGTTTTGTTAAGCTGCTAGTGTATTATTTCTCTAATTTCCTTATGGAGGTATGTGGAGATATGAGTTTTCCTTTTAAGGCTTTCATTGTGTTCTCATAAGTTTGGGTATGTTGTGCCTTCATTTTCATTAAATTCTAAAAAGTCTTCAATTTCTTAATTTTTTCTCTGACCAAATTATCATTGAGAGTTGTTCAACTTCTATGCATATGTGGGCTTTCTCTTGTTTGTATTGTTATTGAAGACCAGCCTTAGTATGTGTTGATCTTATATGATGCATGAGATTATTTCAATTTTTCTTGTATCT
The DNA here is from genome assembly GCF_011064425.1 of Rattus rattus. NCBI lineage: Eukaryota > Metazoa > Chordata > Mammalia > Rodentia > Muridae > Rattus > Rattus rattus. Next base: position 23,980,138 of record NC_046162.1, read on the forward strand.
TGTTGAGGCCTGTTTTGTGACCGATTATATGGTCAATTTTGGAGAAAGTACCACAATTTTCTTTGAAGAAGGTATATTCTTTTTTTCTAGGATCAAATGTTCTAATTATATCTGTTTTTTTTCTTTTCTTTTTTTATTGGCTATGTTCTTCATCCTCACACCATAATCAAACCACTGTCTTCTCTACTACCCTTTAGAAAGAATTTCTGAGTTAAGACAAATTTTTATTTTTAGCTATATTTTCTCTAACAGAAGACATTAATAGCAGTTACTTCAAGAGGGTAAAAGAATTCGTGCATATATATATATGTATATATATATACACACACACATTTTTTTTCTTTATTAACTTGAATATTTCTTATTTACATTTCGATTGTTATTCCCTTTCCCGGTTTCCGGGCCAACAGTTAAATCCATTTAGTTCATAACTTCTGTTAGTTTCCCTGTATCTCTCTTTAGGTTCTGTTTCCACGATCTGTACAAAAGTGAGAGTAGGATGTTGAAGTCTCTCACTATTATTTTGTGAAGTTCAATGTGTGCTTTGAGCTTTAGCAAGGTTTCTTTTATGAATGTGAATGCCATAGTATTTGAGTCACAGATGTTCAGAATTGAGACTTCATTTAGGTTGACTTTTTCTTTGTTGAGTATGAAATGTTCTTTTTCATCTTTTTTGATAACTCTTGGTTGAAATTTGATTCAATATTAAAATTGCTATTCCAGCTTGTTTCTTGGGACCATTTGCTTGAAAATTTTTTGTAGCCTTTTACACTGAGGTAGTGTCTGTCTTTGTCACTGAGATATATTTCTTATATGCAGCAAAATGCTTGGGCCTGTTTTTGTATCCAGTCTGTTAGTCTATGTCTTATTACTGGGGAACTGAGTCCATTGATGTTAAGAAGTATTAAGTAATAGTAATTGTTGTTTCCTGTTATTTTTTGTTATTGTTGTTAGAAGTAAAATTAAGTTTGTGTGGCCATCTTATTTTGGGTTGGTTGAAAGATTATTACTTTTTTCCTTTTTCTAGGGTGTAATTTCCCTTCTCGTGTTGGAGTTTTCCATCTATCATCTTTTGTAGGGCTGGATTTCTTCTTCTGTTTCATTGTGCTTTTCAGTATTTCTTTAAGGGACTTATGTGTTTCCTCTTTAAGGGCTTCCACTTGTTTACCTGTGTTCTCCTGTTTTTCTTTAAGGGAGTTATTTATATCCTCCTTAAAGTCCTCTATCATCATCATGAGATATGATTTTAAATCAGATTCTTGCTTTTCAGATGTCTTGGTGTATTCAGGGGTTACTGTGGTAGGACAACTGGGTTCTGATGATGCCAAGGATCCTTGGTTTCTGTTGCTTATTTTCTTGCACTTGCCTCTTGCCATCTGGTTATCTCTGATGCTACTTGGTTTTGTTGTCTCGGACTGGAGCTTGTCCCTCCTCTGAGCCTGTGAGCCTGTGGTCTTAGGTGTGTCAGTATGCCTGGGAGACAAGCTCACTATGGGCAGGATTGGGGTGCTGTTAGCTATGGTCTTTGTTGTTTCAGCATTCCTGGGAGACTTGTTCACTCCAGGTGGGACTGGGGTGTTGATAGTTTTGCCACAGGGTCAGCTCAGGTATGCAGAAGGAATGCTGAAGGTTTGTGTCCCAGGTTGCTCCTGAAAGATAGAGTTTTAAATTAGCTCAAAACTCAGCAACAGGATCTGACTCAGGAAGACAGATTGTTAAAAATGCAGGAGAACTGGTACAGACTCATTGACACTTCGCTTATCACCGGATGTGAGTAAATGAGTAATGGGTTTTGTTCTGCCCCTGTGATGTTTGTTCAAGTCCCCATTGTGCCCTCCAGCCATTGTGTCCTGCAGAGAGTATTCCAGGAAACCACCAGCCAGCCTAACCAGATGTGTTTCAGATGCAGATGCCTCAACTCTGACCAAGATCTGTTCTCAAGAGAATGCTTGACCTTTCCCCTCATTTAAACCCTGTGACTTTGAGAGTTTCCCCTTGTGGCATTTTTGGTATTTCCTTTTGACATCCTTTCATCTCCTGGAGCTTGTGACTTCTTCCTTTAAAAAGCCCTTCTCCCAGCCACTCGGGGTTGACATCTCTGTCTCCTGTGTGGGATATATGTTGGCCTGGAGATCTCCGTAATAGATCTCCGTAATAAACCTTGCCTTTGTGTATTACATCCAAAATGGTCTCTCTGTGTCTGGGGTCCGTGACTTCCTGAGACTTGAGTAAGGGTCTCCCTTCGGGGATCTTTCACTCCACAGTTTCTGGGCCTATGGGCTCTAGGCAGGTCCCACTTGGGTCGGGTATTTGGACATCAGTGGTAGTCTCACCTTGATCTTTGGTGTGTCAGCACTCCTGGAAGACCTGTTTTCTCTGGGCTGGACTCGGGTGCAGAGAGCTGTGGCACAGTCTCGGAGTGTAGATGGAAATCAGAAGGTGATATGGATAACTTTCTCAATGAAATTATAGGAGAAAGTTTACCAACCATAAGAAAGAAATGGATATCCAAGCACAGAAACTTCGGAACCTCAAATAGTCATGACCAGAGAAGAACTTACCCAGAAACATCACAGACAAAATATCAAAAATGAAAAGCAAACAAATGATATTAAAAACCTGCAAGGAGAAAGTCCTAAGTCCAATATGAAAACAAACACAAGAGAATAAATTTAGATCTCCCATCAGCAAACCTGTCTCTCAAGAAGTCTTGGAATGATACATTTCAGAGTTTGTAAGTAATTACAAACCACGGTTGCTATAACTACCCATATTTCATAATTGATTGATAGATGAAAACAACTCAAGGCAAGCGCAAAGCAAAGGCAACTCAGGACAACCCCATCAGCTCTAAGCAAAACAAAGCTTACATCAAAAACCTAACGAGTTACAAGCTTATAGGAAAAAGAAAAACAACCCCGGGGGGACACATACATTATTTTCTGGGGAAGGAGCAAAATGTTGATGTTTTGTTTTGTTTTGTTTTGTTTGTTTGTTTGTTTTAAAAAAAACCTCTTTAACGGGGAACAAGAATATCCTTGTGAGGGAATAGGGAGGCAAAGTTTAGAACAGAGGCAGAAGGAACACCCATTCAGAGCCTGCCCCACATCTGGCGCATACATATACAGCCATCCAATTAGATAAGATGGATGAAGCAAAGAAGTGCAGGCTGACAGGAACCGGATGTAGATCTCTCCTGAGAGAAACAGCCAGAATACAGCAAATACATAGGCGAATGCCAGCATTAAACCACTGAACTGAGAACGGGACCCCTGTTGAAGGAATCAGAGAAAGGACTGAAAGAGCTTGAAGGGGCTTGAGACCCCATATGAACAACAATGCCAAGCAACCAGAGCTTCCAGGGACTAAGCCACTACCCAAAGACTATACATGGACTGACCCTGGACTCCAACCTCATAGGTAGCAATGAATAGCCTAAAAGAGCACCAGTGGAAGGGGGAAGCCCTTGGTCCTGCCAAGACTGAACCCCAGTGAACGTGATTGTTGGGGAGGTGGTAATGGGGGGGATGGGGGGGAACACCCATAGAAAAGGGGAGGGGAAAGGGTTAGGGGATGTTGGCCTGGAAACAGGGAAGGGGAATAACAATCGAAATGTAAATAAGAAATACTCAAGTTAATAAAGATGAAAAAAAATAAATAAAAAGTAGATTAGAGGCAGACAAAAAACCTCTTTAACGTGAAATAAAAGAGTATAGTTTACTTTGTAGAAAAGGGTGTTTGCTAACAATCAATTTCTCTTTTAAATATTTTTATATTCAGGATAAGTTTTAATTATGGAACAGTAAATTTGTGTCAGAAAAGGAGTCTTATTACCAATGGTGAAGGTATGTATTTTTATTTTGGTAGGTATTGAAATTTTAATAAAAACTTATTTATGAATGGGAGTAGACTAATTTAGCCTTCTATTGTTATTTCTTGACCTATCCATCTTTTACAGTCTTGGATGTTTATTTTGACTCATCATTAGATTAGACTTTCACCTCTTAGCAAATAAAGCTCAGATATGAACTATCACACAGATCAAATGAGCTTAGTGAATAAGTGATCTCACCAACAGATTTAGATGTACATAAGTCTCAAACACCCACGGGATCTCTTGGTATGTTAAACATATTATAGACTACAAAAAAAGTAAAATTCAAAGTAATTCCCCACCTTTTGTTATTTTGTAGAGATACAAATAAATCAGAGATGAAAGAAAAGCCATTTCTGCTGACACCAGAGCAGAGAAATACAGGATAATTAAAGTATGAAAAATTATGCACCTAGAAAAAATGTATATACTCCCAAAATACTGTACCAAGGATGGATTATGAAAAGAAAAAAATCCCCTGAAAATCGGAATAGAGCAATCGTATGTAATGAGTTTCAATTAATAATCAGAAACTTACTAACGAAGAAAATGTCATGTCCCCATAGCTTTACTGGAGAATTCCACAAAACCTTTAACCAAGCATCTGGCTCTTCTCAAATGCTTCTGCTCCCAAGTAGTTCAGTAAGTGCTGTGGAAAGTGCTCCTGTTGCCAGGCCAGCATCCTCATGCTACCAAATCAGCTAAGAGCACTACAAGAAGACAAAAACACAGGCTAATGGTGAAAGTGGTTACAAAAATTCTCAATAAAATACTAGTAAATGGAACTAAATCCCACTTTGACATTTATGTACATTGTACTCAGGGGACAATGAGCCTTCTTACTTTCATGTTTCGAAATACTACAGAAAAGCAGTTAATGCTTACTGACCTTGAAAACATTGGCTCTTGGGAAATGTTTTACTGTTTCTCATATTTGGCTGTTTAATTTAGAAGCAGAGCCAAATTCTCATATACACTATATATACTACATATATGAGTGATTGGCTCTGCTTCTAAATGAAAAGTTGTTAGCAACCGCAATAGAACTCTACAGAGTCATTAATACCAGTCAGGGTAGTCAGTCTGTCTGGGAAAAGTGGTCTTTCCTAGGAACCTAAGTTTTCTCTCCAAGGGTTTCCAAATCCCTGTCAAGTGATATCAAGTAAGCAGGAGGATAAGGGGTTCTAAAGAACTTCTGCCTCCCCAGGAAGCTAGGGATCACGCTGAATGGGTGCTTCACTATCTATGACCGTCTATTAATCATGACTGAATTGTGCTGGCCTGGTGGAGGGAGAAAAGAACCTTTGTAAATGATTTCCTCCAGGATAGTTAACCTATCGACTTGTTCAAACCAAGGTAGGCGTTTGTTGCTCCTCTGGTCTTTCTTCAGATGGAGAGAGATGGAAAGACAGAAAAGGCTGCAGCAGCTCATCGGCTCCTGATCTTCAATTTGAATCCATGGCTGTAAATATGTAGTTCACAATTTAAGGTAATTCCCTTATTGAAATATGTCAGACCTTCTTCCAATGAAAACCTCAACAGTAAAGTTGGTTCTATAGAAATAATGGCCATATATGTCTCCTTAATTTTCTTCATATTTTCTCCCATATTTTCTTTTAGAAAAATGAGGTTGTTTTGCATTTCAATTGCATCAAGTTTGGCATTTTTGAACTGTAAGTCTAGCTCCTTTCACTGATTTCCCCTCTTTTTCCCAAGACGAAGTTAAGGCTGAATACAAGAATTTTTAAAAACTATTATTTATTTATTTATTTATTTATTTATTTATTTATTTATTTTTACACTTCAGATTTTATTCCCCTCCCAGTCCACCCTCCAACTATTCCACATCCCATACCTCCTCCCTGCTCCCTTCCTCCACGAGGGTGTCCCCATCCCACTCACCCCATCAGACCTCTAAGCTCCTTGAGTCCTCCAGTCTCTTGGGGGTTAGGTGCATTTTCTATGACTGAAACCAGACCCAGGAGTCCTCTGCTGTATACGTGTTGGGGGCCTCATCTCAGCTGCTGAATGCTGTCTGGTTGGTGATCCACTGTCTGAGAGATCTCGGGGGTCCAGGTTAATTGATACTGCTGGTCCTCCTACAGGGTCGCCCTCCTCCTCAGCTTCATCCAGTTTAGCCTAAATTTCCTGTCCAAAATCTTCCTTCAGACCCCTACAAGTAGCATCACTTGAAATTACTTCCTATTCCTTTAGATACATAGCCCATGCATTCTCTTTTGTGGGCAGAGCAACTTCTGACATCACATGTGGTGTGGCTTTCTGTTATCGTTTTGTTACAGAGGATGGTTGCTTTAAGACTGCTTGAAAAAGAAATTGAACCTAGAATTCTGCTTGTCATGTTTTCCTTTTTACGGTACTGTTCTAAAGTGTCCTCCAGTATTTCAAATAAGTCGTGGTCTGCTCAATGTGGTTTTTGTCTTTTCCTTTGTGTCTGCCAGTGGCTTATATTGGTGATTTATGTAACTCTAGCTAAGAGCCTGTTTGAACTGCCAGTAAATGATGGATATTTTGAACTCCAACTTAATCAAGCTCACTGATTGATAATCATCTCTGATTTTACTTGTGCCTAACCATACACAAGTTTGTCATAGCTGTCTTTATTTATTTCAAGCTAATGGAAATTTGGAGTTAAAGGAGCGGTCTTTTCCTTATTCATTTCTAAACATCATTATTTAGCTTGTCAAAATTACAATGGAGCTCTGGAATTCTAGATTTGGGAAGAACTTTGGAGACCATCTGGTCTAACCATATCTCTTATCAGATTAGGGAAAACGAGAGCCTCCAAAGCTAACCACAGGTTAACAACTACCTAAAACCAGAGTCCAGACTTCTGGTCTCCAAGTCTGGACACTCATTTCCTTCTGTCTCCGGAAGACATTTCCTTTAGTGAGGAATTAGCTTTGTGTCTTGATTTTCAAAACAAAGGGCCGTAGGGAACACAATCCTGTTTTATCTGGAAAACGTTGGTGGTGCTGCAGTAAAGAAAGGAAGGTAGCTGCCCACAGAGTTGTTTTCATAAGGGGACCTAATTTGTTCTTTACCTTTTCTCTCCTCTTCCATCTGTCCCTAACAAAGGAATTTTCTCTGCATTTATTTATTGAGCAACAAAGAGAAAATGGTGTGTGAAGGAAATGGGGAATCATTGATTTCTTTTTAATAAGAATATACAAAAGAAGTTGTTACTTCACTGACCCTCACTGACCCAGAATATCACTCAAAACTGCGAACAGATGATATAACCCATATCTGCATTTTGCTTTGAACATTTATAATGTGCATTTGTTTTCTAGGTTGCTTTCAACCTTGGGGCAGGTTTTAGCAAATGATTATCACAATACACACACACACACACACACACTTCTGAGTCAGGCATTGAAGAGTACATAATTTAAAATTAAAGCTCTGCATTTAGCTTAGCTTGTAAACGTCGATTGTTTGGGAAGTCGAATACATAAAAAAGTTGGTTACATTATTTTCTTTAAGGCAAATTAAAATTTAAATAGCCTGAATAAACAGTAGGGAAACAGACTGATTACATAGTTTTACATTAATTAATATTAAATTAGTTTCAAATTGAGCGAAAATTCAGAGTCTGAAGGTGAGTGGTATTTTCAGAAAATGGTATTTTTACACTTGGATTGCAGACGACTTGACTCTGGTTCTTGTAGGTAAATAGGATCTTACTCAAAAACAACACGGGCTCACAAAGATCTCAGGGACCTTTTGTAACACTATGTGCTGGTTCTTTTGTGATTCAGCCAAAGAACTTAGTCAAGGCAGAGGGTAGCAGAGTTGCAGACTTAGTGAAATCAAGACAAAGCAAAGGGTTGACTTGACAGAACAGGAATATAGCTCAGTAACCTTCCTTTTCCAGTCCTGGGATTTTTCTTTACAAAGGATGAAGGGAAGGATACTCTTCCTCAAAGCGGACCCTTCTTCAGCTTTCTTGGGAATTATTATCATTATTGTTTGTTTGTTTGTTGGAGATTTCTACACAGCCCTTGGGGATGCTACATTCTGTGCTTTTACCAGTCCTCTGAGAAGGTCATGCCAGGAAGGAATTTGCTATGCTGGGATGCTACAGGGAGAAACAGCCATGACAACTGGGACAGTGAAAGAATCATTAGACTGCAACCCAAGGCTGACACTAAGTGAAGGTGAGAGGAAATGGGGAAGCATCTAGGCTAAAGAGGTTCAGAAAAAGCATCCAATCACATTGAAGATGGCTTGCAGAAAAAGCTCACATTTTGTAGTGATTAGTTTGGAGAGTCCTGTGGCTAACAACGTTTCTGACAAGGGTTTCAGAGTGTAATGGATAAGCCTGGGCCAATGAAGCCTTCTGTAATTGAGTTTTGCAGGCATGTTCTCATAGACCTCATATCATGCAGGTTGTATGTAAAGGCTTGAATGAGAATGCCAGAGAGGCTCATATGTTTGAGTATTTGGTCCTGGTGACACTGTTTTGGGAAGGATTAGGAGGTGTGGTGTTGTAGGAAGTGAATACCAGTGTGGGCTTATAGGTTTAAGGACCCCATACAGGGCCCAGTCTCTTTCTCTGTCTCCTCATGGTGGATCACATGTAAGCTCTCAGCTACTGCTCCAGCCTCCTGCTATAATCCTCATTATAACAGTTAATGACTTACACTCTAAAACTGTAAGTAGGGTCCCAAACAAATGTTTTCTTTTATAAAGTTACCTTGGTCATGGTTTCTGTTTACAGCAATAGAAAACTAAGACATGTTATTCTAAGATTAAGGTACTATAGGCCTAGTGAAGGCCGAATGATCCCCACATGCATTCAAACTTGTAATGATGATATAGAAGTGAATGAATGTCTCCTTATGGAGCAATGGATTCACTATGCTCATTTATGAACCATTATATACTCAGCAGCAATTTATTACAGATCAAAGTAGTAACTTTAAAGAATAAGGATGCTATACTGGTTTGTTTTTGTCAACATGAAATAAGTCAGAATCATCTGAAAGAAGGGCGCCTCAGTTGAGAAAAATTCTTCCACAAGATCTGGCAGTAGGGAGTCTTCTTAACTACTGATTGTGGGGAGGGCCCAACCCATTGTGAGTGGTGCCACCTCTGGACTAATGGGTTGTATGAGAAAGCAGGGTGAGGGAGCATGCCATAATAAGCAAGTGAAGAAGCAGCATCCTGCCATGACCTCTGCATCGGCTCCTGTCCCAGGTTCCTGCCCTCATTACATTTCTGCCCTGAGTTCATACAGTGAATGATGATGGATACGGATGAGTAAGCCAAGTCAACCCTACCTACCCAATTCACATTTGCTCATGATGTTTCACCATAGCAATTTTAATCATAAGACAGATATTTATCTTCTACAGTAAGTATTTAGATAGATAATTCCAGTATTTGTTCTGGTATTGAGTGATGTCATCAGGAACGAAGGTACATTCTATATTACTCTCTGTGGTATTTGATCTCCTTGTTTTTTTTTTTTACCCTTAATCATATAATGGACCACTGACAAATGAAATTTCTATGTACGTATTTGTATTTTCATGCAAAAGCTGGAAGTGTGATGAAATTTGCCAAAAATTTAGTCTTGTAAGGACAGATCACTGGTTTAGAAGTCTCCAGTTCCTAGCTGAATATCCCTTGAGTCTTACTTTCCAGACAGAGTCATATGCTACTAACTGGAAGCAGACAATGGAACTGGATTAAAAAAGAACTCTTTACTTTCTTCAACAGATTAGAAAATAACTATTCCAACTACTTAAAGTTGGAATAGGGTTTGACTTCCAGAGAACCCGCACTAGAGTTTTTGGTACCTAAACAAAGTAGTATCATTGCATCATTGAGAAAGATGCAAAAGACAGATAGGGACATAAGAGTGTGTCTGAAACCTCACGCCTCAGGAGGCTCTGAGTGTATGGACATTTGGACCTTAAGATCTGTGTGATTAAAGAGTCAGGAGCGTGCATTGCTCATAAATAACAGACATACAAAGTAAAGATCTGTCAAAGAGACTTATAGGGTCTCAGAAAACCAGTAGACAAGTCAAATATTTTCCCAGACACATCCCAAATGTATAATTACAATGTGTTTTTAGAGATGATCTTGTCATTGTATGTCCAAAACATCAATTTTATATCTGCATTTTAGCTGGATCAGAAATTCTACTTTAAAGTACATTCTAGGGAAGTAGCCAAACACCCATTTGAAGGTTTGCATAAAGCCTGTTTATTATAGCATTATTTATAATTATAAAAGCTTCATAATTGCTCGGGAACAAGTAAAAGCTCATGTTTGTGAATGGAATTTAGCAATTTAAGGGGTAGTAAATGCTACTGTTGAATTGATCAGGTTTGCAAAAGTATATCCTTAGGGGGAAATAGCTACACATTAGGACTTGGCATTTTCATGTTAGAATCGCTGCATATTTATTTTACCTTGGGGGTTGTGATTCTCTGTCTCCAGCCTGTGTTTCTACTCTGAGGCGGTGGAGTCCTCAGGTGGTCAGCTCTTGCTGGTGGAAATAGGTCAAAGAGAAAGACATTTGAGGTCATATTCGCCTGTGCTTCTGCCTCTGCTCTCTGATTCTTGTCACCATAGACTTGCGTCACCATGTACCAGAATCCTCTGTTCCCTACCATGCTGGACTGAAATCTCTCCAACAGAAAAACAAAAGACAGAAGCAATTCTGGGTTAAAATTTTAGAGATCAGTGGGTGATCCCATCCCTCAACCAGGGGATATGCCTAATCTCTGGATATAGTTTCTACAGGTTCTCTCTCCCCTCTGTTGGGTATTTCAGCTAATGTTATTCTGTTGGGTCCTGGGAGTCTCTTGTTACCCTGGCATCTGGGACTTTCTGATGGTTACCCCAAGCTCCCCATCCCCCACTGCTATACACCTCTGTTCAATTTCCTGACCTTTTCTACATCTTCCACATCTCCTCCCATGCCTGATCTTGCCCCTCCCCCTTTCTCCTCACCCTCCTCTCTCTCCTAAGTTCCTCCCTCCCTTTACCTCCCATGATTATTTTTTCCCCCTTCTAAGTAGGACTGAATCATCCACAGGGTCTTCCGTTTTCTTAAGCTTCATATGGTCTGTGAGTTGTATTTTGGGTACTCTGAGCTTTTTGGGCTAATATCCACTTATCAGTGAGTATGTACCATGTGTGTTCTTTTGTGATTGGGTTACAACACCCAGGATGATATTTTCTAGTTCCAACCATTTGCCTGCGAATTTCATGAAATCATCATTTTAGGAAATACCGGGACCAAGAGTGGAGCAGAGACTGAAGGAAAGACCATCCAGAGTCTGCCCCACCTAGGGATTCATTTGATATGCAGCCACCAAATCCAGGCGCTATTACTGATGCCAATAAGTGGTTGCTGACAGGAGTCTGAGAGGCTCTACCAGAACCAGACTAATACAGATGCTAATGCTTGCAGCCAACCATCAAACTGAGCCCAGGGACCCCAATGGAGGAGTTAGGGGAAGGCATGAAAGAGATGAAGTGGTTTGCAACCCCACAGGAAGAACAACAATATCAACCAAACCAGATCCTCCAGAGTTCCCAGGGACTAAATCACCAACTAAAGATACACATGGAGGGACCCATGGCTCCAGTTGCACATGTAGTAGTGGATGGCATTAGTGTGAGGTGAGGCCCTTGGTCCTGTGAAGGTTTGATGCTACAGTGTAGGGGAATTCGAGGGCAAGTAAGTGGGGGGAGCATTGTCATTGAAGGAGGGGGAGAGGGAATTACATAGGGGGTTTGTGGAGGGGAAACCAGGAAATGGGATGTCTTAGTCAGGGTTTCTAATCCTGCACAAAAACCATCATGACCAAGAAGCAAGTTGGGGAGAAAGGGTTTTATTCAGCTTATGTTACTGTTCATCACCAAAGGAAGTCAGGACTGGAACTCAAGCAGGTCAGGAAGCAGGAACTGATGCAGAGGCCATGGAGGGGTGTTAACTTACTGACTTGTTTCCCCAGAGTTGCTCAGCTTGCTTTCTTATAGAACCTAAGACTACCAGCCCAGGAATGGCACCACCTACAATGGGCCCTCCCACCCTTGATCACTAATTGAGAAAATGTCTTACAGCTGGATGTCATGGAGGCATTTTTCAGGTGAGTCTCCTTTCTCTGTGATACCTCAAGCTTGTATCAAGTTGATACACAAAACCAACCAGTACAAGGCATAACATTTGAGGTGTAAATAAATGAAATAATCAATAAAAAAGAAAAACAAAAGAAATCCCTTCTCTCTCAAGTAGTTTCTGTCAGTTATTTTGTCAAGCAATGAGAAAGGTAAGCAATGTAAAGGTCTTTTCCAAATGTACCTGGCTTCTATGTGAAAAACCGCGTTCCCTACAGTAGGACTTTGATATAAGGTTGATCTCACACATGCTGCCCTGTGATCAGTTTCCCCAAACCATGTAACCTTTGATGAAAAATTCAAGTTGCACTGAATAACATCTTGTTTACAACATCGCAGGCTATAAATGAAGAAGCTGAGGTCAGAGAGGTTATCTAATATCATTATCTACTGATGAGCAGAACCTTCACATTTTGACCAGAAGTTTCTTGAACTGTGGTGGTCTCCCTAAACTCATATATTTGTTACCTTTTCTTTCTTTTCCCACTTTTATTTAGATTTTCTTCTCACATCCTGTATCTGGTTACAGAATTTATTCCCTCTATTCCTTTCAGTATCCCCTAACCTCTCTTTCCTGCCATATGCAACACCTTTCTGCCTTTCATTAGAAAAACAATAGGCTTCTAACGGATAGTAACAAAAGAAAACAGTTTGATAAACAAAGTCTATAAATAAAGGAATAAGTATTAGTAATAAAACATAATAAGATAAACAAAGACTAACACATCAGAATGGAACAAAACAAACAAATAGAAGAAAAAGAGCCAAAGAAGAGGCACAAGAAACAGAGATGTAGAAACCAACTTGTTTGCACATTCAGGAGTCCCATAAAAACGCTAAACTGGAAACCATATATATGGAAGCGTCTCTGATTATGTTTGAGCAGGGCACTGATCTGATTCATACATTATTTTAAATGTGCATTGATTAGTTAATTGATTATAACACAATTTTACAATTATTCACTAAGATTAAATGTCTTAGAATCTTGAAAAAAATCACCATAAATCTAGTAAACAGAAAAATAAAAGAAATAAACATTTAAAGTTTTTATAATTTTGTTTTCTAAGTTGACTTCATGGTGAAGGGCATTCATATTCACCCGATGTCAGCTTATCTTTGTCTATAAAGATGGATCATGATTTACTGTCAAGGCTTTGTGATGAATTTAAGAAAGGTAACTCAGTAATAACCCCCTTTATTATGTATTGCAGCTGCTATTAAACTCTAAGAATTCAAAATATCATCAGTATTGAAGTCTAGAAGGTGGAAAAGTTTAATCTGCCATTTACTGTAAATTAGGCAACCACTTAAATCAAGACAAATATTTCTGTAATGTGATAATGACTCTTGGATGAAATGTCAAGTGACTGAAATGATGGTAGGTGGGGAAGGAGAAATGAGTTTGAGGCTGATGCATTCTTAACATTAATTTTTTTCATTTTATGACCTTTTATTGTCCTTGCTATTTAAAATTTAATTTCTTAGATAATTGATAACTTTCATTAATGATACATCTTTCTGTTTTAAAATTCTGTTTTAAGCCTTGCATTCAATAATAAAATAATTATACCAAGAGTGCAGGGAGTGTTTTTTAATGAGTTGCATACTGTTCTTAGTTCCCTACCTCATTATCACACATGGTCCTCTCAGTTATTTCTTCTCTATTTTCCTCTCTCACTTTTCTTTTTACAGGATGAAGTCTCTTCATTAGAAATCCAAAATTTCCTGCATACTTAATTTCTATGTCTCTCCAACAATATTGGTTATGTTCCTCTTGTACTTGGTCAGAACCAGAAAACTGATATTATTGTAATACTAACTACTATTAGCTAAATTCAGACCCTATTTTGAATGACAGCTTTTACATGCAGTGTCTAGTGTATATTGTTCTATAGAATCTCTGTGTCTATCCATGTAATAATTAGAACAGACATGTTTCATTACCATAAAACTCTTACTGTTACCCCTGGATAGTCCAGAATCCTAATTTTAACTCCTAAAAACTACCTGTCTCGTTTCAACTAGTATAAATTCATTACTTTGAATATGTTTTTGCAGGTTATTCCATCACACTGTGAATCCCAAGATTATTTATTGAAAAAACTGCTTCTAGTTGTGGTATGACTCAGCCCTTAGCTCATACTTTTAATCCTCCCCTACCCCCCGCCCAGGCAGGAAAACAGACACACCTAAGGGTACATACCTTTAAGTTGTAGAAGGAAACACTCATGTTTGAGTGTGTTGTCTAATTGAGTGGCAAAGTGACAAATCAGAGGAAGATTTGACAGAATAGGATATGCCCAACTCTCTGGAGAGCAGAAAGAACAGAAATGCTTAGGAAAGGAGGTGGTTTTACTGGAAGAGTTTCACAGAGACAGGCTGAAGAGAAACAAGTTAGACATGGGTGAAGACAGAACGAACCAGAGAATGAGAAGAAGCCAGAAGATTAGAACAGTTTATCAGAGTTAGTTCGAGGCCAAGCAGAGCAAGAAAATCAGCAGTCAACAGAGAGGGCAGAATCATTGAGCTTGGAGATGAGTTTGAGCCAGAATAGTTGAGTTGAACCCTCTGGTTCAGAAAGAACTTGAAAACGCAGTATGTGTCAGAGGCTGAAAACATTCTAGGCCTAGATAAGAGAGTGTGGATGGTAGAAGATTTTAGTGCAAGGCCTAGATTAGCAGTAAGCCTCTGAGACAATAATTATATCAGGAGAACAAAAGGTACTTTTATATTACATAACTGTAATTTATAATCTTTTAAATTTTCTTTAATATCTCTCTGTCTGTCTCTGTTTCTGGTTCTCTGTGTCTCCCTCCCTCCCTTCCCCCACCCCTCTCTCTCCATGTTGTTTATCACGGGATGCTTGTGTCTATCAGAGGATAACTGGATCTTCATTCCTTCCTTCCACCATATAGGTTCAGAGGACTGAACTCAGATCATCATGCTTAGTGAAAAACACCCTTAGCTACTGAGCCATCAGACTAGGAACTTTAGAAGAAGTACTTTTATTTTATGCATTCCAAGTTAGGAGACTTAGTGATCAAGTCCAGAGAATGCCTTGCTGAAAATCAACCAGTCAGTAAGAGTGATGTGTTGGGTAAGGATTCCCACCAGCATTCCTGACGGCAAATTCTGTCTGCTTACTTACGTTGCTGGGTTTTTATTTCACAATTTCATACTTGGTAAATGTCTAGATTCTAATGACATGAAAATGCATGCTACTGTTTCCAGGAATTGTTCGAGTTTAAAAAAATTCTATTTTTTCCAACTAAAGAAGTCTTTTAGGAATTATATGGATGTTTGTTTCAGTAGAATGGGATACAAAAAGCATATGATAATCAATGGATATCTTAGATAAAAATCTTATCTTAGAAGACAGTGTTAACTAGTATTATTTTGGTCCCTTAGATAATTAAAAAATGTATTGTGCTAAGAACAATTAACCTAAATTATACCTTGTTAATAGTTTATTTTTTAACTGTACAATTTCCAATACTGCGTTATTAGCTGTAGATACAATGTTGTACAATATATTTCCAGAATATGTTTATCTTACATGATTAGCAAGTCCCCACTGTTGCCTCTCTCATTATACTCTACCAGAATTTGACTATCTTCTTCTGAATTTGATGTCTTCATGTAACTCATGTGAGTGGAATCAAGTATTATAGGTTTTATTTGTGACTGGACTTATTTCACTTAGAATAATATTCTCATGGTTCATTAATGCTATCGCATAGTGCAGACATTACTTATTTTCAAAGTTGTATAATACTCCATTGTATATTTGCACACACACACACACACACACACAAACACACACATACACACGATTTCTTTATCCAATAAAATATCAGACAGTTTTCATTAGCTATTGTGACTAGTAGTTTAATAAACATGAGAATGATCTATTGATCTATTTATCTATTCATCCATCTATCTATACCCATAGACACATGGATACACACACCCATACACATGCAATTTCTTTATCCAATTAAACATCAGGCAGTTTCCATTAGCTATTGAGACTAGTAGTTTAATGAACATGAGAATATTATCTATCTATCTATCTATCTATCTATCTATCTATCTACTTATTCATCCATCTATACACATAAGCACATGGACACACACACGTACTCAGGGGCAATTTTAAAGTTTTAAAGAGGTGGGAAATCAGGCAGGAGGATAATTGAGAAGAGATGGGGGAAAAGTCATGTCCATTGAGTTAAGCTGGCATGGAGATCCACCACATGACAACCCCACGGCAGAGAGTAGGGATCTTTAGATAACAAGTAAAGAACCTCAAAGTAACTCCTACTCAATATTCAACCCTTTTCCATCAGCAACAGGAAGTTGTATTCATAGGTTATATTAAAATTGCTCTTTTGGCTTCCTTGGGAGCTGTGCCATTTGATATTCATCTAACCACTTCTTTAACACCACAAGCCTACTCATTTTCATTACCTTGAAATGATGTATTTTTCGCAGTGTCAAGTTGAAGGACCCAGAATCAAATGTTGATAAGATAACCAAACTCAAAAATATTGTGATAAATTACTATGAACAACAACGACAGCAACTATAACAAGTATAACAACAACAGAATAGGAAGACATTTGTACAAGGTAGTTTAAGTCACATGGCAAATTGGGTACCTAGCATCTGTCTTAAAGATAATTGAGGCAATACTGGTCTAAATTGTGTTTTTCAACCTATTTGTAAAACTACTCATAAGCATCCAGGAATAGAAACTCATATGAATTTAAGGTTTCTTACTTATTATTTGTTTCCCCTTTCTTTTCTAAATCCTGGCATTTTGTTCTTTAATGTTGGTACTTGACCTTAAAGTTGAAACTAAGTCATTAATGATTGTTCTGTCTTGGGTACATCTTTCTAGTTTGTCATGGTGCCCACAAAGCCTTAGCAGATTAGTCTGCGAGACATCCAGATGCGACTGTACTTGAGGCATCTGAAAAAGAGGCAGGGTGAGATGTTCTCTCAAAAAGCCTTCTGGCTCTACAGTTGAGAGGTTCTTGAATTAGACTTTAAGTCTTCTCTAGAAAGGCACTTCATGTAGCCTGAAAATATTGTTGATGTAACAGATGATAAAATCTTCTAGGTCAGAAAGGCTTGGAATGTGGTGAGGCTTTTAGTCCACTTTGGAAATTCATAATTGTATTCACACATTAATAAAATCATCAAGGTTTTATCTAAAGGCATATGTAACAGTATTTACACATACACATGTAAACTTATTTATCTTGGTGTTCCCTGTGTTGATCGTGTAATGCTCTGCACACATACAGGAAAGTCGGACTGTGAGGTGTGAGGTGTGACAATGAATTCTTGTGGCATCATTGCTTCTTGAAATAATTGTTTTCTTACAAAAATTTAGAAAGATAGTGATTGAGAAAGATTAGAAGGGCTTGAGTCTTCAGCCTTTTCTCTCTTCTTTCTTGTTGTGTATGTGTGTGTGTGTGTGTGTGTGTGTGTGTATTGCACGTGCTGTGCACAAGTGCGCATGATGTACTCACCTATATGTCAAGGTAATCGACATGAGGATGTCCTGCTCAATCACTTACAAGTTTTAATTTGGAGATAGGGTCTTTCACTGGCTGGTCAAGAAGACGCCAGGATTCCCCTGTCTCTATCTACTGTCACTGAGAATGAAGACACACACTGGCATGATTTCTTTTTATATCGATGTTAGAGATCTGAGGCCAGCACTTCATGTTGGATTGAACTTTACCAGTAGAGCCATCTTCCCAGCCCTTACCTTTCTTAGTGAATAAATACAGCAAACTTTCAGAAAAAAAATCTTACATTTTCATTATTCTAAAATAAATATGGCACACACATTAATGACTAATACAACATTCCTTTGAATTTGGGGAAAAGAAAATAAAACTATATTGTAAGAAGACTTGTAAACTTAGAAGCACCATCAGAATACTCTGTGATTATTGCCTTCCAAATGACAAAAACAAAACAACCAAAAAACCAAAAAACCCAAAAACCTTCCTTCCTATGCCTCCAAATATTTATGTTTTAATTTCTCGTTCTTTCTTCATAGTCAGTCTTGAACTGGACAGCTGCCAGGGGCTAAGTATCAAGATTCTTGAAGGTAGAAAACTTATCATACTCTAACATTATCTATTTACCTAACAAATACTTCTTGAGTTCCTGCAGTTAATAGCCACTGACTGCAAGTTAGTTAAAAGAACAAAGCCTACCCTTCAGGAAGTGTGCAAACTGTTAGGAGAAACAAAGATAACGATGTCAGCCACATCTAACTACCTCTGACTATGAAGAAAACATGTATTTGGCTCTTGCAAGTGTTGGAGAAAGTGTAATATTTCTCTTTAGGCTGGATGGCCGTGAAACGACTCTTGTGAGAACAATTGGAATACGTACGTATGTGCATGCGTGCGTGCGTGCGTGAGTGCGTGCGTGCGTGAGTGCGTGCGTGCGTGAGTGCGTGCTTGAGTGTGTGCGTGAGTGCGTGCATACATGAGTCTTGCGCAGGCGCGTATGCGCTGGCGTGTGTGTGCATGTGTGTATCGAAAAGCGTGCGTACATGTCGTGAATGCGTGCGTGAGTGTGTGTGTGTGTGTGTGTGTGTGCGTGCATGCGTGTGTAATGGAAGTAGAGCAACAAGTACAGAAGCTCTAAAATGAGAAGAACCACAGTGTCACAGCCTCAGTACTGAGCACTGGTGACCAGTGACAGTGATGGTGAGTGTGGTAGAGAGCAGGAAGAGGCAGATGCTGAGCTAAGGCATGGGGGGGGCGCACCTCCAACCATAGCAAAGGGGGTTAGGTTTTATTTGAGGTACATCTGGATATTTATTTTATCTTTTTCTGAACAAATAGAAAAAATAGCTCTACAGCAGAACAGTGAGGAATGTTATTCAGGAAATGAGCATGACCAGGATTATGTCTGTCTTATGTCACCATCTGCTGCTGTTACTTTGGGACCAGGGTAAGCTTTGGAGCAAAATTAATCTACAGATAAACATTTATAAAAAGGAGAATTGAGGGTGGCTTTGACAAGGTTGTAGTAGTGATAACAGAGTTGGAGGATATTATGTGGAATATATAATAGTGGTTTTGCTGATAAATTTTACGAGGGGTATGAAGGGCTGAAATGATTTCCATGATTCTGACTTAAGAAACAGGCAGACTGAAGGTGGTTTAACGGAATGAGGAGAGCAAAGGAAAAACAAATCTAGAGGGAGAACATTACAGTCAGAATTTGAGTTTGAAATAATCTAGTGGAGAAATCCCAGTGGAGGAGATGTACCTCAGAGGACAGGCAAAGGTTGTGGCTATGCACTTAGGAGCCACTTTCTACTTTATTAAATGTGACAAATAGAATGATCTCAGATTTTAATGTTAGTGTTTTTCTCATTAGTGAACAAGAATATTTTTAAATTATTTTATTTATTTACATTCAAAATGTTGGCCCCTCCCAGTCTCTCCTCCCAGAGTTCTTCACCCCATCTCTCGTTCCCTTTGCCTATGAGAGGGTGCTCCCTTACCCACCCACTCATTTCCTCCTATACACCCAGGCATCCCTATTTCATGGGGTATCAAGTATCTATAAGCAGACACACACACACACACACACACACACACACACACAAATAATATTAAAAAATTTAAAGAACCATATTCATTTAATTTTAGATTTAAAAATATTCTTACATTAATTATATTATTACATTAATAACATATTATTCATATATTAATTTATTATTGTATTTATATATTAAAACATATTTATATAGTATATATAATTTACTATAGTAATAAATTATATAATTTAAAATATTCTTGTATATTTACCCCATGCATACAGGTTCCTGGGGAGTCCAGAAGAGAGATGTGTATCCCCTTGGTTCTGAAGTTAAAGTCAGTCATGAACTTCCCTATATGAGTACAGAAAACTGAACCCAGGTCCTCTGCAAGAGCACTAAGCCCATTTAGTGGCTGAGCTATGTTTCCAGTACAAAAGAAGTCTGATTTTTCACATCAAATGAGTATTGCTTTTATGCTCTGTGTGCAGAGAAAGGTAAGTGGTACTCATAGATTCACCCATGGGTACAATTCTTTGAGTTCACCTTTGTGTTTTGGGTAATTTTTTTTTTGGTTGTCCTTTAGGCTTCTATTTAATGACATTCATTGATATTGTTGAATAACTGAGAAACATTTGTTTGTTGATATAATAATAATAGACAAGCAGTGCTGACTCTGTCACATTTAAGTACATGCTTCATATTCTACCTTACTGTATTTTTAGATTCATAAACTCAAGTTAACATACATGATAGGGCAGAGATTCATAAAATTGAGAATTGAGTACAGTATATGTGGGAGCTGTGGTTAATTGTATGGCCCAACATAGACATGTTGTTGTTTGTTTGTTTGTTTGTTTGTTTGTTATTAAATCTTCTCAGTAGCATGTAAGGAAGACCTGCAACTGGGGAAGCCAGTCCAGAATATGAATGAGGTTGAGATTTGTCCAGACCCTGAAAATTACCCTGAAAATTTTGTCTGGAGACTGAAAGAAACAGGACTGTCTTCCTCCTTGCTCTGGGCTTGCATGTCCCAGCTCACATAGGTTTTGTGACTCCTCCCTCTGCCACCCGTGAGATAGTCAGGTAGCCTGGTGGCCAAATTACAGGTTTAAAGTCCTCCCTATAAAGACTTGTCCAGCAAATGTTTGGAATTTCTCTTCATGCAAATGAAGCATTCCCAGTACTTCGGCACCAGCCAGTGATGTACACTTACACTCACCTCCCTCCACCCCCCACAAACCCTTACCCAGTCCCCGAGGTTTATGTATCCCTTCTTATTGCCAATAAAAGAGAGTTGTTTCACTGAGAACTTGGAGAAGGCTCTTTGTCCTGGCACTAAAGCTGACCAAGTTCCTGCAAACCTACCCTGCCTGAAGAAGCTTAGTGCTTTCTATTCTGGCCCGGTGGGAATGGTGCCTGGATATCCCAAGTGGAAAGCAGAACTGGCTGGCAAGGTTTAATAAATATTCAAGAAAACTCTAAGTTATAAAATGACAATCTTCCGAGATTTGGTTTTCTTGTCAACTGTATAAATATCACTTGCAATTGTTTTTCTGGATGTCAGAGATGATATATATATATATATATATATATATATATATATATATATATGTTTTAGTTATCAAATAGAATTTCATTTTGATACTTGATATATGTTTTGTTGTTGGCTTTTAAAGCTCTTTAGAAATAGATTGGGCCTCCTTTTTGGTCTCTGCTTTACTGACAGACAAATAAGCAGTTGTTTTGTCTGGGGATTGTTTTTTTCTATTGACAACTGTGTGGCTGCTTTCTATTTAATTTTATGTCTATTATGGTCTACTAAGTAATTAACTGTGCATTTTAGAAAATTTAGAAGCTAAGGAAAGTGATTTGGCTGCACTGTTGAGTAGTTTTCTTATTCATTAGAGTTCCATCTGTGCTAAACGTTATCACAGATCTTAACAGTGTATAGCCACTGATGCATGTGTATGGAGACAAAAATGATGCCTTGGAGAAGACTAAATTAACTCACGGTATTTGATAAGTCAAGACAACATAAAAATATAAACAAAACGAAGCTGAGCCAAACTACCATCTTCTCAATTCAACAAAGGGGAGAGGGAACCTGTAGAGACCGTATTCAGAGGTGAGGCACAGCACTCAGTGGAGAAATGGGGCCACCCACCCTTCTCAAAAATTTTAACCCAGAATTGCTCCTGTCTAAAGGAAATACAGGGACAAAAAGTGGAGCAGAGACTAAAGGAAAGGCCATCCAGCGACTGCCCACTAGGGATCCATCCCATATGCAGCTCCCAAACCCAGACACTATTGCTTGATGCCAAGAAGTACATGCTGACAGGAGCCTGTTAAAACTGTATCCTGAGAGGCTCTGCCAGAGCTTTACCCATGTGAATGATCTCAGTTAACCATCAAACAGCACTGGGACCCCAATGGAGGAGTGAGGGGAAGGACTTGAGCTGAAGGGCTTTGCAACTCCTTAGGAAGAACAATATCAACCAACCACACCCCCTAGAGCTCCCAGGGACTAACCCACCAACCAAAGAATACACATGAAGATACCCATGGCTCCAGCTGCATATATAGCAGAGGATTACCTTATCTGGCATCAATAGGAGAGGAGGCCCTTGGTGTTGTGACGGTTTGATATAAGGGAATGCTAGGGTGGTGAGGTGGGAGTGGGGAACAGGTGGAAGAGCACCACCATAGAAGCAAGGGGGAGGAGAGATGAGATAGGGGGTTTGAGGAGGGGAAAAATAGGAAGGGGGATAACATTTGAAATGTAAATAAATGAAATAACCAATAAAAATTTAAAAATGTCTGATGTATATTTACAGACAGTTTCAAAGATGTATTGACTTGTGGTTATACATGACACTGAATTGTTAACAGTGACCATGCGTATGGGTTTCTCCTCACCCCAAATTATCCTTTCAGAAGACTTAAGTGTGTCCAGGTTTCACTCCTCAAATTCTATGTGATAACCCTCCATTAGCATGTCCACAGCAGACGCTCCTGTGAGCTTCAGATTCACCATTCCAAATGTTGCACTTGGAGGATGTCCAAAGTGCTATGGACCATTTCCAGAACTTCTGTGTTTTGCCCTAATGGTACAATAACCACAACAGTGTCTCCATTGTTCTTGTACACTGAGCATAATCTATAAGTAGAAAGGAACTCTGTGACTATCTCTGTTCAGTGACTTTTCATTGTTCTTTCTGTAAGGCAACAGTTCTTCATAGGGCCTTAATGACCCATATAATCTGGCTTCTATCTTGTCTCTCTGTTCTTACAGCTTTCTACTTCCCCTTTCTCTGCACTTCAACCTTATTTTCTCCTTTACAGTTTCTCTTATACACATGGATAACTTTCTCTATCTCAAGATTATCTTCATGAGCTCTCCACTAATATCTTAGAAAACCCCAACATTTAACTCTAAATTTACTGCTTCTGGAAATTCAGAAGATACTTCATAGGTTTGTATAGTTTTTTTATTTTATTTTTAGCTGCTGCATGTCTTTCCTAATGGTGTATAAATCTCATAAAGAAAGAGACTGTAATCATTTTCAAGATCATAATTCTGTACCTGGGACATTATCTAGTACAGAGCATATCAAAACTATTGTTGACATGATGACCACATAATGTTTGTATGAATCAGGACCATGTGGGTGAATCTATGTGGACACTGTTAGTCTTCTCCCTCCACCTGCCCCAAGAAGGATATAAAGAGTTCCTCATTTGCCTACCACTTCTATGCTTCAATGTCCAATTAACTCTCTGGCTTTAAGAATATGACAGCCACCAGTGTATAATGTGATATTTTAATCTATGTTTTAATACATGCTAGAGTGCAAGAATGCTTTTAATGTTAAGAACAGCACCTCATAATATCAGATTCCCCTTCCTCTCTTGAGTGTTTTGGATTGTTTTGTTATTCTCTAGGCCTCTATAATTTAATTCTTCAATAATTTTGAATTATTATTTTGAGTAATATGAAGTACTCCAGTCACTAAACAATTCAAAGAAAAATTTGAAGTATGCTTAATTAATTAGAGGGTATGAGTAAGTAATTTTATTAATCAAATGTATATTTGAAATGATGTTTTAATGAAGTGAAGTTGAGGAAAGTGATTTTGGTGACAGAGATCTCTTTGGAGGAAGTACACTTCATCTGGATATTGAAGGACATGAGCAGTGTTATGGCAGCAGTAAGTAAGGTGAAATGGTCTCTAGGTAGAGGTATGGATAGGAAAAGCAAGGTGTTGATTGGAAGATGTGACTAGAAACAGAGCGTGACAGTCAGAACAGAGAAAGCATGTGTTTCAGAGAATGGAAGGAGAGGGAAACTTTGGAGCGAGTCTGAAATAAATGCCAAACTCATAAGGCTTCACCTTTGTCTATAGTCAAAGCACTGAGGTCACTTTAAAAGGACACAGCCAAGAGATTTGTAATGTCAGTGATGATTTGGTTATAAATAATAGAAATACAACTCTAATTGTTGTGAACAGCCAGGGTACTGGCCTGACTGGTGCAAGTGAAAAGGAGACAGGTGAAGAATAGTCATGGCTGCTCACATGTGCTCATGAGGTGATATTGGGCATCTTTCCTGTTTCTCTATTTGCTTTAAATATTTTCATTCTCAAGCAGCAAAATTGTCATCAGGAAATCTAGAGTTAAATTTCCCAAAGCATTCAGGGGAAGTACATATTTTATGTTTCTTTGCCTTTGGGAGAATGAACAAAACAATGAATTTCGAGATACCTCTAAAATCCCCAATGAGTTAAGGCTTCAGGCTCATTGAGTTACATGAATTCATACACTGATCCCAGTTGATCATGATGGTCAGTACACAGCTGGGTGTGTGACCCTGAGTGCTTATTGCAAAATGATAACACAAGGACTCTTTCAAAGTGTAGAAAAGAAAGGCTGCTAAAAGTAATCAAACATGGGGCTGTCAGGATGGGTCAATTGAAAGAGGTGTCTGTGTGATTGTGATTTAGTACCTTTATTCAAGTGTTTTTGTCTTCAGAATGAAGAAGAAGTAAGTGTGCATCCAGATATGATGCTCATCTGGACATTAAATAAATTAAGTTCTATCACGTTGTAATTCTGAGTAGTTTGCCATGTACACAGGGTTCAGGTTTCAATATGGAACAGCGTGCAATGAGATCCTCCCTGCACATTCAAGACCTTCTTTCCAGGCTTGTGAAAGGAGCCTGAAATAGTCTATCACTCATTTTCCCTGAAAGACAAAGGGGGCTGGTAAGGGAGGCACTGGTTAAGAGCAACTTGCTGTATTCCTAAGTTGATTTTGCCTTATTGTTTCCTCTGCACAGAGCATTTTTTTTCTTCCTGGCTATACGAGAGACTTATAACTGTCCTCTTTTAGGTTGTTACTTATACATAAAGTAACATCTTGATAAAGCCTCCTAATATCTCACTATATTCAAAACCAAGCATTTTCTCATGATGGCATTTCTCTATAATATCTTGATTTATTTTGCTCTAAAGTATTTATATCATTGCTACAGTAATAGGGTATTTACAATTTTTTAAACATTTTATGCACACAATAGATCAAAGGTCTGTTTGCTTAATTACTACTCTATTTTGAGTAAAAGTCCTGGTGCATAGCATACCTAATAAAAGTAAATTAGTGGGGAGCAGCAGTCTGGGACAGGACCCTTCAGGTTTCTGCCTGTGCCCAGAGCTGACCAAAACTCATAGTGCTTCTGTACCCAGATCTCATGGGGAGAAAGCCAGTCTCCAGGAGTGCTGACGCACAGGCTTACAGGAGGGTCAAGACACTGTCAGAAGCAGCAAGACCAGCAAACACCAGAGACAACCAGATGGCGAGAGGCAAGCACAGGAACCTAAGCAACAAAATCCACAACTACTTGGCATCATCAGAGCCCAGTACTCTCACCAAAGCAAATACTGGATATCCAAACACACAGGAAAAGCACGATTTGGATTCAAAAATCACATCTCATGATGATGATGGAATACTTTAAGACAGACATAAATAACTCCCTTAAAGAAATAAAGAATAACACACGTAAACAAGTAGAAGCCATAAAGAGGAAACACAGAAATCCCTTAAAGAATTACAGGAAAACACAACCAAACAGGTGAAGGAATTGAACAAAACCATCCAGGATCTAAAAATGGAAATAGAAAAAGTAAAGAAATAACAAAGGGAGACAACCATGGAGATAGAAAACTTAGGAAAGAGATCAGGAGTCATAAATGCAAACATCACCAACAGAATAAAAGAGATAAAAAAAGAGAATCTCAAGGACAGAAGATACCATAGAAAACATTGATACAACTGTCAAAGAAAATGTAAAATGCAAAAAACTCCTAACACAAAACATTCAGGAAATACAGGACATAATGAGAAGATCAAACCTAAGGATAACAGGTATAGAAGAGAGCAAAGATTCCCAAATTAAAAGGCCACTAAATATCTTCAATAAAATTATAGAAGAAAACCCCCCTAACCTAAGGAAAGAGATACACATAAACATACAAGAAGCCTACAGAACTACAAATAGATTGGACCAGAAAAGCAATTCGTTCCATCACATAATATTCAAAACACCCAATGCATAAAATAAAGAGAGAATATTAAAAGCAGTAAGGGAAAAAGGTCAAGTAACATATAAAGGCAGACCTATCAGAATCACTTTTCGCCAGAAACTATGAAGGCCAGAAGATCCTGGACTGATGTCATACAGACCCCAAGAGAACACAAATGCCAGCCCAGGTTACTATATCCAGCAAAACTCTCAAATCACATAGATGGAGAAACCAAGATATTCCATGACAAAACCAAATTTATATAATACCTTTCTATAAATCCAGCCGTACAAAGGATAATAGATGGAAAAACCCAACACAAAGAGCTAAACTACACTCTACAAAGAGCAAGAAAGTAATCTTCTTGCAACAAACCCAAAAGAAGAGAGCCACAAAAACATAATTCACTTGTAATAACAAAAAGAACAGGAAAAAACAATCCTTAACATGTCTAAACATCAATGGACTCAATTCCCCAATAAAAAGACATAGAATAACAGAGTGGATACATAAAGAGGACCCAGCATTTTTTGCATACAGGAAACACATCTCAGTGACAAAGACAGACACTGCCTCAGAGAAAAAGGCTGGAAAACAATTTTCCAAGCAAATGGTCTGAAGAACCAAGCTGGATTAGCCATTCTAATATCGAATAGAATAGACTTTCAACCAAAACTTATCATTAAAAGATACACACTTCATATTCATCAAAGGAAAAATCCAGCAAGATGAAATCTCAATACTGAATATCTATGCTCCAAATGCAAAGGCACCTACATTCATAAAAGAAACCTTACTAAAGCTCAAAGCACACATTGCGCCTCATACAGTAACAGTGGAAGACTTCAAAACCCTATTCTCATCAATGGACAGATCATGGAAACAGAAACTAAACAGAGACACAGAGAAACTAACAGAAGTAATGAAGCAAAAGAATTTAACAGATATCTAGAGAATGTTTCATCCTAAAACAAAAGTATGTAACTTCTTCTCAGAGCATATAATTAGTCACAAAACAGGCCTCAACAGATAAAAGAAGATTGAAATGATTCCATTCATCCTATCATATCACCACGGACTAAGGCTGGTCGGTCTTCACTAACAACAATATGACAGAAAACCAACATTCACATAGAAGGTAAACATTGCTCTATTCAATGATAACTTGGTCAAGGAAGAAGCAAAGAAAGAAATGAAAGATTTCTTAGAATTTAATGAAAATGAAAGCACAACATACCCAAACTTATGGAACAATGAAAGCAGTTCTAGGAGGAAAACTCAGATCTGAGTGCCTCCAAAAAGCAACTGAAGAGAGCATATATCAGCAGTTTGACAGCACACCTAAAATCTCTAGACCAAAATGAAACAAATACACCCAAGAGGAGTAGAAGACAGGAAATAATCAAACTCAAGGCTGAAATCAACCAAGTAGAAACAAAGAAACTACACAAATAATCAGCAAAAGCAGGAGCTGGTTCTTTGAGAAAAGCAACTAGATACATAAACCCTTAGTCACACTAACCAGATGGCACAGAGACAGTATCCAAACTAACAAAGTCAGAAATGAAATGGGAGACAAAACAACAGAATCTGAGGATACCATAAAATCATCAGATTCTACTACAGAAGTCTATAATACTGAACAACATTGGAAAATCTGGATGAAATGAACAATTTTCTGGATAGATACCAGGTGCCAAAGTTAAATCAGGATCAGATATATTATTTAAACAGTCACATAACTCCTAAAAAAATAGAAGCTGTTAATAGAAGTATATATAGTATACTTAAGTAACCCCAAAAGTTCTACCAGAGAACTTCTAAGCCTGATAAACAACTTCAGCAAAGTGGTTGGATACAAATTTAACTCAAACAAATTAGTATCCTTCTCTGAACAAAAAGCCCAGGCCCAGATAATTTTAGTGGAGAATTCTATCAGACCTTTACAGAAGACCTAATACTAATACTGTACAAACTATTCCACAAAGTAGAAATAGAAGAAACACTACCCAATTACTTCTATGAAGCCACAATTACACTGATACCTAAACCACACAAAGACCTACCAGAGATAATGTCAGACAAATTTCCCTTATGAATATCAATGAACAACTACTCAATAAAATTCTTGAAAACCGAATCCGAGGACACATCAAAATGATTGTCCATCATGATCAAGAAGGCTTCATCGCAGGAATGCAAGGATGGTTCAATATACGGAAATCCATCAACATAATCCACTATATAAACAAACTCAAAGATAGATTAAAAAGCCCACATGATCATCTCATTAGATGCTGAGAAATAATTTGACAAAATTCAACATCCCTTCATGTTGAAAGTCGTGGAAAGATCAAGATCCATACCTAATCATAGGAAAAGCAATATACAGCAAACCAATAGCCAACATCAAGCTACATGGAGAGAAACTTGAAACAATCCCATTAAAATTAGGGATGAGACAAGGCTGCCCACTTTCTCCCTACTTATTCAATATAGTACTTGAAGTCCTAGCCAAAAGCAATCAGCGAAAGCAATCAGACAGCATTATGTCCAAAGGGGCATAAATTGGAAAAGAAGTCCAAATATTACTATTTGGAGATGATATGATAATATACTTAAGTGACCCCAAAAGTTCTACCAGAGAACTTTTAAGCCTGATAAACAACTTCAGCGAAGTGGTTGGATATAAATTTAACTCAAACAAATCAGTATCCTTCTGCTCCTCAAAGGATAATCAGGCTGAGAAAGAAATTAGGGAAATGACACCCTTCACAATAGTCACAAATAGCATAAAATACCTTGGTGTGACTCTAACGAAGCAAGTAAAAGATGAATGGCAAGAAGTTAAAGTTTCCGATGAATGAAATTGAAGCTATCAGAAGATGGAAAGACCTCCCATGGTCACAGATTGGCAGGATTTATATTGCACAAATGGCCATTTTGCCCAAAGTCATCTACAGATTCAATGCAATCCCCTCAATATTCCTACTCAATTCTTCATAGAGTTAGAAAGAGCAATTTGCAAATACATTTGGAATAACAAAAAACACACGAGACCCCATATGAACAACAATGCTAACCAACCAGAGCTTCCAGGGACTAAGCCACTACCCAAAGACTATACATGGAGTGACCCTGGGCTCCAACTGCATAAATAGCAATGAATAGCCTAGTAAGAGCACCAAGGCTGGACCCCCAGTGAATGGGATTGTTGGGGGAGGGTGGTAATGGGAGGAGGACGGGGAAGGGAAATGACACCAATAGAAGGGGAGTGGGAGGGGTTATGGGATGTTGGCCTGGAAACTGAAACCGGGAAAGGGAATAACATTTGAAATGTAAATAAGAAATACCTAATTTAATAAAGATGGAAAAAAAAACACGATAGCAAAAGTATCCTCAGCAATTAATGAACTTCTCGGGAAATCACCATCCTTTACCTTAAACTATTTTATACAGCAATAGTGATAAAAATTTTATGGTACAGAGACAGGCAGGTAGATCAGTGGAATAGAATTGAAGTTCCAGAAATGAAACCACACACCTATGGTCACTCAATCTTTGACAAAGGAGCTAAAACCATCCAATGGAAAAAAGATAGCATTTTCAACAAATGGTGCTGGTTCAACTGGAGGTCAGCATGTAGAAGAATAAAAATCAATTCATTCTTATCACCCTGTACAAAGCTCAAGTCCAAGTGGATCAAGGAGCTCCATATCAAACCAGATACACTCAAACTTACAGAAGAAAAAGTGGGGAAGAGTCTCAATTACACGTGCACTGGGTTAAATTTCCTGAAAAAAAAATACCAATGGCTTATGCTCTAAGATCAAGAATTGACAAATGGGATCTCATAAAACTGCAAAGCTTCTGTAAGGCAAAGGACACTGTTGTTATGACAAAACGGCAACCAACAGATTGGCAAAAGATATTTACCAATCCTACATCTGATAGAGGACTAATATCCAAAATATACAAAGAAATCAAGAAATTAGACACCAGAGAACCAAACAACACTATTAAAATATGGGTACAGAGCTAAACAAAGAATTCTCAGATGAGGAATATTGAATGGCTGAGAAACACCTACAGAAATGCTCAACATCCTTACAGGGAATGCCAATTAAAACAACACTGAGATTCCACCTCAAACCAGTCATAATGGCTAAGATCAAAAACTCAGGTTACAACAGATGCTGGCAAGGATGTGGAGAAAGAGGAACACTCCTCCATTGTTGGTGGGATTGCAAACTGGTACAAAACTCTGGAAATCAGTCTGGAGGTTCCTCAAAAAATTGGACATTGAACTACCTGAGGATCCAGCTATACCTCTCTTGGGCATATACCCAAAAGATGCTACAACAAACAACAAAGACACATACTCCACTATGTTCATAGCAGCCTTATTTATAATAGACAGAAGCTGGAAAGAACCCAGATGCCCTTCATCAGAGGAATGGATATAGCAAATATGGTACATCTCCACAATGGAGTACTACTCTGCTATCAAAAACAATGACTTCATGAAATTCATCGGCAAATGGATTGAACTAGGAAATACCATCATGAGTGAGGTAACCCAATCACAGAAAAACACACATGGTATGCACTCACTGATAAGTGGATATTAGCCCAAAAGCTTGAATTACTCAAGATATAATCCACAGACTACATGCAGCTCAAGGATGACCAAAGTGGGGAAAGGAGGGGATATGGATATAAAGCTTGGAACAGGGCCTGAAAGAATAACCATTCAGAGCCTTTCCCAACCTCGGTCCAGCATATATATATATATATATATATATATATATATATATATATATATCCCCATATATATGTGTATATACACACCCGCCAAAACTAGACAATATTCATGAAGCCAAGAAGTGCATGCTGACGGAAGCCTGCTATAGCTGTCTCTTGCGAGGCTTAGCCAGATCATGTCAAATACAGAGGCAAATGCTGGCAGCCAACCATTGAACTGATAATGGGGTCCCCATTGGAGGAATTAGAGAAAGGATTGAAGGAGCTGAAGGAGTTCGCAACCCCATAAGAACAACAATACCAACCAACCAGAGCTCACAGGGACTAAACCACTACCGAAAGAGTACACACAGCAGACCCATGGCTTCAGCTGCATATGTAGCAGAGGATGACCTTGTTGGGCACCAAAGGGAGGAGAAGCTCTTGGTCCTGCCAAACCTGGACACCCCAGTGTAAGGGAATGTCAGACTGGGAGGTGGGAAGGTGTGGGTGATTGGGGAGGGGGAATACCCTCACAGAAGAAGGAGGAGTGGGGATGGGATGGGTTTTAACCATGGGAAATTGGGAAAGGGGATATAATTTAAAATGTAAATAAAAAATCCAATAAATAAAAAGAAGAGTAGTTTGGAGTGACCCACTAGTAATTTTATTTGTCAAAGCCAAATAAAATAACCATAGTCTGATTCTCATTTATTTGTATGGTAGTTGGGGATAAGCATAAATTTTTTATACTTAATCTAAATATATGTGAAGTTATCTAGCGCTTTCAAAATGTAGAATTTTCTAATAATATGAGAGAAATATAGACTTTTATTGAGCATTTACTGTGAAAACAACAACAACAACAACAACAACAACAACAACAACAACAAAACAAAACCAAAAAACCATGGCTTTAAGAGAGCGATGCAACTATCAACCATATTTGCCTGGAATTTTCTAAAACAAACTGATTGTTGTAATGTGAAACTGTGTGTTTTTTCCATGCCCATAACCCAGAGTAATAGTTTTGTATTCTAGTAATCATTTTCTGAAAGGAGAAGAAATAGAGATTGAAATAAATATTATAGGATGATTATCCAACCAAAATTTTAAGCACTACATATGAATATTTCTTAATAAACAGTGGTGTTCATAGTAGTTTTTTTGGTCAATTGAGTTCCATTGTTGCAATTTACTTTGTCTTTTGTAAAACCCTGTTAAAATATTTTGTTAAGAATCTCTCATTCCTTTCGCAGATGATGTTCTCTGTGATGTTCAGTAAATACAGAGCAATGCCCCTTGTTAGGGAGAAAAAGACACACAAAGACACAGAGAGGCTGACTTGCTCATATTCAGACGGATATAGAAACAGACACAGGGACAGATTTACAAGACAGATTTCAGGAAGGCACAGATTCAGACTAATGCAACAGATCTGGAAGACGGAAGACAGGAAGTGAGAGGTAAAACATTAAAATCTGCGCTCACTCAGAGACACTGACACATTATTTGTGAGACCCCTTGGTTTGCATCTTTTTACCTCCCAACCCCCTACACATTAGAGAAGTTCTGTGTCAGTGAAGGCAACCTGGCAAGTAACCCAGTCTCACACACTCTTGGATCATGTTGGGCATTACTGCCTCATCATTATGAAAAAAATTGGGACCAATGGAGCGACCAGCTGCTGAACACAGTAGCTTATTAAAAAGCTGAACTTAAACGATATTCTTAATCTAATTTCAGAAAACATACTTAGTCTTTATAATGTAATTGCTCTGATATTCGTTTTCTTCTTTTGCTGTCTGTTTGCCTATTTAGAGTGATGTCCCTTAAAAATCAATTTAACTCTTCAACTGAGCACTTAATTTGGAAATTGCTTTAAAATAAAACGGAATAGTGAACGAAAGCGCATGAAGTGAAACACGTTGGAAGTACAGTCTCTATTAGTAAGCCGTGCGGAATGGGCATTTGCTATGCACTATGTGCCTCCCTAAATGCCATGCATTTTATTAACTAAACACTTGGGCAATGATGATAAAATTAGCCAGTCACTGCATCTGTACCTCACCTGTCTGAGGATTTCAACTCTATGTCTGTCTTGACTCATGTCTCATGCTCCAACTACCGTAGCTATGGCCTTAAGAAAGGGAAGTTTTCCAGCAGGAGGAAGAAATGGAATTCAGGGATCCATCAGTTCTGCAAGCAGACAGAGGCATTTGACACATTTACTTAGTGCTTTGCACTTTTCAAAGGGTTTTAAAATTTATCTCCACCTTGTTTCTTTTTTAAAACTCATTCATTTAGGTTTTTAACTTTCCATTGATGAGTTTCACATCGTGCACCCCAGTCCAATTCACCTCACTATTCACTAGTTTCTGTTCTCCACCCTTGTGTCAACACCCATCCAAAAAGGAGATTGCAGTGAGTCATTGGTTTGGTTCGAGATCTCTGGCTTCTCTGATACCATCGGTATTGGATCCTGATCCAAACTTTCTTAGTTATCCTATCTTTTTAAAAAAAGATTTATTTATTTTATGCATGAGTACACTGTTGCTGTCCTCAGACACACCAGAAGAGGGCATCTGATCTCATTACAGATGGTGGGCCACAATGTGGTTGTGGGATTTGAACTCAGGACCTCTGGAAGAGCAGTCAGTGCTCTTGACCACTGAGCCATCTTTCCAGCCCTTGTCCTGTTGTTTTTAAATTGAAATTAGATTCTTCTCTCATATAATGCATCCTTACCAGTTTCCCCCCCCTCCACTCCTCCCAGCTCCCTTCTCATCTCCTCTCTCCCTGAGATCTACTCCATCCCCCTTTCTGTAATATATACTTTATGTGTGTATATTCTCTATGTACAGCTATACTTTAATTTTTATTTTTGTTTATTTTTAAATACTTTTTAAAAATTCTAGTGATTGGAAAGGCAAGCACGTCACTGCCGTTCTGAGGTATCATTAGAACGAATGGAGCAAATGGATAATTTTCAGTTATTTCTCTTCTCTTGCCTGTAAATTGGCTGAAATGAGATGGTATTACTTTATTAATAAAAAGTTGACAGTAATTCGGATGGGAGTTAGGCAGTGTTAAAATGAAGAATAAGCTTTGATATGTAAATGTTTTCTTCCTTAGGAAAACTAATCACATACGTATGCTTTCAGGAGAATATTTAAATGTAAGGCAATCGTTCAGGACTTTAAAGTCTGCAAACTTGGTTTGAAAAAGATAGCATAAAGCAACTGTGCAGGCCTTCTGTGAGGATTTACTTTCATTTTCCAAGTTTAAAAACTGATCCAGAGAGTTCACTCATGCACTGCTACTGTTAATAAATTGCTAAATGGAATATGAACCATTTCTCGTCTAGATCATTTCTCCAAACCACATGTAGATAAAAGGTATCAAGATTATCAGGAAATGAATACTGAGTGAAAAATGCCCATGTAGGAACTGTCTCTGCATACTCAATTTCCAGTTGGTGGCGCTATTAGGGTGCTGTTGGGGATGTTATAGAACATTCAGGAGGTGGAGCCTTGCTGGGTGGAACATATCAATGAAGGTGGGCTTTAAGAATTTATAGCCTTCTTCACTCTCTGCTTCATGTTTATAGTTGGAGATGAACTCTTATCTTCCTGCTACACCTGACTGTTCTCATGTCTCTCCTTCCTCTATGAACTCTCCTTCTGGATCCACAGGCGCAAGTAAAATCCTTTCATAAGTCACTTTTGATCATGGTATTCTATCATATCAACAAAAAGAAACATAACATCTCATTCTAAATACTGATATGTTAATTCTCTATCATTTCCATTATATAGAGTCTCCTCTAGTTTAGAAGAGATCAATCCTATTTTGTGAGCAGATGTGGGGATTGAGTTTCCTGATCCTGCTATTGCTATATTGTAACATCATGAATAATGTTTGTGATTATTAATTGGGCCAGTCAGGAAACTATCTTGAAAGAAAATATATTTGATGCAGAAGATTAGGGTTTATAAGACAAATTTAAAGGCTTGAATATTAATTTTTAGTATTGTAAACTTCTATCCAGTCCTCAAAAGTAACATAAAAAAGGATAAATTATAACTTTATGATAGGAAAATCAGCTAGGAAAGTTTTTCATTTTGGAACAGAATTCTACAGATCTGGTTAATGTCTGCTCATGCATATATGCATATATATTGTATATATTAATTATATATAATATATTATTTAATATATAATTAACTTAACATGCATTAAACACTTTTGTGTGAATATTTATTTATTTTTTCTTTTATGGATATTTTTTATTTACATTTCAAATGTTATTCCCTTTCCTGGTTTCCCAGACATAAGCCCCCTATCCCATTCTCTCCCCTTCTTATATAAGGGTGTTCCCCTCCCCACCTACTCTCCCTTCCCAC
This sequence comes from Rattus rattus, assembly GCF_011064425.1. NCBI lineage: Eukaryota > Metazoa > Chordata > Mammalia > Rodentia > Muridae > Rattus > Rattus rattus. Next base: position 24,015,494 of record NC_046162.1, read on the forward strand.
TCCCCACAACATTCCTCTATACTGGGGGTCCAACCTTGGCAGGACCAAGGGTTTCTCCTTTACTGGTACCAAACAAGGCCATCCTCTGCTACAGACACACCTGGAGCCATGGGTCTATCCATGTATATTCTTTGGGTAGTGGTTTAGCCCCTCGAAGCTCTGGTTGGTTGGCATTGTTGTTCTTATGGGGTTGCAAGCCCCTTCAGCTGTTTCAATCCTTTCTCCAATTCCTCCAACAGGGGTCCTGTTCTCAGTTCAATGGTTTGCTGCTAGCATTCACCTCTGTACTTGACATGCTCTGGTTGTGTCTCTCAGGAGACAACTATATCTGGCTCCTGTCAGCATGCTCTTCCTTAGCTTCGTCAATCTTATCTAGTTTTTGTGGCTATATATGTATGGGCCACATGTGGGGCAGGCTCTGAATGGACATTCCTGCAGTCTCTGCTACACATGTGGCCCCAAATTTGCCTCCACATCCCCTCCTATGAATATTTTTGTTCCCCCCTTTTAGGAAGAAGTATCCATACTTTGGTCATCCATCCTTCTTCAGTTTCAAGAGGTCTGTGGATTGTATCTTGGGTAATTCAAGCTTTTGGGTGAATATCCACTTATCAGTGAGTGCATACCATGTGTGTTTTTCTGTGATTGGGTTACCTCACTCAGGATGGTATTTCCTAGTTCAATCCATTTGCCTATGAATTTCATGAAGTCATTGTTTTTGATACCTGAGTAGTACTTCATTGTTGGGAACTAGGTCCTCAAAACCCTCTATTATTTGGTGTTAATATTATAGTTAGAGTTAAATATGGATGGGTTCATGGAAAATCCCCAGCCAGCTGTAGAAGGCTAATACAAATCTGGTGGTCAGGATGCCTAATTATATGACAAACTTGTGACCTTTCTGAGAAATACAAATCTGGTGGTCAGGATGCTTAATAATATGACAAACTTGTGACCTTTTTGAGAAACCAACATCCTGTTGCCATCAGCCGATTGCCTGACATCAAGAGCACAGTGTCCTTGGCTTGTGTAGATGTTTCCCGCTTCCCCCCTCCCTTTGCTACCCCTGCTATGGCATAAATTCAGCCTTGGGAAAAAATAAAATTTGTTGCCTTGATCAGACTCTTGTCTTGATATCTTTCTCGCATCTCTTATTCTCCATTCTCTCCTAGGTGGTCCCCAACCTCTGCTGAATATCCTGTGGGCTGGGGCACTTCATTGTGTAGATATACTACATTTTTTTGTATCCATTTCTCTGTTGAAGGGCATCTGGGTTCTTTCTAGCTTCTAGCTGTTATAAATAAGGCTGCTATGAACATAGTGGAACATGTGTATTTGTTATATGTTGGAGCATCTTTGGTGTATATGCCCTGGAAAGGTATAGCTGGGTCCTCAGGTGGTAAAATGTCCAATTTTCTGAGGAACCTCCAGACTTACTTCCAGCGTAGTTGTACCAGTTTACAATCCCACCAACAATGGAAGAGTGTTTCTCTTTCTCCACACCCTTGCCAGCATGTTGTCACCTGAGTTTTTGATCTTAAGTCATTCTCACTGGTGTGAGGTGGAATCTCAGGGTTGTTTTGATTTGCATTTCCCTGATGAATAAGGATTTTGAGCATTTCTTAGGTATTTCTCAGCCATTTGATATTCCTCAGCTGAGAATTCTTTGCTTAGCTCTGTACCCCATTTTAATAGGGTTGTTTGGCTCTCTGGAGTCTAACTTCTTGAGTTCTTTGGATATTAGCCCTCTCTTAGATGTAGGATTGGCAAAGATCTTTTCCCAATCTGTTGGTTGCAGTTCTGTCCTAATGACAGTGTCCTTTGCCTTACAGAAGCTTTGCAGTTGTCGATTCTTGATCTTAGAGCATTAGCCATCGGTGTTTTGTTCAGAAAAATTTCCCCAGTGATCAAGGCTCTTCCCCACTTTTTCTTCTATTTGTTTAAGTGTATCTGGTTTGACATGGAGGTCCTTGATCCACTTGGACTTAAGCTTTGTACAGGGTGATAAGAATGGATCGATTTGCATTCTTCTATATGCTGACTTCCAGTTGAACCAGCACCATTTGTTGAAAATGCTATCTTTTTTCCATTGGATGGTTTTAGCTCCTTTGTCAAAGATTAAGTGACTGTAGGTGTGTGATTTCATTTCTGGATCTTCAATTTTATTCTACTGATCTACCTGTTTGTCTCTGTATGAATACCATACAATTTTTATCACTATTGCTCTGTAATACTGCTTGAGGTCAGGGATGGTGATTCCCCCAAAAGTTCTTTTACTGTTCAGTATAGTTTTCACTATCCTGGGTTTTTTTGTTATTCTAAGAGAATTTGCAAATTGCTCTTTCTGACTCTATGAAGAATTGAGTGGGAATTTTGATGGGGATTGCATTGAATCTGTAGATTGCTTTTGGCAAAATGGTCACTTTTATTATATTAATCCTGCCAATCCATGAGTGTGAGAGCTCTTTCCATCTTCTGAGATCTTCAATTTCTTTCTTCAGAGACTTGAAGTTCTTTCACTTGCCTGGTTAGAATCACACGAAGTCATTTTATGTTATTTGGGACTACTGTGAAGGGTGTCATTTCCCTAATTTCTTTCTCAGCCTGTTTATCCTTTGAGTAGAGGAAGGGTAGAGATTTGTTTGAGTTAATATTATACCCACCACTTTGCTGAAGTTGTTTATCTATCTTAGGTAGTTCTCTTGTTGAACTTTTGCGTTCACCTAAGTGTACTATCATATCATGTGCAAATAGTGATATTTTGACTTCTTCCTTTCCAATTTGTATTCTTTTGATCTCCTTTTCTTGTCTGATTGCTCTGGCTAGGACTTCCAGTACTATATTGTATTAGTAGGGAGAGAGTGGAAGCCTGGTCTAGTCGCAGATTTTAGTGAGATTGCTTCAAGTTTCTCTCCATTAAGTTTAATGTTAACCACTGGTTTGCTGTATATGGCTTTTACTATGTTTAGGTATGGTCCTTGAATTCCTATTCTTTCCAGGACTTTTATCATGAAGGGGTATTGAATTTTGTCAAATGCTTTCTTAGCATCAAATGAAATGATCATGTGTTTTTTTTCCCTTTGGGTTTGTTTAGATAGTGGATTATGTTGATGGATTTTCATATATTGAATTATCCCTGCATCCCTGGAATGAAGCCTACTTGATCATGATTGATGATCATATTGATGAGTTCTTGGATTCAGATTGCAAGAATTGTATGAAGTAATTTTTGAATTAATATTCATATGAGAAATTGGTCTGAAGTTCTCTTTGTTGGGTCTTTGTGTGGTTTAGCTCTAAGTATAATTGTGGCTTCATAGAAGGAATTGGGTGATGCTCCCTCTGTTTCTATTTTGTGGAATAGTTTGGATAGTATTGGTATGAGGTCTTCTATGAAGGTCTGATAGAATTCTACACAAAACCCATATGGTCCTGGGCTCTTTTTGGTTGGGAGACTTTTAATAGCTGCTTCTATTTCTTTAGGATTTATGGGGTTGTTTAGATGGTTTTTCTGTTCTTGCTTTAACTTTATTACCTGGTATTTGTCTAGAAAATTCTCTATTTCCTCCAGATTTTCCAGTTCTGTTGAATATAGGCTTTTGCAGTAGGATCTGAATGTTTTTTTAATTTCCTCAGATTCTGATGTTATGTCTCCCTTTTCATTTCTGATTTTGTTAATTTGGATACACTCTTTGTGCCCTCTGGTTCGTCTGGCTAAGGGTTTATCTATCTTGTTGATTTTCTCAAAGAACTAGCTCCTTGTTTTGTTGATTTCTTTGTATAGTTCTTTTTGTTTCTACTTGGTTGATTTCAGCCCTGAGTTTGATTATTTCCTGCCTCTACTCTTCTTTTTTTGCTTCTTTTGTTCTTGACCTTTCAGGTATGCTGTCAAGATGGTAGTGTATGCTCTCTACAATTTCTTTGTGGAGGCACTCAGAGCTATGTGTTTTCCTCTTAGCACTGCTTTCATTGTGTCCTATAAGTTTGGGTATGTTGTGCTTTCATTTTCATTAAATTCTAAAAATCTTTCATTTCTTTCTTTATTTTTCCTAGACCAAGTTATCATTGAGTAGAGCATTGTTTAACTTCCAATTCCTGTGGACTTTCTGTCATTTTTGTTGTTATTGAAGACCAGCCTTAATCTATGGTAATCTGGTAGGATGCATGGGTTATTTCTTTCTTCTTATATCTGTTGAGTCCTGTTTTATGTCTGATATATGATCAGTTTTGGGGAAAGTGCCATGAGGTGCTGAGAAGAAGGTAAATCCTTTTGTTTTAGGATGAAATGTTCTATAAATATCTGGTAAATCTATTTGCTTCATAACTTCTGTTAGTTTTTCTATGTCTCTGTTTATTTTCTGTTTCCATGATCTCTCCATTGATGAGAGTGGGGTGTTGAAATCTCCTATTATTATTGTGTGAGGAGCAATGTGTGATTTGGGATTTAGTAAGGTTTCTTTTATGAATGTAGGTGCCCTTGAATTTGAAGCACAGACATTTATGTTTGAGATTTCATCTTGGTGGATTTTTCCTTTAAATATGAATTGTCCTTCCTTATCTTTTTTTTTTTTTGATGACTTATTGTTGAAAGTTGATTTTATTCGATATTAGCATGGCTACTCTAGCTTGTTTCTTTCAACCATTTGCTTGGAAATTTCCTTTCCAGCCTTTAACTTTGAGGTAGTATCTGTCTTTGTCTCTGAGAAGTGTTTGCTGCATATAGCAAAATGCTGTGTCCTCTTTATGTATCCAGTCTGTTAGTCTATGTCTTTTTATTGGTGAATTGAGTCCATTGATGTTGAGAGATACTAAGGAATAGTGGTTGTTGCTTCCTGTTATTTTCGTTGTTAGAGGTGGAATTATGTTTTTGTTTCTTCTTTTGTTTTTGTTGCAAGGAGATTGCTTTCTTGCTTTTTTTAGGGTGTAGCTTCTCTACTTGTGTTGGCGTTTTCCATTTATTATCCTTTATAGGCCTGGATTTGTAGAAAGATATTTGTAAATTTGGTTTTGTCATAGAATATCTTGGTTTCTCCTTCTATATTAATTGAGAATTTTGCTGGATATAGTAGTCTGGGCTGGCATTTGTGTTCTCTTAAGGTCTGTATGACATCTGCCCAGGATCTTCTGGCTTTTATAGAAATTTGGTGTAATTCTTATAGGTCTTCCTTTCTACATTACTTGACCTTTTTCCTTACTGCTTTAATATTCTTCCTTTGTTTTGTGCATTTGGTGTTTTGACTATTATGTGACAGGAGGAGTTTCTCTTCTGGTCCAATCTATTTGGAGTTCTGTAAACTTCTTGTATGTTTATGGGCATCTCTTTCTTTAGGTTAAGGAAGTTTTCTTCTATAATTTTGCTGAAGATATTTACTGTTTCTTCAAGTTGGGAGTGTTCACTCTGTTCTATACCCATTATCCTTAGGTTTGATCTTCTCATTGTGTCCTAGATTTCCTGGATGTTTTGGGCTAGGACCTTTTTGCATTTTACATTACTTTTGTCGGTTGTGTCGATGTTTTCTATGGTATCTTCTGCCCCTGAGGTTTTCTCTTCCACCTCTTGTATTCTGTTGGTGATGCTTGCATCTATGACTCCCAATCTCTTCCCTAGGTTTTCTATCTCCAGTATTGTCTCCCTTTGTGCTTTCTTTATTGTTTCTATTTCCATGTTTAAATTCTGGACAGTTACGTTCAATTCCTTCACCTGTTTGGTTGTGTTTTCTTATAATTCTTTAAGAGATTTTTGTGTTTTCTCTTTAAGGGCTTCTACTTGTTTACTTGTGTTATCCTGTATTTCTTTAAGGGAGTTATTTCTTTCTTTCTGAACGTCCTTCATCATCATCATAAAATGTGATTTTAAATCTAAATTGTGCTTTTCAGGTATGTTTGGATATCCAATATTTGCTTTTGTGGGAGAACTGGGCTCTGATGATGCCACGTGTTCTTTCTTTCTCTTGCTTAGGTTCCCGTGCTTGCCTCTTGCCAACAGGTTTTCTCTGGTGTTAGCTTGTCTTGCTGTCTCTGACAGTGGCTTGCCGCTCCTGAAGGCCTGTGTGTCAGCACACCTGTAGACCTCTTTTCTTTTAGCTGGATCTGGGATCAGAGTGCTCTGCTCTCAGGTGTGTAGGCCCACCTGGCGACTGACTTTCAACTCTCAGTGCAGGCAGAAACCTAGATCCCCATGCCCAGTGGGCACAGTTGGCACTAGGTAATTTCCTCTTGGGCTGGGATTGTGGCCAGAAGTGGTTGGTCTGGTCTGTCGTCTCAGGATAGTCTGTGCTTCTGGGAGTTCAGCTCTCTCTCCCACAGGATTTGGGTGTAGGGAGCTGTGGGATTGGTTCAGTTCATTTCCATTCACAGCCAGAAACTGGAAGTGCCCTGTCCCAGAGGCACTTCTGCCTTTGTGTGTCCTGAGTCACTCAGGACAGGCAGGTTACTTGGAGCAGAAAAGTGGGTCTTACCTCTCCTCTCAGATGTGTAGGTGCTCCTGGCGACTGGCTTTCAGCTCTTGGCACAGGCAGAAATCTGAAGGGTCCTGCCCCTGACTGCTCCTAGGTCCCTGTTGTGAATATTTATTTAACTTCATACACAAAACTATGTAGAAACAAAGATTGGTGAGGAAATTCAAGGGGAAGTACTCAAAGACCACTGCCAGACTCACTGTCTCTATAGGGTCAGAAGACTGCTTACCACTATTCCCTTCTGTCTTTTACACTCACATGCATTCACATAATCTACTGTGCATCTGCTTCCTGTTGGCAAAGGAGCATGTGAACACTAGTTCTCAGATTCTTTATCTCTGCTGTAAAGGAGTACACTTAGGAGAGGGGGTAGCAGCTTTGGGCTCTTAGCCCTCCTCACATTGGAGAATGCTCCCTGTCCCCTTTAATTCTACAAGTAATAATTCAAAATGAGGACTGAGAACAAGAGGTGTGGAATTTTAAGGAGCTTGTGAATGTAGCCTAGGACTACACAAATGGCATATTGACAGGTATTAGGAAAAGCAGAAAGCCCTTAAAAGACCCAACGTGAAATGTGTTATTTGCTATCTCCAAACTAAGCACAGAGGCTCTCCTTAAGGAGAGCATTGGGAATTTGACTGAACTTACTTACTCTTCAGACTCTCCATTGAACTCCAGAAATGATAAGGCTGTAAGGCAGGCACTGTCTCAGAGGACACCCCTGACAGGAAGGAGAATCAGAATTTAAAGTAGAGATTTCACCACAAAGCCTCCTCTTGTGGCACTCTGGGAACTCTATATACTGTGGTTCTTCATTAATTGGTGTTCATTCCTTTCACTGTTCTTTTGTGAATCCTGCATATGACAAAGCTAGACTACTCACTGTCTCTCTTAGGGGGTATAGTAAAAAAAAGCTTTATTCTGGTTAAGATCAGCTAGCTTAAGCCTGAAAGCAAATAGCTTCTTTAGCTCTGTGAGGAAATACAGTTCCTAAAATAAAATGTTTTGACTTTTGTAGTATGTGCTCCTTAGTTTTGTTGTTGTTGTTTGTTTGATTTTGTTTG